>NC_141536.1:135089998-135389998 GCF_021556685.1 Rattus norvegicus
ATAACATTATATCTATAACTGACACAAAGATGTGCCTTTCTGATATCCTTCAAGATAGGAATGGTTATCAAAACAATAGAAAATCATAGCGAGTTGTTTACCCCTCCTTTAGTTAGAGTTTCTATGGCTGTAATAAAATACCATGACCAAGGTGGGGTGGGAGAAGGACTTATTTTAGCTTGCATTCCCACATTGCAGTCCATCATGTAGGTAGATCAGAGGCAGAGGCTGATACAGAGGCCATGGAGGAGTGCTGCTTACTAGCTTGATCAGCCTACTTTAACAGCTAAGGCCACCAGCCCAGTGTAACATTATTCACAGTGATCTGGGCTATGTCATTTCAATCAGCAATTAAGAAAATGCCCTACAGACCACATCACCAATCCAGTGGGAGCATCTCCTCTACTTAGCTTCTCTCAGAACAAATGACTCTAGCTTGTGTAAGTTAACATAAAACTATCTAGTCTACCACCACTGCCTTGGTCTGGCGTTTCCTTTTGAGTCTGACAGGTGGCACTTGAATAATGAGCACGGAGCAAGACAGTAGCCTACAGGCTAGAGTACTTCCTCTTAGCCTGCCCACTCTGTGGTAACCAGGGAGCCTTGGTGTAGCTGAGATTTCTCCTTTTAACCCATCCTTTCTCCTTTCTTCAGTTTACAACCTTTTTTGTGTTCTGAGGCTCCCTGTCCACTTCTGTTCTCTCTCCATTCTGTCTTCCATAGCTATTGACCATAATATGTTTCTTGTTCCTTGGCCTTTCTACTGATATCTGCTTCCTGAGGACATACCCACCTCCAGTCCTAGTCATCAGATGGCACCAGAGTTTATGAAAGGGCAGGTGAGAACCCTGTATGCTAACTAACTCTCCTGAGAAAAATGTACTGGACATTTTTCTTGGTCCTTAGCTGTCTATGCTGTCTGCTCTCTTCCTTTTTCTTTCACTATGGCTCAGACAGTGGAAATCAACAACAGGACACTAGAGGGTGAGAGAAAGACACATTCAATGGTGTTCTTCTCAGCTTTCTTCCCACCAAATCTCCACAGGTTGGTGGCATTCCCTGTTACTTCCAGTCCTTGTTGCCGTTCTGTCAGGTCCAGTTGTTTAACAGCTCCCCTTGTGGCTAGATATGGGTACTGCACCTTTACTGGGTGTTCCCCACACTTCTCACACTGCCTGGACCATATCTACCTAAACCATAATTTTGGAGCAGCCAGATCCACTTAGAACAACAACAACAACAACAACAACAGCAGCAGCAGCAGCAGCAGCAGCAACAGCAGCAGTAGCAGCAACAACAACAACAAAAACAACAAAGAAAATCCTAAATTGCTAGGCTTAAAGATATTGCTTAAACATGTGGAAGAAAAAGCTACAACTGCAATCAGATTACAATTATATACAAGTATTGATGTAATTATGGAAATGAAGTCTGTTTGAACTCTGCCACAGAATTATTGGTAGCTTTTAGTGCCACAGTTAGCACAAAGCATATCAAATGGAATAATGAGTTCTATTTGAGCATATCAAAATTCAGCACGCTACCTGAATTTTTTTCTTTTAAAATGTCGTCTGGGACACAAGTCTCTCAGGTTTAAAGAAGGGAACCCTGGTTAATGCGATTGTTTTCTGCTTCTGAACAAATATCGCCACCGTCAGTGGAACTGCAATTTCTCTTACACATCCAACGGTGTGTGAGCAAGGTGTGTCAAGACAGCAAAATGAACGTTTTTCCAGCACACTAGAGGACTGCTTTCTTCACCTTTCAGCCTCACAAGGCCACTGCTTATCACTCTGAGACTTGGCTGCTGTTCCATTGCCTCTTCGTTCGTGGGGCAGCAGGCAGCTTGCTCTTCATTTGTTCTTGGAAGAGTACCTGAGTTCTCAACCACAGGGTGTGAGGAGGCCCTCCCACCTGGGCCACTGATCCCTTTTTAGCTCTCCTCTATGTATCCCCTCTGCACATACCAATGGCACTACATCATCCATTTCCCAAACCCACAGGACTTTTCAAGCTTCTTTGCCTTTGCATATCTGCCTCATGCTGTGAGTGAGGCCTACTCATCTCTAAAATCTCTCGGTCTAACAAATAGCACACTCACTCTCAGAAGCCCCCAGTGGTGACTCCAAGCAAAAGGTATCACTGTCTTCTCTGTTACTGCCTAACTTTCTCCTGCTTCTTTAACAACACACACTAAAAGGCAGGAAACATTCAATTATCAGAAAAGGTGTGTTCCCTGCGAGCTAGATGTTTAACCAGTTTTACTGGTTCCTGCCATATGGTAGACACCACAGCTGGATGTATGTATTTCCACATCTGCTTTAAAAAAAAAGTGCAATGCACTATTGCACTTATATACACCTTAAAGCAAAAGTCAGATTAAATAACTTTTTTCACATTCTACCACTTATATGAATTAGGTTGTAATTCTCCTAATGGCAGGCAGGGCTAGCCAAGAACAAAGGAGGGAGAGATATAATTTCTGTTGTGACTGTGAATTATAAGGGCTTAAATCAGATAGAAATTCCCACCGAGATATTTTACACATATCCAGATACTATGGTTCAAGATATTTTCAAGTGCATTGTCCTCACAAAGATGCTATAAGGAGACCATAGAATTAAGGTGGCATCTATTGAGAGTTTTTTTGAGTCTTTAGGATACAGTCTTAAGGAGATGTTGGTAACCTGGTCTCTCTTAGTCTCATTCCTTGCTTCTTGGATGCCATGAAATGAGCAGGTTTATACATTATGCTCTCCCACCATGAGGTACTACTGCCTCATTATGGGCTCAAAAGAGATAGGGTCAGCCTACAGTGTACTGCAATTTCTAATGCATTGAGACAAATAAACTTTTTTCTCATCAAATTTATTATTTGTCTCAGGTACTTGTTACAGTAGTAAAAAGGTGATATACCAGGCCTACACACACACACACACACACACACACACACACACACACACATACACACACACATTCCTGTGCACATGCATATTTCCATCCATGCATATAGACACATGTATGTGTGAATGCCTGAGGATATGACCATCTGAAAATGACTAAGAGGGTACCTTGTAGAGACACACCTAACCATAACTTGGTTTCTTCTAGTTCACCAAGCTATTTAGCATACAATTGAAAAGCATCATAGAGACAAATGCATTTACAATAGAGATAAACCAAACTGTAAATGCATGTGGAAACCTGCCCACAGTCAAGCTGCCAACATAAGCCAAGGCTGAGTTTCTTGGTGAAATTTCCACCTTCACATTCATTCTTCCACCACTTGCTTTCTAGCCAACCTTCTCAAAGCCCTGCCTCACAGTATAACGGACACATATTCACTTCTAGGGAGGTGGGTTGATACAAATAACAGGATTCCTTTTGGGTGAGAGGCAACTAGGAAAATATTGACATCAGTCAAAGAGACTCTGACCTTAGCAATAGAGGTCAAAGGACACTCGAAAGGGAGCATTCAGATTTGCACCACATCGTGGGTGGAGATGAGCTGGTGTTATGTTACTGATCTGTAAAATGCTGTTTACCTTTCGGAGCAGAGACTGTTCACACCAAAGAATTAATATTTTCTTGCAATTGATCTCCAGAATTATCTGCAAAGTCAGTGCATGTATGTATATGACAGTACCTCATACATATATAAGCCTACAAGTTGTATGTATTTTCTTCAAAAAGTAAAACTATCTAAATGCACACACACATACACAGGATCACAAACAACACACATGTACACACACAGTCCCACACAGATACTCTCTTTAACAGTATCCCTAGAGTCATCCCAAATAAAAACTGGCCTAAGGCTCTAACAAACTTAAGAAAGCCTCCCTCCTTTAACTCCAATACCAGCTGCTTCACGAAAGGCCACAAATCGTTTCTTTCTTACCTTTTTTAACTTGCGTTGAATTTATTCTTTGACAATTTTACGTATGTGTGCAATGCATTCTGATTACCTTTAATCCCAGCTTCCCTTGCTTCCCCGATGCCCCTGTCAATACTCCCTCCTCCTAAAAATCTCTTGTTTGTATTTCTGTCTTACATTTGTTTGTAACCCACTTACTGTAACCATGGCTTCTGTGTGACCTCGTGTCTATAATTCACCGGAGCCTGGTAGATGCATCAGGGAGTACAGATGGATTATGGGTCAGTGGCAGTTCCAGACTGTTTCTAACTAAGATAATTAGATTCACCAAACAATTAGAACAACTCAATGACACCAAAGGAAGTCCACATTCTGCCTGTTAATCCAAGAAATGGCACATTTCTCTCTTGAGGAGAGAGAAGAATTCCAGAATGTACTATCCATTTGTAAAATAAATAGTTAACACTATGCACAGCAAAAGCAAAGCAAAAGCCAGTACTTTGGAGGTAAATCCAGAGTCAACTTACAACTTGGGAGGTCATCACACTGTTTGAAGAACTGAGAGCAAGTATCTGTGCTGACTGAGGCTCTCTTTCCTGTGTTAATCATGGACAGAGCCTTAGATTTTGACAATGTATTCAAAGTCCCCTGAAAATTCTCTTCCACAAGAGGATGATGCCTAGCATCCCACCCACCTCCAAATATCAGTCATCAATGATAAGACAGAGATGGGAACCATTGGTCACAGAAATAAAAAATGGGAAGTAAGCACAAGGCAACAGTAAGGAACAGAGTTGAAAAAAAGGACCAAGCACTAGGGTCTCTCTAATAGATTCCTGGGAGTTTCTATTGTACTAGGTTTATATCTTGTTCCCAAATTGTCCCCAAATCCAGATGTCTTTCCCGGTCCTCTCTCCCTCATCTTTCCCCAACCTGAACCCTCCTGTTGCTGTCCCCACCTGCCCCCAGTCCACCCACAATATCTATTCCATATCCCCTTCCTAGAGAGATCCATCCACCCCCACCTTAGCCTCTCAGGGCCTTTGGATTTTAGCCTAATTATACTTTACAGTTAATAACTATTTAGAAGTGAAAAGAAACAATTCCTAATGATATTGTCCACTCATTGACAGGAGCCTGACATAACCACCATCATGGAAACAGTTGCAGAAAAACTCACAGCCACACATAAGGAGGAATTCAGTGAACTCTCAGGAAAAAGGGGGAGGAAGGGTTGTAGGAGGCAGAATAGTCAGGGACACCATAGGAAAACACAGAATCAATAAACTTGGACTCAGAAGGGTTCACTGAGACTGAACCAAAATCAGGGAGCCTGCATAGGTCTTACCTAGACCCTCCACATATTATATGTAGCCTGGTGTTTTTGTTGGACTCGTAAAAGAGGGGGTGAGTGATTTCTGACATTTTCGCCTTCCTTGGGGATCTTTGTCTTCCTACTGGGTTGCCTCATTCAGCCTTGATATGAGGGGAGGTACCTAGTCTTATTGTAAATTGATTATGCCGTGTTTGGTTGATATCCCTGGCCTGCTCTTTTCTGGGAGAAAACAGAGGAATAGATGGTAAGGGGGAGGGAGGGTGGGACTGGGAGAAGAGGAGGAAAGGGAGGTTTTGGTCAGGCTATATGAGAGCATAAATTAATTTTAAAAGCCTCACAAAAGAGACCAAACACTTTATACATTCCCTTGGGTATATAAATTCAAGTCTGCTCTTTACCCAACCTGCTACAAGCATGCAGGAGAAATGTTGTTTCCTGTTAATGCTTTCTGAGACTCAAAAACAGAGCCCTAGACAAGCAACTAGGAGCCGTGGCATTCAGATCTTCCCTGTAGGTATTGAATTTGTCATTTGCTCTGGTCACTTGGTCCCCAAGTGTCCACATTGTGGTCTTCTCTGAGTCTGCTGCACTACATACGTGCATGGCCCCAACACCCTTCTTGTCTTTGAAATTTTCCTCTTGGTCTGCCCAACTCTTCACCTGGTTGTACCACCAGAAAAGATGTCCAAACCCTTGTTTCTTTGTGTCTTATCTTGAGAGGTCTTAACTTTTGAGGTCATGAATTGTAGGATGATGTCATACAGCTGAAGGCAGGTACAAGATAGAACGAGGCTTGCCATTGGACAAGGAAGGAAGGATGGGCAGGAGAAAAGTTTGAGGGAAGAGGAAGAGACTGGAACGGAAGGAGACTGGAGAGGAAGCTGCGGAGAGAACATGGAGGCAGATGTTAGGATTCCACTCTGTACCTTTACAGGTTGTTATGAATGTTCTTAAAAAATGGATGTATATAGGGCTTTGTATGTTCAGGTAGGCAATGAAATCTTATCAATTGGATCAGAGGTTATTGTGTTGTATGTTCTTTCTTGTGGTGAATTAAGTTTAAGAGTGGCGGCTGGGACACTAAGTTGCCACGGAATTGAGATGTATATTTCTGGCATGGTGGCAGCCTGCCTTGGGAACTGAGATTAAGATACCTACCAGATATCTTGGGACACTGTAGTGCCGGACCTAGTGGGGGTAAAAGACAGCCTTTTTTAATAATTTTCCAGCAACAATGAATAGCATTGCTTTAAAAAAAAAAGCATTCAGCATCAGTGGGATAAAAAATAAAAAACCAAACTATATTATATCTTTTATAGGTAATCTGAACACATCAACCTACAGAGTTAATTTCAAAATAAATGACAAGTTACCCCTGAACTGAGCATGTGTGTCAGCAACAGAACACATATGCAGCATAAGTGAGGCTCTGGGTGCCATCCTAGCATAATACAATAACAAAAATTTAGTAGATAACTAATTTTGTTTTGAAGTGTTAAAATGGTTAAAATAATTATTATTATTATCATTATTATAATTTAAATAGCAATCATTCTAAAAGTGTGATAACCGTTTGGCTTTTATAAATAAAATATTCAAATCTGGATGAATGTTTAATAATTTATTTAATTTTATTATCACTTTACTAATAATACTATACTCTGAGTATATAGTATACATGGACTGAGTGTCTATGTGGTCCCCACCTCTACATGGTGAAGTCCCAGCTCCCTGAGTGCCGGTACTAGTAAATGGCATTTAAGGGAAGGTACTTAGGTCTGACAAAACCATAGCAGGCTCCTGTGGTAGGATGAGATATCTAAAAAGAAGAGGAAGAGAGATGTAAACTCTTCTCTCCTTCATGTAAGGACACAGGAAAAAGACAGCTATCCACCGGTCAGAACTCTGCCCTCACTGAGACCCCCACAACCTAGGAGCTTAATTTTGGACTTCTCAGTATCTAAAACTCAGGAAAAGAATGCCTGGTATTTAGAAGTTGTCAGGCAATGGTACTTTTGTTACAGCAGCCTGAACTACAGGCGTATGTGTGTGTGTGTGTGTGTGTGTGTGTATGTGTGTGTGTGTGTGTGTGTTTGTGTGTGTGTATGTGTGTTTGCGTGTGTGTGTGTGTGTGTGTGTGTGTGTGTGTGTGTGTGTGTGTATTTCCAGGCCTAGAAACAGAAGCCTCTGACCACATTAAGAAACAGATACTTTTAATAAGTCTGAAAAAAACAGACAATGGGTCAACTGAGTGTACGATGGAGAGGGCCCCATAATAAGGGACACAATCTGAGCTGTGGACTTGACATGTCCTGCTTGCCCTTCAAGAAGCATCCTAGATATTGACTCCTCCCCATTTTCTTCAGAGGATGAAAAGGTAAGTCATAAGATACTGGCGTGAACACAGATCTGAAGTCTTCTACCCAAGAGAAGTCTCAGGAGTGTTGAAATGGTTCCTTTTGTCTGAGAGAATCACTTCTAAACAGGATGTATATGTCCGGTTACTGTCCTGCTGTGTAGAAAGAAGCAGTCCCTGCTTCGGGATCACTGAGTTGCTCATCTATTGATATACAACAACAAGCCCTGCCTTGGACGTACCCTTCACAGATCATTTACCGACATCATCTCTCATGGTTCTGCGAATTGGCTGGGCTCGGCTGACCATTTCTCACTTGGGATCTTAGTTTTCGTTTGTTTTCTATTGCTTCAACTGAGTGCCTGAAACTGCCCAACTTAGGAAGAATGGTTTGCTGGTAACTGGGGTTAAATAAGACCATGAGGGTGGGATCCCCATCATGATGTTAGCAGCCTTGTAGAGACCCAAGTTAGTATTGTTTACTAGGTTTCCTCATGTGCTATGATGTTGAACTGTGACAGAAGACCCTCACCAGGAATGTCATTTTTCTTCTTTATAAATTAGTTTCAGGTATTCATATATTATCACAGGAACTAAGGTACTTCTCCTAAGGCGGCGTTTAACTTGTAAGAAATGGATTGTGCTGAGGCTTTGGGACACATACTTGAACTTTGACTGGCGAAGCCTGGGTTCTGGCGCTCTGACGAGCTAGGCTTGCCCACTCATTCTCCATACATCAAATACATCTATAAGCAACAGTGTAAAGTAATTTATTCAATGCAGCCATCCTGGGAAGTGGAAGAAACAGAGAAGTTTAGTGGCCCCAAAGTTTATTTTCTGAGTACTGACATGAGGGCCATATTTAAACAGAAGGCACGGAGTAGGCAAAACCATGCAGCCCTGAGCAAGGTGTGGCCCTGTCTGTCACTAAGCCATCATTGTCTCTCATGTCTTCCCTGTAAGGCGGTGAGACTATGTGAAGCCTCTTTCTAGGATGCCAGTTTACCCTCTAATTTGAACTGTTTCTTACACTTTACCCACCTTCAACTCAATAGACTCCTGAAAAAATTCCCAGTCCATGGGTTCACTTTTTTCAATAGCCCAATAATTTCAGGAAGGGCACTAGTATTCTAGAATATACTCAATCCTGCTAGGACAATCCAGCTACGCAAGGGAGCTACCGTGGATCCTATAGCACGTTCTGAAATGGAGTGCAGGACAGCATCAGAATGCTCACAAGTAGGGACAGGATAGTGGACATTTCTACCCAAGCATCCATTGGTTGGTTATTCGGTGCCCTACAGAACGGCAATAGGCTTGGGCGAAGTGAACTGACAGTGAAGATGGTTGGTATACACTTTCAGAAGTTGAGATCCTTTCCTATAGTCTGTCCTCCTCAAGAAGGGTCTAGGCGCAGGCCAGTAATTTGTTGTTCAGTTGCAAATAACAAGGACAGGAGATTGGGGTGCGACCATTTCTGGGGTAAAGCAGGAAGTAGGCTTTGTGAAAGGCTTGTGTTGATTCTTATTTACAGCAAGGTTTCCCTGCAGCAGCTGATGGGCCTGCGGACTTGGGGTTGGAGGTGTCTGTGCACCAGGACATCGGGTCTGATGAGCCCACCTGGACTGAGTCTCAGAATGAAGGGACCATCAAAGGGCCCCACAGAACAAAAGTGGCATCGAGCTCCTTGTGCCCAGATGCCGGAGATTATCATGGGATGTTAATTCCTGGTGCCACTCAGGCAAAGCAGGGCTAGAAGGGGGTCTGCTTGCCTATCTCCTGCTGACAGGCTCCAGCCAGCCTTGTCTCAAGGAGAGCTTGTTCAATTGAACTTTCAGCTCCCTAAATTGGCTCATTCCCCTACGAGAGAAAACAGCCCTATTATAAACATACAAAACTAGAGTTAGAAGGGGTTGGGGGTGGGGGGGCACTACAGGCTCTTGCCTAAGTCTGGCCTCAGAATTGACTTTTCTGTCAATGAGAACACAGCTTTGCTTTGACTTCTCCTGTGTGCTTTGGCAGTTTCGGCATGGCTGTAAAATTTATCCAAGGGAAACTGGCATTTATCTTGGGTTCACTTGCACTGGGCTAAACTGATAAACAGATGGGGGTTGTCCAGGCCATGGCTAATTTGGTTAGCACTTTACAAAACACAAATGTCACCTTTATTTCTGCAGGATTATTTATTGCTAATTGGGAAGTTATTGGTCTGTTATATTCGGAGAGGATCAGTTCACACAGTTGAAAACCGTCTACTTCCTGGTTTTTTGTGAGGCAATATCCATTATAAAGAGAAGGGAGTGTGCTGCCCCCGGTGGGAAGATCTGTCATTGATGCCAATAAAAGAATAAAATGATCCAACTGGGCCTGCATATGCACACAAAGCACACTTATCTGTAAGGCTGTGGAGGGAAAAGAGAGAGAAAGGAGGGAAAAGAAGAAAAGAAAGAAATCCACAAGATCTGAGGGAAGCTTGCAAAGAAGGCCAGAATTCAGAACAATGTCCTTCCCTGCTGTCTCCGGACTTTTTTTCTTTTGTGCCCGCCTAAAGGCAGTGGGAGGATCAGAGACCTCATCCTGGCTCTGTTTACTTTGGGAACAATCAGCGATGTATGAATAATAATGCCTCCCTCTAACCATGACTAATTGAATTGCAGGGAGCATGGTGCCCAGTGAGGGGCTTTGCTGGCCAGTCCATCACGCCGTTTCTCAAGTAGCTCGGGACAGTGATTGATGGCCTGGGTCCTTCCAATGAGCACCCTTGAACACCTAAGAGCAGGAGTGTGAACCTGCATTCCAAGTTTCTATTAACCAAGGCCCCCGGGGGAACAGCCGCTGGCAGGAGTCAGTGCTAAGACTAGTGACAAATAGAGCGACTGAAGGGAGAGGAAACCTTGTCCAGCTTCACCCATACCTGACTTTAAGAAAATCCCTGTCTTGGGAACGGAAAGGAAAATATCCCACTAGGGACCACCAGGCCACCGTGGGATACTTTCTGTTGCAGCCGACCCCATTAACATATTAGGAAGCCGTAGGAGTGCTAGCCTGGGGGTGGGGTGGGGAGAAAGGCCGACCAAGATGTGTCTTGTAAGAGGGTCTTTAGAAGACCTCTTAAGAAACAGGAAAGAGATGATGGGATGGGATGCCAGTGCACAGTTGGAAGGGAATCTACAGCCATATCTATAACCTAACAATCGAGAGTCCGGGACCCTAACGTGGCCAGCGGCTGTCTGAGCTGTGTTTACACAGCGAACTGGCAGCTGAGACCCTGATTCAGTCGACTTTGTTCTCACAGCATGAAGGTGACCTGAGTGAACTGCTACCCCAGGCTCTAAGGAGGCTTGGTGCAGTGAACGCCTTCCAGTGGTAGCCATCTCTCTCTCAGGTACATTTAAGTAGGGCCAAGCCCTGCTTAGGCACCTTTTCATTCTAGCTATGCCTGCCGCGGTGGCTAACCTGGGGGATGGATGCTGGCTGGAAGGGAGCTTGTGTGGAAGCCCTTCTGCTTGAAACCTCTAGAGAGACAGGGGCAGCCCAAGGGACTGGTACCGAATGTCTTAAATTGTTAAATTCCTTCATGCACTTTCAGAGTAAATTTCACACCAGCCCTCTATGCGTTAGAAATTGGCAGGAAGTGTGCCACCAGACAGTTCTTTCAGTTAAATCTTGTTTAAGAATAACATACGTTTTTACCCAAGGTGAGCTTTACAGGTATAACGGGGACATAATATTCTCATAAACAAGATTTAAAAATAAATAGTTAAATGTTTTTTTTAATTTTTTTCCATTGTCTATTTTGTCTGTCGGTTGGCTATAATCTACTATGCTACTATGTGGCTATTAGCTAACAGGCCAGCTATGCATCTATGAATCTACCTATCTACTCACCCACCCACCCACCCACCGTCTGCCTGCTTAGGTGAGGGGCTTGTGTGCTCTGAGAAAGCAGCCCCTTCCACTAAGGACAGTTAGGAAGCAGGGTACAGTGCCACAGTCCCAAGCTACTTTGGGTCTCTTAAGCCAAGCAGAAAAGTGATCTGCTTTCTGCTTTGAATATCTTGCTTCCTAACCCCACTTGACCAAACAGACAAGATAGACGAGGAAAATAATCATTTCCTGGTGCTTATAACCAAATGTGAAATATTTCCAATCCCTTACATCAAGGCCGTGAGAGCCTTTTAGTCCGTGGCTTCCAATCCCCAGCCCATCCTACTAAACAAACAGTCTGACCACCCGGCGTGGGCCACACTCCTGGGGTTAAGATATTCCACCCAAAATCCCCTTGCTCTTTCTTCACTGATATTCATGGCCACTATTCTTGTGCTTTGAATACCAAACAAAGGGAGACAGAGCTGGCTTAGCGGCTGCGCCAGTGATGGGAAGGGATAGGCACAGAGATGTGTTCCTGTTTAGAGTATAGATATGTCAAACCCTCACTCAGGATCCACACTAGTTCTGTCAGAATGAAGCATCAAAATTTATTAATAAGAGAAGACAGAAGCCAATCTAATTTCTAGAAAGACTGCAGAGGACAGCCTGTCTGGGCTCTGAGACTGTGCCCAAATTAATTAGTAACCACCTTCTGTTGACGCTATGCCTTATACTGGAGGGGCTTCAGATAGAGCAATTATATATCCTAGAGCCACATGCTGGACCTAGATAGCGTCTGCGTGCTACTGCTTTAGTGCATTGGAATAATGCTTCAGGAGGGCATTTAAAGAGGAAATGCATAAGGTCTAGGAGAGAGACAACTGCATTGAGGGACACACATGTCTCTGAAATCAGCAAAGACAGTAAGAGAAGCAAGTTAGAAATCAAAGATTTCTCCAGTGCTCAGATATCGCTGGGACCAGTTTAGCTTCCAAGACTTGTACAGCTGTGAGCAAAGCTGCTAGATCATAAGTATTCTATAAAGTTGCCTTTGGAATGCTTCTACTGTTACAAGCAAAGGGCATAGTTCCTTCAGACTATGAAGAAATGATGCTTCCCACAGGCTGAGTGCTTGGTAATTCTAATCATGCACCAAATATGTCACTCCTCCCAACGATCTAGGAAGTGGGTATCACCATTTCATCCCTGTAGATGAAGCAACCAAGGCACATAAGGGTCAAGTACATGCCCAGTACATCTGACCCCAGCCCCCTTTGCCTTTCATTAACTCAGATCAGTCCTCTGGGATCTGATTGAAGTACTAATTGGATTCCTCCATCCCTGTCAGGAACACCTGGACAAGCATGTGTTGTTCTGAAAATATTCTTCCCTAAGTCTTGAACTATACTGAACATAGCAGACAAGGCACAGTGAGGTTGTGTGGAAATTCCCCGATCCCTGAGATGCTGGGTCCTGGTGTCATAGCCAAGGAGGTCAAAGGACAAGCCAGATTATTCTGTCTCACAGTGGCATGGAAATCTGTGGCTCCTAAAGCAAATGCATGTCAGGCAGCCTCAATTACAGTTCGATTGCATGTTTTATAAGATGAAATAACTTTTCTGAGAATTGAATTATAAAATACGTGCAAGTGCATCTTTTTCTTACCTAGTAACTCTACTGTGGTGTGTGTGTGTGTGTGTGTGTGTGTGTGTGTGTGCATTCCATAGAAAACACAGCTTTGCAAAGATCAGTTTAAGAATAGCCATGGTGGCTTCTCCTAAGAGAACAAAGTTAGAACACCAGATACATACTTCTAAGGGAATTGTTGAAATAAACTGTTTGCATATGTATATCTGCTTAAAACTGTTTGCATATGTATATCTGCTTAAAACAATACGATATTTATGTTATTTATTTTTAATATAATACAAATATAATACATAAATACAAATTATATGAAGAGAGAGAGAGAGAGAGTCTCACTATGTAGTCCAGGCTGGTTTTGAACTTGTGACTCTTTTGCCATGGCCTTCTGGATGCTAGGATTGCAGGCATCTACTTCTCACTTAACTGAACTATTTCCTTCTGAATGGGTATGTATGTTTAAGAGACAAAGAAAAAAATTAAAAGTCACTTATCTATTGTTTTGGCTTGGAAGCCTAGTCCAGTGGTAAAGCATCTCTCTAGCAAGCAAAAAGCCCTTTAGCAATGAAAGAAAGCGTTTTACTTGGAAAATACAGAAAATGCTCAACGGCCAACTGAGGGCATCAGAGGGAGCCCTCAGTGAATGAAGTTCTGAGTGAGTGTGTGTTGTTGACATGGGCCAAACCATGTTCAGGATATCAATGAGTCAGTCCCGAGGGAGTGAAAAATCCGTGCGTGGCTGAGGCTCAGAGGGATGGTGAAGCCTTCCTCTGGTCCTATTGCAAAGGTTAACAATGTGTACAGAAAATGGCCACTGTAGCTTTCTCATCCCTGGATGTTTCTGGCCTAAAGACTGCTCCCCTATAAAGATTATTCCTACCAAGATCAACTAGATCTGCCTTCCTGTTTGGCCATCTACCATAGACCCCACTTGCTTAATTCAACTGTATGCAATAACAACATCTCCCTCTTAAACTTGGATAATAAACACACTGACTTTTCTGGGTGCTACAACTTCACCCTTGGAGAGCCTAGATCATCCAATCTCAGGTTTTCTGTGTGTCTGTCTTTTCATTCCCTCACTGCCCAAGTCAGGTAGGTTCCGGAGCTGTGCAGAGTTCAGCATCTCCCAATAGCATCTACCAATCTTACTCTAAGACAGTCTCTTTGCGTTCATCTAAGCTGGAAGCCAGGCTCTTAAGAGCTCTCTGCAGTTAGTCAAGGGAGTCGTTGCTCGTTCCTGACTCTTCTCTATACCTCTTCTTTAATTTTCTTTTGATTGCTCTGACATCCATCATCACCCAATGAAGCTCACTGTCATTATCCACAAATACTGTTTGCCGTGAGTTCATTCTAGATAAATTAAACACATATAAAAAATTAAAGTGTCCCTTTTAACAAAAAATATAAATTCTCAGAAAGTCAAGTTACATTTGTTTGGTTTACTTTGGTACTGGGATTGAACCCGGGGCCTCCTGCATATTAGGAAAGTACTCTACCACTAAGTTACATCCCCATCCCAAAGCTCTGAGGTAATCAACTTTCTAAATGTTTTGGCTAGAGGCTGGAAGAAGCCATCCCTGTCCAATGGATGCAGTGGTCCTTGTCATGGTTTAAATCTAAAGTGTCCCCTACAAGCTCCTCCTATTTTGAACACTTGTATGTATACCATTTTGTAGGACTTTTGAGAGATGTGTCCTAACTTGAGAATATTGGTCAGTGGAATTGGGGCTTTGAGTTATTCCAAGATTTACTGCTATACCACCGTGAACAAACCCACTCTCTCCTGAAGGTTACTCCTAGCTTCTGGCTGTGTCCTTTGCCTTTGTTTCATGGTTTACAGCAATGTGATCAGTCTCTATTACAGTCTCACACTGCCATGAACTGAGATAACCCGCCACCACTTCTTCTCTATAATGGACTGAAACCTTAGGGACCCACGAACCAAAATAAATCTTTCCTTCCTTAAATTGTTCTTGTCAGGAGTTTTGGTCACAGTGACATAAAAGCAATTGGTATCATTTGCATTAATTCAGTTTTTGCCACACCCATGCACAACATAAATTATTGGGAAGCACAATAATGGCTGTCTATTTGGCTCTCCATACTCACAGTCCCCATGGTCACAGATTCAACTAACAGAAGGTGGGAAATAATTGATTTTTTTAAAGTTACATCTAAACTGAACCTAGGAAGATTCTGAGTAGCAATGATGCCAAAAGCACAGTGAAGGACTATTTTTTTTCTAAATGAAAGGGGTAACTATTTATACCATGTTTACATTACATTAGGGGTCATAAATCATCTAAATATAATCTGAAGCTCATAGGAAGTTGTGCATGAGTTAAAGGCAAACACTCTTCCATTTTATTCAAGAGACTTAAGTATTTATGGATTTGTGTGCTTTGGGGATCCCTGTGGGAAGAAGGTTTGGGACCAATCCCCTGAGGATTCTAAGGGATGGCATTCCAGTCTGGATAGTATGGCTGCAGATAAGGTTCAGAGGCTCCCTTGTTTAGTTCCAGCTCTCACCCTGACACAGCCCAGAGTTATCTGTGGGGAGTTTCATTTGGGGCACTGCCATGATTAGAATTGCCTGTAGTCACGTCTGTGGGCAATTTTACTGATTGCTAATTGTGGGCAGTACCAGTGTGGGCAGTGACATCTCTGGGCAGGTGGCCATTGGCTATATAAGGAAGTTAGCTCAACTTGAGCCAGAGAGCAAACCAGTAAGCAGTGTTCCTCTGCGGTTTCTTCTTCAAGTTCCTGGCTTGAGTCCCTGCCCTGACTTTTCTCTTAGTGATGGATTGTGACCTATATACATAAGCCAAACCAGACTCCCCCAAGTTGCTGTTGGTCAGGGTATTTACCACAACAACAGAAAGAATCTAGCACAGAGGTTAAGCACCATGGCAGAGTATATATTGCCCTAGGAAACCCAGTCTTCAGAGCTGAACCTTCAGGATAAGAGGGGCTCTCAGGAAAGCAGCCCACTAAGAGTAGGAGGGTGATGCTGCCTCATGATGCTCAAACACAGGAGAAATGGAAAGACCCTCTGCCCTCCATGGATGGTACACAGACCACTCACAGACAGTTTTCCTGCTGCTTCTAGGATGCTGAGAAAATCCCATGGGGAATGGGCTGGATCTGTCCCTTGACCACTTGCTAATTACAGCAATAAGAATCTGCATGAGAAGATTTGCTCTGAGACTCAGTTTCAGAATAACTTACAGCTAACCTTCATCTCAGCCCACTTGCTGGCAGACTCGGGGGAGTCATGCGGCAGTAGCTTGGTTTAACTTGTTTGACATTCTCCTCTTAAAAAACTGAAGCCTCTTTCTAGCTACACAGAATCTACCATGGCCTTGGAAATCTTTCTCCTTGACTCCAGCTTAAAAGTTAGTGCAATAAAAATAAAGTGGCGGGGTTGGGGATTTAGCTCAGTGGTAGAGCGCTTGCCTAGGAAGCGCAAGGCCCTGGGTTCGGTCCCCAGCTCCGAAAAAAAGAACCAAAAAAAAAAAAGTGGCAAAAGGTTCCTTGCAAATGCTCTGAGACTCATCTGATCAATGTACCTCAAAATCCAGGATTCCCTGTAGGCGAGTGTGCACGATGACCACTAAATCCTTCAGTGTCTGCACCTTGATGGGACATCTGTCTCTGTATTTCACCACCCACAATAGAAATGTATAAAATAATGGAGTTCGTAGTCATTTCTAGTAGGTTTATAATTGCATTTTTATAGTTGTCAGGTCTAATGTCAGATAACCTAATATGAATTAATATTCTCTTGCATGTAAAAAAAATATGTCTTATCAATCCATAAGGTCTTAAGGTGCATTTGGGTTGCCAATATTTGCATTTTTTCAATGAAAGTGGGGAAATGTATGAGTGTCAAATCATGTCTATAATGGGCTGAGCTTTTATATTAGAAAATTCAAACAAGTGTTGTTTTGTATATGAAACATTCCATCCTATTATATTTTGATTTTGAGGCAGTGTCAGACTGTGTATCCTTTGATGGGATGAAACTCACTATGTAGACCAGTCTGGCCTTAATCTCACAAAGATCTGCCTGTTTCTGTTTCCTAAGTGTTGTGATTAAAGACACCACAGAGCTCAGCTTGAAAGATTCCTTTTGAAACCTTTACAGTTTTATGGAACAAAGGGTGTAGGGGTTGGGTTCTATGGCTAAATGAAAAGTCAGAGATAAGGAGCCAATAGGCCTTACAGAAAGTTTCACTCTACACCATGGCCACTGTGTGGAAAAGGCACTGTCCTCAAGTGACTAGTGACTCTGTGAGAAGCACTGAGGGGTGCCATGTGTCAGGTCAAATTCTGACCCAAAAAAAGGCTACTCCTTAAATAGACACCATCACATAGCACCCACATCTTTCCATTCTAAGTCCTTTCTTCTGTTCATACTAACTCTTAATTTCTGCAATAAATGAATTATACATTTGTTCAGAAATCTATTTGGACAATGGAAGTAAAGAAACTGTTAAGAAACAATAATGAAGATAAAATAATATTGTTACTTTGGTAATGTCTAAAATAATTTTCATTTTTAAATAGATTCTGTCAGTAATAAAATCGTGGTATAGGACTTGGGCACAAAAATTTTGAAAGTCTTATTAGTAATGATATAATGCTAACATTTAATGTACTTATTGATGTCTGTATTATTCCAAGAGGTACTTCCAAGATGACATATTTGTCTGCTCTCACAGCATGGCCGTAACGAGCTTGGCGTCGTCCCCTCTCAGATCAGAACATCCTTGGACATCACTGTCATGGAGGCCTGTGGGTCGTCCAGTTAAAGAAATTGGCACACAGATGCTGATGATGGGGGATACAATAAGAGAAGAACTCTGCACGCTGAATTTCCAGTTGCTTCCATTCAAATATCCAGCCAAAGTCACAGGGTCTTCTAATTTGAACTGGTTTACTCAGCCCACGTATAGACACTGAAATCCCTGCCAACCCATTTTGCATGACAATTGCAGGTCTGTGTACATTCCATAACTTAACTCCCCTGTAAAATTTCCACAGGGAAATCAGCATCTGCCTGGATATTTATTTGTTTGTTTTGTGAAGTCAGGTGGGCTGTCTGTGTTTATCAACTGGGTCTGGCTTGCATATATATTGCAGATAAGGACAAATCAGGATAGCACTTAGAATGCTGTGTCTTTGGATGCTGTCTTGTTTCTCAATGTTTCCATGATTGGGTGGGAGGCAGAGAAGACACAAAGAGAGGGGAGGATGGCAGAATACATTACTCCAGACTTCAGCAGATCTTTTTACATTTCAGAAGAAGCTGGCTATTGTATAGAGAGAAGGGTGATCATCTCCAAAGAGGACATAGCACCCTTGAGTTGCACTTAAAATAAAAGGAATGGGATGGAATAGTAGACAAAGGACCTGGGCTGGATTTTACATGCAAAATAGAGTGTCATGGTCCCATGATGCAGGCTCTGAGATGAAGTCAACATTATACAACAAAAATGCCCACCACTTTCGAAAACCAAAAGACGGACAGTCCAGGGTTTCAGTTCAATAAAATTTATTGAAATCTCCCTCTGAGCTAGATCAGGATTATATATTTTTTATTTCTCAGGAGACATAGAAGGTGATAGGGAAACATTGACTATAAATTAGTTATATGTGATTGACCAAAAGGTTCTGGGGGGAAAAAACTGATATATACCTTACGTAAAAGTAGTGTAATGTCAAGTTCGAACTCACTTATAAAAACTTGGAAAGATGTCCTAGGTGACTCCTCCTGTGTTGGGCTTTGACTTAATAAGGACAAGGTAGAAAAGATTATTTCTGACCCAGGGAACAGCATGCATGAGAGAGTGGTATGGTGTGAGCATACGATCCAGACAGATAATGAACAACATGCTTAGCACTCAAATCCTGGTCCAGACATAAATGTCAAAGCATAGGTTCCTTTAACGGTCCCCCAAATGTTAGAAAAGTAAGAGACACAATGTCAGGGGACCCAAAAATTCCTGGAAGACTAACAATATTGGACAAAAATAGAATGTTGTCCAAAGCAAAGGTATGGTCTATGGCATCACATAGCTTGGGGTTGGGGGCAGGGTATGGCTATGAAGCACTGAGGTGACGGTGAGCAGAGATGGAGGGAGTCTTAACAAGAAAGGATTCTGCCTTTACTGCCTGTTCCAAACCAGAGGCAGCAAAAGAGGCCGCCAAGACGTAGAACTAGAAGGTAAGATTCCTGGCTAAGATAAAGGAGGTTGGGTCTGGAGATGCTAATGCCAGGAGGCAGCCAGGGTTCCCACTTCTGAAGGGATACATGAGCTCACCTTCTAGTACTCAAGTATCAGCATGGGAAGCAAGTGGGACAGATGAGCTGCTTCAAAAATAAATAAATGGGAATTTCAAAATAAGGGAATTATACAACCAGGATTGTCTAACACCACTGGAGTTTGGATTGCGCATGCCTCCTGTCTTGGTTAGTGTTTTACTGCTGTGAACAGACACTATGGCCAAGGCAACTTTTATAAAGGACAACATTTAACTATGGCTGGTTTATAAGTTCAGAGGGTCAGTCCATTATCATCAAGGTAGGAGCATGGCGGCATCAAGGCAGACATGGAGCTGGAGGAGCTGAGAGTTCTGCATCTTCATCCAAAGGCAGACATGAGAAGACTGGCTTCCAGGCAGCTAGGACAAGGGTCTTAAAGCCCATGCCCACATTGACACACCTACTCCAATAAGGCAACACTTATTCCAACAAGGCCACAACTCCAAATAGTGACACTCTCTGAGCCACCACATCTCCCGATGTCTCATGTGTTGACCACAGATTATTGTACCTTTAGGAGAAGTTACAATTGCTTGTAAGTAGGGCATAGGAAAGGGAAGTCAGGCCACTGGGGACATGCCCTGGTGTTGGGACCTTGCCTCCTCTGGTCTTGCTCTTTCTGTTTATAGGTGTGATAGCAATGGGTCTCCTCTGTCACATGCTCCTTCTTCAATGTCTTATCTGTAAAGCAACAAGCCCATATAATCCTAGACTATGTGAGCCTTCTAAAAACCATAAGTCAAAATAAACCTTTCCTCATATTAAGTTAACTATTCCAGGTATTCTTTCACATTAATATAAATCTAGTTGATATATGCTCAAAGGTAAATAATAAAGTAGATATGAAGATCTCTTTAAATGACTTCCAGACTCTGCAGCTTTTGAGTACCACATAAAGAGGTCTCAGTTGTCCTAAGAGGTGGAGTTACAGGAGGATAGAAATGGGAAATCAAGGTCTGGAGGTAGTTAGTCTAGGTGAAAGTCTATGAGAATCTGTAGACTAGGCAAGTAAGTTGCAAAATGTAAGTAGTCTTGAGAACGCATGTTTCCCCATATCTGTAACTGAAAGCTGGCTCTTTAACAAAGAGGAAAGTCAAAGTCCTTCACAGGACAAGGGAGAAATTCTTTTTATGACACAGGAAAGGGAAGCCATAAAAGAGAAGAAAATAGAGCACCTAAATAAGAATCCAGAACTGCTATCAAAGGGATAAAATGCAGTTAAAAAAAAAAAAAGATACGGGCTGGAGAGATGGCTCAGCGGTTAAGAGCACCGACTGCTCTCCCAGAGGTCCTGAGTTCAATTCCCAGCAACCACATGGTGGCTCACAACCATCTGTAAAGAGATCTGATGCCCTCTTCTGGTGTATCTGAAGACAGCTACAGTGTACTTATATATAATAAATAAATAAATCTTACAAAAAAAAAAGATACAATGACGTACAAATTCCTAAGAGGGAAGCAAGCACGAGGGTGTGAGGCAAGAGGGACAGACAGAAGCATAAAAGAAGCATAGATTGGGAGCAGGGTCCAGAAGACACAGATTCCTTTGAGGGAATGAGAAATGGTTTTTTCTTCAACTAGAAGAGTAGACATCCGAAAGGGTGCAAAATAGACAAAACAGTTGTCTAAGACATTTTCTTTGAGCTACAAAGATAGTTTTAGAGTCTTATGATAGTGAAAGATGAGGAATAATACATTGGTTTGGCTTCCAGATTCATAACACAATACTGGACATTACTAACTTGGAGAAGAGGAACAGTCTCCCTGGGCTGTTCAGTACTGCTCACCAGTCCCTATAACTTGGGGCCTGTCCTTGAGGCAGCACAATCCCAGCGGGGAATGCAGAGCCACCTTGATCATCCATAACATAGGAGGGAAAGCAGGGAAGAATGGGTTGGGTTTGCACTGGCCTCTTCAAAGACACACCCTCAATTACCTCAGGACCATCTAATAGCATCAAGATGGTGATTAAGCCTTTAGCACAGAGGGCTGTTAGGGAACATTCCAGATCCAACCCACAGCAAAAATGAAGAACAACTGAATAAAATTTGGGAGGACTTAGAGTGCAAGGTAATTTCTAAAATCTGTAAAGGAATAAAGGGCCAGAGAGTCAGAAAGAAACTGAAGCCAACATCTAGAAGTCAGTGCCTGCCTGCCTCTGCAACCCAAGAGCAAGGCAGCAACACAAAGGCTCAGAGAGTGGTCTGGAGCACACGAGGAAGTGCTAAAGAGAGGAATCAGTGCGTTGTTTTGAAAATAACTAACAACAAACCAGAATAAAGGACAGTTCTGACTCATGGAAATACAACGGAAATGATATTTTCTTGTAGGCACATCTAAGAGCAGTAGAGAAAAAAGTGAAATAATTTGGACAGTGACATGTAAACATTGTATCCAGAATATTCTCATTTCACTGTGCAACTGATCCCCAGGTCTAGTAACAAAACACTTCACACACTTTTCCCCCCAGACTCTCTGAACAACAGTGTGTATTTGATGCTGAGGACATCTCTGGTTAGTCGTATTTGACATGTTCGGAACAGCCAAATGTGACTAGTGTTAACTGTAGATCTGCAGGTTCAGATGACCTCAACGTAGTAGGAGAATGGGGGGAAGTAACTCTCTGCTGAGGACTTACTTGGGAGGAGAAACATATTCTAAACAACCATAAGATGAACTCTATAGTTCACTTAAGTGCAGTATAGGTATTTATACCACTAACCATGAAATAACAAAAATAAGATGTAGGGTCTGAATACATTACAAAAGCATTTAAAACATGGAGAACTTGGTGAAACCAGGAAAAGCCTGCATGAGCACTATCCCCACCATCTATCACAGCTAATAGGACGTCATGAGATTCACTCACTAAAACTGGTGAATGCTTAGATTCAGGTTTAATAATAGGAACGAAAAAAGACAATGCCCTGATTCAGAGCCACAACCACAAAACAAAATAAAGGTAGACATTGTAAGAAGTAGGAAGAAGCAGCTGGAGAGATGGCTCAGCGGTTAAGAGAACTGACTGATCTTTCAAAGGTCCGGAGTTCAATTCCCAGCAACCACGAGGTGGCTCACAACCACCTGTAATGAGATCTGATGCCCTCTTCTGGTGTGTCTGAAGACAGCTACAGTGTACTCACATATATAAATAAATAAATCTTAAAAACAAAAAGAAGTAGGAAGAAATGTACAAAACAAATTCTAATCAAAGGTAGCAAAAGCTGAGGCCAGACAAACCACACACACACACACACACACACACACACACACACAAGACTTTAAACAGACAGAAACAGTGAAAGAAACACATTGGTCATGACACTTTATAGGTTTAAATAGCATAAGCATCATGGAGAAGAAAGACATAACTTTAAAAGTTAGGGACTTTTACTTATTTTCCTTGAAATTTAACATTAAATATGCTATCTTATAGATAATCCAACGTATTTTAAGCCTCAAGCACTAAAAAAGGCTCTTCTAAAAAGAAATGCTGGTATTATTTAATATCCAGGCCATTTCCAAGTTTCCTTACTTTTCTAATCATGCCACTACATGATTGAATTAAGACCATTGTTTATACATATGGTCTCAACTTCCTTTTCCTTCCATATGCGATCATAATATTTAAGACACAAGACCTATGCAGTATCTGAATATCTGGAGGTAGGGATGGCATTGGGTGGAGATGGAGAGGGTAGAGGTGTTTTAGAGGGACCAGCTAGCCAAAGATCAGAAGAAACACTATTGTGGAGGCACCAGAACCAGTGTTCCCAGTACACCACGAATGGTATAGGGTACTTCATGTTACATTGTGCCAGACGTCACACAATGGAGTGTCCTAAATCCAGGACAGCCAGAGCAAGATCAGGAAAGAATTCTAGATATTCTTTCTAGAAGTGTAGATTTGACAGGAAGGAAGAAGTTGTGAGACTTCCTGAGTACTTTGAGACAGAGAAGAGACGATTTTAAAAATGTATTCTGAGAGTATGTGGATAAGGGATTGTGGGTAGATGAAGAAGGGAAGCAGAAAGGCCAATTAGGGACTGAAGACAAATGTATAGGCTTGGGATATACTGTGGAAATGTCCTGCAGTCTTGCCAGTGCTGTAGAGGGTTGGGAAGTTGCAAAGTAGGGTAAATACAAGATAGGCTTTTGAGTGAGCATTTTGATGGCCATAGCAACAATGTTGTTAAAATAGCAACAGTGTGAATGAAGAAGGAGGATGCAGAGCTCCCTGGAGTGGACACCACACAGCCACTCATTGGTCCTGGCATCTAGAGACATGGACATCAGAGAAAGACAGTCAAATCAGACTTTTTGAAAGATGGGTAATGAATGTGCCTGGTGCATGCTAGGAGATGAGTGAGAAGCTCTTCCATTAGACCAAGAGGGGCAAGAGAACCAAAGTTGAGGGAATGAGAGAAAGGAAAGTGACCAGAGATAGGAAGAAGTGAATGGACAATATTGTTGGCTGGCTGTGCAGACGATGGGGTGGGTAGAAGAAGTTGGATAAATCTCCAGGGTGGCATCTGGTTGAAGGTGTAAAGGGCATCAACTCAGGATAATTCAAAGATAAAAGGGATGTAAGAACAAATGTCTTTCTCTTACCTAAGCGGTCCTGTACTCAAGCTTGGGCCCAAGCTATTTTGTGGTCCTGTATGTGATCCCAGGCTAGACCTGCAGAAAAGAACTTTGAGGAACAGATGAAAATGACAGTGAGGCCTCTATGAGAAGAACATTGAGTCTGCTGGATTAGCTCCCAGGGATAAATTTCATAACTTGCTATAGGATTCATGCTTACTATTTGGAAAGCACTGCAAGAAAATCTAATTTATTGAGAACGAGGGGAAGGGTGGGAGAATGACTAAGATAGGAGGATCGCTTTGGTTTTTGTTCATAGACAGTGATTATAAAAGCCAGGACCGGGGTTGGATGTGTAGTGAAGTAATAGTAACATGTATGAGACCCTGGGTTCAACTCCCAGCACTACAAAAGGTTAACAGGCAAAGAGGAAATTACCAAAATGCTACATGGGACTATGTAGGTTACCAATGCAGGATAGGCAAGATGTTAGACTGAAAGGAAAAGGGGCCTCTCTTACAGACTGTACCCTCTCTGTGGTACCTTGAAGAAACACAGGTGAGCGTCTGGCAGCTGAGACCAAGGCCAGTCATTTGTTAGTAACATTAAAAACACCAACCTACAAATATGCACCAGGTATGAAAACATAGCTTGTGCCACTATGAATGGATTAAATAAAAGTTAATATCCAGTTCCAGGTTCTGTCTCTAGTTTTCCATATCAATTGACCATGCCTGAAGGAATATTTTTGACACATGATACACTAATGTGTTTTTTTATTCTTATCCAAAATATCTATCTGGAGAATTATTCCACTCTAATAAGTGAATAAACAAAACAAGTGAGCTGCCATTTGTCTCTGTCAAGGACTGCTTAGGAATATTTCAAAAAGTCATGCTTACACAATGTAGGGTTCTGATTTTAGAAACTATTAATTTGACAAATGCAAAGAGACTCTCAATCAAGAAGAACTGACATGATTTCGTAATGTGTTTAAATATTGACTACTGTTCTTCAGTTTTGTGGTGTTTCAATCCCAAGATAAGGAAATACCAAGCAAAAACCCAGTGGCCTTCTAACCATAGCACATTGTGGTTTGGGTAACAGTGGAGATGGGTGTGGAAACCCAGCAATTCACCTGCCCTGATACTGCTTCCAAAGAAAGCCTCTTGCATCAGAACACAATTATTGTCTGACATTTAAGAGCAAAGGAAGGGGATGAATGGGCCTAGAACCATAAGATTTGGTCTATACTAACAGTTTGGAAAGGCGGGGTTGCCTAAGCGAATCAGGCATACACTGGGCTCTCAATGATGTCCTTAATAGTAACGATTAAGTAGACACGTCTGGGTGTGGTGTCTGCCACCACACTTTCAGATCTCCTAGTCATTTTAAAAATAAGTGAACTACTTGACTACATTCCTTTCTTGTTTCATCTGCAGTAGTTGGGTATATTTGTTCTGGTAAGAGGATTTACTCCCTTTCTGAAATCAGGTCCATTGTAGACCCTGGAGTATAATAGTGGAAAGATTGTTCATAATCAATTTGAATCTGGATTTCCTCATTTCATATGTAGATGACAGGAAAATGCAGACTGAGCAACTACTAATTAGGATGTTAGACCTTGCAATGTCAGTGGCGGAAGTCAAATGATGTGCAGACAAGTACTATAATCAGAGAAAGTTTTATGTTACAACCATTATAAAGAAAGAAAGCCTCTTCAGCCGGGTAGGATGCCAAGCTATTTCTCCCTCCCAGGCAGCATGCACGGTAGAAATAGAAATTCCAGGGAGTTAACACAACAAGTGTGTGACTCTCCCACTCATACCCTTCCTGTTTGTGTCAGGAATGCTCTCACTCTTGGCTTCCGACATTTGTAACTTTTTATTTAAGATTTCCTTGGTGGTATGGTATCTTTTCCACCCCGAAACCCTGCTGACTGTGAATCCTAGAGAACTGATTCCCTTGGGAGCACCTCTTGTCAGGTCAGTAGGAGTTAGGTGGTGAGCACTCCAGCCCCTTCCCTCCGGTAACTCTGTACTTGTTTCTTGAGGTCCCAGAATGACTAAGTTGTAATAGTTAGATGACGTGTCCTTCTCTAACTGTTTCCACGTCCCACTTCCGCCAGCCCTGATTAGTCTTTCTAAGAATTGTAGTACACTCCCGTTTACAGCAACAAGTCAGCAACTTGCACCTGAAATCACCAATCCCTGGTCTGCTTCTACTGAACAATGTACTGCTACTTAGTGTCCATTTCTCCTTTGATTAGCCTTGGGCCAGTTAAGCAGCCAGGGGGAAGGGTGGACTGGGAAGGCCACAGTGCTTGTGGAGAGCTGGCACTCTAATGAGTTTCCTGAGTTCCAGCTGGGTGAGTCTGACCCACTTCTGCATCCCTTCCAACCCAGCACATCGTCTGCCAGGAGCAGAGAGCATTGGGGTAAACATGACATTTTCCTCACGCTCAGCAAGACAGGAAGTTCATTAAGTTTGGTATAAATCTTTGCCTTTAAAGTGCCAGTTGGTGATTTATTTTCTCCTTCTGTTTAGATTTTTAGACTGTAGGTGCCAACCTCTGGAATCCAATCCAAAACCCCAAGCGAAGTCCTGTTGATAAATCAACAAAAGCCCTGTTTGCACAACGCAAGCCAGATGCAAATCCTTTATCCTTGAGAGGGAGTCTAATGATCATTTTTTCGATGTTGTAAAAGGTGCCATGGCAAAGCATCTCACTAATTCTCACCTTGGCTCCTAAAAAATATCCTCCGGCTGCCTTTCTTCAAAGAAAATCCACAGATAAATAAAATCTCTCCAGGAACACCACGGGCTGCAAACACATCGGAGGGGAAAGAAAATTGCAGAGAGAGGGCATACTCCTCGAGCATTTCTACGTTGCATTTGGGCATCACGATCTACCAGCCTGAGCTCCTTCATCTGCAGAGGGGCTTTGCGAAGGATCCCATGTGAGACCTTCGAGAATTGCTGAGACATTAACCTCTGGTTGCTATTAGCTGAGTCTCGGACATGTGACTAACTCCCTTTGATCCTCTATTTCCTTATTTTACGATTGCCAAGAAGGATGAAATGCATTCATTTGTTTGTCCTCCACATCTGAGAAGTTGATTTAGCATCTGCAGTGTGCCAGAACTGTCCTGGTCTCAGGGATATACAGGTGATTTGAACAACGGTGAGCCAATGGTAAGGAAAGCAGGGAAAACAAAGAGGTGGAGAAAAGAGCTGTGGCTGACAGCTTGGCACTAGTCAAACCACACCAGCCCTCAAATGAGCCCAGTCTTTGTGTTAAGAGATGTGGAAACCATCAAAGGGTATTAAGAAGGGAATGGGTAGCTCAACTAAATGAAGAGGCAGAAAAGAGCAGATGATAAAAGAGATAATATCACCAGTCACCATCGGGGGCTGGCAAGGCTCAGGCATCAACCAAATGGAAGCAGTGACCCCTCTCCTCCCATCCCAGAAACAGGACTTACTACCCTGCTCTTAAGCTAAGCTCTAAGGCAGAATTACCTGGTAACTGAGAAGTTATCACCTCCTGCCATGATCCAATTACCCACATGGGGACAAAGATCATGTATTGTTTGCGAGGAGGAAATTGGAAATTAAGTTTTATGAGCTAACATAGAAGAGGCTTCTGTTTGATAAGGATCGTTGTAAAAATCGTTACACTTTTCATATCAGTATAGGTAGGGGAGCACAAAAGAGGTTCTAGGTTCTAAAAGTAGCTTTATAGGACAAAAGGCTGCTCAAAGGATTGAGCAGTACTCAAAGACTGAAGTGTATGTCTTTGAGTATGTGTCTTGGCAGTTGGTTATATTCAGTTTTGGAGAGGTCTTCATAACACACACACACACACACACACATACACACACACACTGTATATTTTGAAGATATGAGTATAAAACATACCCCATATGTGTGTGTGTCTGCGTATGTGTCTATGTGTTTGTGTGTCTCTGTGCATATGTAAATATAAATATATGGCCTCTATACACACATTGACACATGTATGTGCATGCGTACCCATACACATACTTGTATGCACACACACACACACACACATATATATACATATATATATATATATATATATATATATATATATATATTCAGCCAAAGCTGGCCTTGTATTTATTACATAGACAAGGTAACCCTCAAACCTATAGCGATTCTCTCATCTCAGCCTTCTGAGCACTGGCTACATTCATTCTCTGGTAACTAGAGAAAGTATCTGGTATAACAAACAGGGCATCTAATTAGGTAGAAGTCACAATCACAAAAATGCACAATAAAATAAGACTCAAGAGTTGCTAAAGGTAGGAGATGGGTTTGTAATGTTGGAATATTTAGAAATAAAGATCAAAGAAGGCAAATAATTGGCTATCTCAGCTGAGATTTCTGCTGTGCTCCTATCTTCAAAACATACATAAATTGGTCAGAACAAACAGCTATGTCATCATCAAAGTTTTAAGGAAACAACAAGAGCTAAATATTTGTCATGTTCATAAAACACAAAAATCCCAGAACTACCTTGCAGAAGGTTTTATTTTGCTGTATTTAAATCAATGGCAAGGGAATGATGATCTGTAACTGGGTACAGATTTAATGATCTATCAGAGAGTAGAATCCTGGAGCTAGAGAGATGGCTCGGTAGGCAAAGTACCTGCTGCACAAACATGAGGGCCCAAGTTCAAATCCCCAGACCCATCTAAAATCCTGACATGACAATTCACACCTCTCTGTTGGCCCTGTGTTGGTGGTGTGGAGAAAAGGGAGACCACCAGAGCTTACTAGCCAGTCTGACCATGTCAATAAACTCTAGTATAGACCCTGTCAAAAAATGAGCAGTAATTTGACCTCTGGCCCCTACACACACATTGACATCCCTGGACACACACACACACACACACACACACACATCTCAAAAAAATAGAAAGTAAAATCTGAAAATTGAAAATTTAGACAAGAAAATTTTAGACTTAGTGATGTATTAAGGTATATCTGATTTTTATAATGGCAACTGAAAGATTTAGGAAATAAATATTTTAAATAAATCACAAGTATATGAACAAACAGTGTTATCCTGCAAATAATTCAAATTCTTTGTATTTGTATTAAATATTCTTAACTATTCAAACTGACTTACTGAGCTGTATTCTAGCAATGGTCAGCATGGCAGTTTGAAATGGATTCCAAGAAAAATTCAAGAATAAGATTTCAAGTATATTAGTTCTGAGTTCAGAATATATTAGGAACACCAAGAGTCAACATAAGTGTGCTACAAATAATTTCTTCCTGAAATTGTTTATTTCAATTTTTGCTGTCTTACAAAATAGGGACATCAGAGCAAATAATTCAGCCAGTGTCATCTGCCAGCAGAGGTTTGCACTGGATACTCCAACTCTCAGATGAATTTGTCATCAAAATGAACCACGGATAAATTTCTATGAACTTCCTCCTTGTGTTCAGTCCCATTAGCTACTCCATCTGCCTTGGAGTCAGGTTTCCTTTGAAATGAGTGTACAAATCAATGTATAGAATAGTCTTCCCTACAAATAGTGCACAGTAAGAAGTGACCAACTTTTGAATGACTGCACAGATGTCATTTCATATCATCTCCATCACTGACACTTAATGCCATCCTCTCTGTCATGTGCATAGTAAGTTGACATTGTGTATGTGGAAGCAGGGGGAGTAAGGCCATTGTTTGGAATTAGTTTAGTGGTAATCACCCCATGATCTTGGACAGACAATGCAGAGGGCGTGGAAGTTGCATGGGGGCAGGGGGTGAAAGAAAGCACCCAGGCAACCCTTGAGAAGTACATTAGCTTGACAAGGAGAGTGACAGGCTCACTTTTGCATGGCCTTCCTCCTCCAGGGAGCATCATTCCAACATGGCCCTGGAGAAGCTCAGGGAGAGACAGCCTTACATCATCTGTACTATATGTACACTTGGTCAGGCTGTGTAAACTTTGACATGTGGGTGTCAATCTTTCTCATATTTGCAGATGGCTTTATCAGAGCGTGATTAGTTTCCAGAACAAATTTGAGCAAAAGAAAACATTACCTACAGTATGTAAGCCAACAGACCAGCTAGTTTTCAGATTTGTCTATTTACATGGGCACTAGATGTTTTGCTAAAGCTCTCTAAAACTGATGGTAATTGAACAGTGCCAGTGTGTTAGTGGAAGCTGATGAATTGTAAAGGTTTTATAAACAACCAGGGTGGATTTGGCCACAGCCTTCCTAGTAATGTTTGTTAATCTCCCTGAGCAAGTGTGCCCCTAACACAATGTAAATACGCCAGAATTTGGAGGTGTCAATAGTGTAACTTTTACTGTTTGTAAAATCATTCTTTGATATCATCAGTAAGTTTACTGAATGTCCCATGGCCAAATATAATAAAACCTTAAGTAAGCGCTTACAGAGAAATAAGGGAAAACATGTGTTTTATTTTTACCCGCTGCATGTTTGTTAAAGGATCGCCATAGACTGATAAATACAGCCTGTGTGTAGGTTTCTGTCTGGCTTCCAGGGAAAGTGACTTTATTCTGAACTGAAAAGGGAAAGGATCTATTGAAAATTATTACATGCCAGAGTTTCCATAGTTGACTGAAGACTAGCACTTCCACAGGGAATAATAAATCTTTATTGATTACAATGTATCTCCCTATTCAAAACATCTTTAAAGATTATTTCAAGTAGAAGTGAGGTTGCAGATGCAGCTGCTGCGAGCTGTGTTCATGCATAGAAATTCCTGTACACACACACACACACACACACACACACCTGTATACGGGTGTGGCTATCTATTGAGCTTCCTATTGTGTCTAAGCTCCCTTGCTAACCACTAGAGGGATTGTCTGTTTCCATTGGATAGACAATAGAAAAACATGGTTTGAAGTATCCAAGAAAAATATATGAAAGCCTCCTTTCATTTTGTTGCCCTTCCCTCCTTTCTTTCTTCTTGGGAAATCTCATGATAGCTCAGCCTGTTTTGATGACACCTGTGAAAATTTTGGGAACCTGCCATGTGCCCTCCCCACAGTACATCTGACAAGCCCTGGAGGTTAACAAGCAGCCCCCTGGACTACAATATTGATGGCAGAGAAAATGAAATGGTGGTGACATTTTAAAAGAGGAATCTGTGAACCACAGATCAGCATGGCTGGCAGCACATAAAATCAATACAAATAACTGAAACCTTAATACCTTGATCCCGGGAAGAGGCTAGTTTTATCAGCACTGGGAGGGGGCACCCGGAGGGGCCACCTGCTATTGACTGGCTCAGGAGATGCGTTAAGCCAACCCCCACTATAGCTGGGGTGTTTTGTTTGTTGGTTAGTTTGTTTGTTATTTGTATGTCTTTGCAAGGATCCTGTTTCTCCCATGCTGACCTAGCAAAAAAACAAGTAAGGTGTCCTCATTTTGCAAGCCATCTTCTGCATTTGAATCTGTTACAGGCAATCAATCCTATGGCTTTCGGTGTCTTCCCCTAGTGTCTAAATGCGAAGAGTGAGTCTCCCACATTGTGAGTTCCTGCTTACTGCTCTCATAGTTAACTGAGAGCAAGGAAAGTAGTTTTCTCTCCATTGTGGCCTGAAAGTTCTCTGTGAATAATTAAGTTTGTATGACCAGCCCCTTCCCCACCGAAAAAACAATGGGAGTTCAGACCAGGTATTATAAAACAGTGAGTACAATGGGAAACTTTTTGCACAATGGCTTCAAAAAAGAAAGAGCTGAAAAAAATCTGTTGACAGTTTACTATGAAAAAGATGGGTTAAAAATGCTTCGCTTACTATTTCTTTGTAAGTCTGTGTCCTTTTGATAAGCTGTGGCAAAAAGTAACTTTCTTGATCAAAAAAATGCACAAACTACAGAAAAAGTAACACTGGTAAAGACTGAATAAAATGGGGAGAAGCATATGACACAGTGCTCAGAACACTGTTTTAGCCAGTTTTCCTGGGGACAGCCCTAGGCAGGCAAGTTTGATTCAGCAGGCATTAGGAATTCCAATCACCACAAGCACTATGGAGGTTCCATCCAGCACCAGGCCAGAAACCTCTGTCTCCTCTGAAATCACACAAACCCCTATTTCTAGAAAGGTGTATTAGTAACCATAGGTAACCAAGCACACAAAGACTCGGCCAACGAGATGTAGGATAATCTTTAAAGAGCTGGGAAGCAAACTGCTCTAAAAGTATTAAAGATAACAAGAAAGTGTTTTATTATTATTATTTGCTTAGTTCATCATTCAGTGAGTGACGAGATGGAAATAACTTGTCCTAGGTGTCTGTGTGCAAAGAAATATTACATTTGCAAATGATAACTTCTGTGTTTGAATTTTGTCTGATGTGGGGCTGAAGGGCAGAGAGGTGTGTGTGCCCGGCAGCACTTTGTCTCCATGGACTATGAAGAGCTAGAAAACTGAGTGACTCCTCCCGTGACTCACACATTAGGACATGCAGGTGTTAGAGCCAAGTGCATCACAGTCAGGCCTGAACCTCACTTTTTCCGTGTCTTTCCTCTGCCCTAGACATCAGGAATGAAAACTATGATAGGGAAGGCCCTCTGGAGACAAAGCTCCTCCAGGCTCCTGGAACTTTCTGAGTCCACTGCAAACTCATGTTATGAACCTGTGGCTCTGAGGAGGCGACAGCCCAGCAGCCTGGCGTTGCGGTTGTTAATGTGTGCACAGAGTAACTCTGTTTGTTTGTAGGTCCTTAGTAGAAGGGTGTCTGATGTTGACTTTTTGAGGCTAATATTGTTTGAATTTTCTGTCCGACTCTGAACCACCTTTCAGAGGGCTCTTTTTTTTCCCCTGTGATGTTTGTACATTCATTACCTTTTAAAATGCCCTGAAGTAGTAAACAGTGAAATACTTCTGCCCTCCACACATCCATTGTCAGCAAGAATAAGAGCCAGACTGCCACAGGCGGAGTCAGATGCTGTCGCCAGCGGCTTGCCCTGGTCATAAATATCTGGAGCTTTGGAGAGAGTGGGGAGAGCATTCCCACAGTTCTAGCCCAACATAGTTCAGGCTCCATCAGAAAAGCCCCATGGCCATATCTAGAAGCGTAACTGATACAACTTTGCATTTATGTTTTGGTCCATAAAATGTTCGAAAGGGAGTGAGAGTAAGGCATGTGTCTGCATGAATACAGGTTTTCTTAAATATGAACAAAATTGAATGCCTCTTTGCCTTTCAATCTAGCAAGAGCTATGAGGAAGAGTTATGACTTTCTTCAGGAGGAAAGGAGAAAACCATTTCCTGACAATCTCCCCCTCCCCAGTCTTTGTGAGAACAACTCTAGCCTAGTGGGATATGGGATGGGGAGAGTCTAGGGCTGGGTGTGTCCTTCTGACCCCTTGACATTCTTTAAGGGGAAACTGTTCTTTGTTCTCATAGGCAAGTAATGACTGTATCATTGGGTTATGCCATCCTGGTGGCCTGTCAGCTTAGAAATTGTCTTCTGTCTTCCATGGCTTTAACACAGTTCTTTTAAATGTCTCCCACCCCTTGATGCTCAGGGTAAAAGGCAAAGCATATCTCAGCCTGCTTCTCTTCAGAGACACTCAAAAACAAGTTCTGCTCCACCTGTGCCTTAGAGAAGTGTGCCCCACATGACCTAGGATTCAACACATGTGAGCAATAGGAGAAATGTAAGCACAGATTAATAATAGCAAAGATAGTCTGCAGGGATGAAAGAAAATCTATACCACCTGAGGAGCCATTTTCTCAATAACTCACCTGTTTTGAGGCCTTGGTATATTTTTAAGAGGTAAGCCAGGTGTGTTACCCATGTAAGGCCTCAAGTTGAGTGTGATGATCCAAATGAATCTTCATCTGGTTAAGGACTCTGTTTGGTGTTCAGGACCTCACGTCGAAAAACAGGGGCTTGAATCTCAATCTTCAAGTATCTATGAGCTAGAACTTGGCTCTGTGAATCTCTTTCACTAAAAACCCACTGGGGAGATTTTCTACTCTACCCAGTTTTAACTACTATCCATCAGTTAACAGGAAAGGAAACAGGATTGATTGCCAAGTTCAGGGGTAAAAACATAAAGAGTGGATAGTTAGGGAAGACTGTGGTTTAAGGATTGGACTAGCTGTAGTTTGAAAGCAAAAAGAAAATGGTGAACAGACAGAACAAAAGCATCAACTCCTACTAAGTTCAAGGTTTAATTGAGTCTCATTAGGGAGTCTCTAATGTAGATGGGCTCCCTCTGATCAGCCTAAGCTATAGGTGCTTAAAGCAGTTTATAAAGACAGAGGCAAGTCTTTAAAATGTGCTTAGGGGCCTCAACAAGACTCCCTTTGGCCCATTCCATTTGCCTTATATAAGGAATTTTCATTATTCTTGTCTCTTTCTCAGGTCGGTTCCCTGCCCATGAAATAAAGCAATGAAATGAAGTTCACTGGGGGGAATAATGGTATCAAAGGAAAAGGAGAGGGATAAGCTAAGAGGAGGGATCTGGCCAAGGTTCAGTCCTAGCAAAGTCTGCACTTAGGTTGCTCCAAGAAAAATGGTTTACTGGAATTAATCGCCTGTTCCTCGAAAGTTGTTCAGGTCTTAGGCTCCTGGTTGGCTTTGGCACTGTCCAGGGGGCATTCTGGAAAAATTTAAGCCTTAGGTGCATTTGCCAACTCAACCTTGTCATCGTGATGTAACAAAAGACCCCTCATTTGAAAGGAACTCTGAGTGGCTTATCAGGACATGGACCACAACAAATGACACTTGCTTTCCCATCACCAAGCCTCCAGTTGGCATTCAGAATGTAGACAGCAAAGACTCACTCATGTGCCATGAGCACTCTGCAAAGGAAAATCCTTGGTGAGGACCTGATCCACTGTCATGTGTTCACTGTCCTAGGCAACAACATGGTTGCAAAGCCTGGTGTGTGGCTCATGTCATTTGGATATGGATCTTGAAATCTAGTGCACTACTGAGGAAATTATACTTGAATGTGTATTCTGGCTTTTTTTCAGTCTGTCTTCCATTTTACTCCAGGTCTCACCTACTCCCTTGGTCAGGCAATGTCTCCCTTAACATCTGTTTTGTTTTCTTTTTCGGTTGTTGTGATAAAATACTATAAAAAGCAATTTAAGGGAGAAAAGGTTTATTTGAGCTCACAATTCCAAGGAATGCTCCATCATGCTGGGAAAGCCAAGGTAGCAAAAGGTTGAAACAGCTGGTTTACATTGTATCTGCAATCAGGAAGCAGAGAGCAAAATACACATGCCATTGCAGGAATTCTCTCTGTTTGTACAATCAAGATCCAATCCAGGCACTGATGTGGCAGGTCTTTCACACCTCAATTAACATAATCAGGATAATTCCCTGAAAGCATGCTTAGAAGTTCACCTCTCATGAGACTGTAGAGTCTGTCAAGTCGACAATTAACAATAACCATCTCTTCATGACTGACACCACTGTGACTTGTAGTTCATCTCTGGGGTTTACAAAGTGCAAATAAACACGAGGTCTTCTAGAAATTTCTGTCTGTACTTCTCTTTGTGACACACCATCACAGCACACGCCCTGTCCCTCCCCCAGGTGTTCAGTCTCATCCCTAGAGTGTCCCACCTGCCCTGCTACTCCAGTGACGTACAGCATGGCTCTGAGTTTCAGTTGGAGAGAGACTTTCAAACTCTGTTTATGGTGGTTCTGAAGATGGAGTCGAAGCATGTGCAGATCAGTTTTGACCCAGGTGAAAATTCTGGCCTCACATCCCATTGCTGTATCCTTTAAAATTCCCCAATACTGCCTATGAAAGTAACGTTTACTCTGCTGATGAAATTGTCCTCTCTGAGGCTTGCTGCCTCTGTCTTCTAACTCAGGCCCTAGTCCTGGAAACTTCTAGCCTCCATACAATCTAATCTAGGCCTAGAATGTTTTCAGTCTCTGAGACTTGCTGCTGAATAAGCTCACCCCTTGCTAGTTCTTTCTGATCTCTGGATAGTTGACTCAGCTCAGCTGTTTTGGCTCAAACTCCTCTCCAAGCTGACTGATTCGATCTGGTTTCTCTCAGCTTCTCCTGAATTGCACTGCTTAGCCTCATACTAACTTTGAAAATAATGTTCTAATCGCCTGGCTCCTTTTCATTCTCTAGCTTGTTCTGTCCACACCTATGTCTAGCTTGTTCTCCCTCTGTATCCTGTTTCTGTACAACTTTCCTGGCAAAATGGCCCTCTCTCATTTTCTCTCACTGGGCTTCTGTCTCTTAAGTAGTCTCTCTTTTCTTTCTGTTTTCCTAAGAGTTGGGCATAGGTTAGTCTATCAAAGACCTTACTGGTGAAATGGCACCAAAGAGAGATTTCACCTCTGACTTCATTTATCCTCTACATCTCTTTGAGCAGCCCTGTTCTCTCTACAATCCTGTGTCTGTTCTAGATTCCATTATTCCTTGGAATATCCAACTGACTTGCACCCTAAGAAGAGCACAAACAAATCCAGTTGGGATGTAGGAAGAAAATAGATACTCTCGCCATTTAAAACATCAAATTGGGCCAGCAAGATGGGTTAGTGGGGAAAACTGCTTGCCATCAAGCTTGGTGACCTGACCTAAAAATAATCCCATGACTCCTCAACAGGAGAAGGAAAGAACCAACTGCCACACACACACCACACACACACACACACACACACACACACACACACACACACACACATACCACAATGTAATCAACATGTTTAAAATAAAAAATTAAGTTATATTCATAATTGAATATGTGTGTCTAATAAATGCATTCACATGTTGGAGCCATGTGCTCTTCTTATAAACTATGGGCTACTTGGTCCAAATGACACCACACAGACCTCTTCCAGACACAAATTTCCATCTCACTCATGCACAAAGTCGGTTATTCTCAAATATGAACTTTCGAAAGAGGCAAATAGTGTCGATGCTTTGCAAAGTGCAGAGCTAGTGTTAAATTGCCAGCCTGACATAATCAGTGCTGACCTTCGCCTGGCTTTGTGTGCATTTGGGGTTCTTTCCACTTCCGCTGTGCCTGCACAAATAATACCAGTTTGGGTGAGTTGGGGATATTAGGTTCGATATTTGATTTTAATTGAGTAGCTCATTCTAGAATGAAAGCCATGTGTTACAGCTGCCTGGGAGCCAAAAGGCAGAGATCACAAAGGCTAATGCCAGGGTCTGTTTCTGGCCCTAGCAAATGAAGGCTCAGTCACATTAAATCTCTGTCACCCACCCCAGGGAAACCCAAACTCTTGCTGTAAGTTCCACTCATTCCTAAGGATCTGCCCTCTAGGGAAAGTCTCCATTTCATTGTCATTTGCGTCCTGATTTCATCCCTATATATTTGCCCATTTTTTGAAAGCCACTGACATAAAGTACTTGAACGAGATGTGTCCGGGCAGAGGTGTTAGGAACTGGAAGAAGACACATAGCACACCCAGGAATGCCTACTTGCTAGCTCAGGACACCAACAGAGGGGATCAGGAGGCAAGAATCACTAACTATTCTGGCCAGTGGAGAGCTGAGTCTGTGGATCTAGTTAAGAATTGTCCTAGAATGGTGGATGACACCAGACTTGGTCAACATAACCTGGCTTTATCAAATTCCTGAACATAAGACTCCTCTGAGTTTGTTTACAGCATTGAGGAGGCACTCATGGCCCAGTCTTGGTGAGGGTCGGGCCACACATTTCTTCTGTATACCCATCAGTACACCTGTATCTATCTTTGTATACATCTGTCAAATCCATGGAAAAGCCGTAAGACTATAGGAACAACAGAATAGGCTCTTGACTTTAGAACGTGCTTTAATTTGGTCCTAATCAGGCTTCAGAATGCTTTGTTCCATTTGGCAGACCTGACCACTGGACTCTCCTATTTCCTAAATTTCCATGGGTAGAACATATGGCGGCTTGGGCCTTCTAATAGACTTCAGCTCTGCCACATGCAAGCTGTCACAGGGCTTTTGTCACAGGGCCTTTGCGCTTTCCTAGGAAACACCTCACCTGCTCCAGTCAGTCTTAGCTCCTGCTCGGAGCTGAGCATTGGAGCCAGCGCCTAGATAAGCTTCCCTTTACGGAATGTCATAAGCAGCCTTCCAACTCCCAAACTCACTCACCTAGTGGGCATAATCTTCTCCATCACACATATCATTCTCTAATATTTTTATATCCGTGCACTTACTTTTAAGTTATATGCTTTCTTGATTCTGTAGGGGCTCAGTCTCCTTTACCGCTGTGTTCCAGTGCCTAGATACATTGCTGAGTGGTCAAATTAATGAATTAATGAATGAACAAATGAATGAATGGAGTATTAGGTATAATGTTTACCATGGAGAAGACTAAGTAGATCAATCACCTGTATATTTGTATGTGTCTCTGTCTGTCTGTCTGTCTGTCTCTCTCTCTTTCTGTCTGTCTGTCTCTCTCTCTCTCTCTCTCTCTGTGTGTGTGTGTGTGTGTGTGTGTGTGTGTGTGTGTGTGTGTGTAGGTGATGTCTTCCTCAATCACTCTCCCAATTATTTTTTGAGATAGGGTCTTTCACTGAACCTGGGTTTCACTAATTGGGCTAGAATTGCTGTCCAGCGAGATCCAGGGATTGTTCTGTATCTCTTTCCCCACTAAGTTTGGGTGTGCTCTAGACATTAGAATATGCGCTATAGAACTCGCTACTGTGTGGGATCCTTTGTTCTGTGGACCCAAAACATTTGTTATGAACTTTACTCTATGTGGCTGCCCAGCACTTACTCGTTCAGGTGTCTCTTATGCCTGGAAACATAGGTACATGTCATGCTTTTGGCTTTTGCAGAAGCTTTGAGGGCCAAATTCAGGTCCTTGTGCTTGCTGGGCACACAACTTAGCAACTGACCATCTCCCAAAGCTTTTCAGTAATAATGAGAATGATGATAATGTTACTATTATTAGTGAAGTAAGCAGAGAAAACAGAACTCATTGTGAAGTTGACCATGGCAACCACTGGCCTGACTTGGGATCTGTCTTCCTGTTGCTGTCTCTCTTCAGTTAATTTCCTTCCTCAGCCTGCAGGGTAAATCTCCTCCTTCATTGCTATTTTTCTTTCTTTCTCTCCTGCTTTTGTTCTGGGGAGCCCAGGGCTCCCTCCCTACAGTAAGCTGTCAAGACAAGGAACACCCTGGCAGTGATGATTGATAGCAGGTGAACGAGTCCCAATGGTTTTTCTTTGTGCCTGTGTTTATTTAGCAGGTTTAAGTTTCATTTAATCCCAAGGAAAGGTCCTAAGTACGGACGGAGAGCCACAGAAAAGGCCTGCAGGCTTGGCTTATGTTCCAGAAGCGAGGAGCTGCTGGATTCTGAGTCTTATTTATCAGCACCTAGCCCACCCACTGGGCTTGGTTCCTAGTAGTTCTTAGACCTGCCAAGACTCCAAGGCCCTCTGTTCCGTCCCTGAAGCCCAGAAGAGAGCCTCACTATCCTTCCTCCTTGCCTACCCATAGACCAAACTGGAAAGTTCACAGAGGTTGCCACACTGGGCTGAGTAGGGCTACTTACCTGGGACAGAAGGGCCCCTGACTCCAGTGATACCTGAATGAGTAGGTGCTGGGCAGCCACATAGAATTAAATGAATAACAGAGATGTTTCCGGTCCACAGGGCAATGGAACCCACACAGTAGTGAATTCTATAGACATATTCTAATGTCCACAGCATACCCAAACTTAGTGAAGTGGACTTCATCCTAGGACAGAACAAGAGTTTCAATGTGCACTGGGCTGACTAATTTAATCTTTAAGTTTTTATTCTGCATAAAAAGAAGCCTAGCAGAGCCTAAGCTCTTGGAAACCTGAGCAATAATTTCTTCTGAGGTTTTAAAAATAATTTACAGGGTTTTTCCCTTCTGGTACAGAAAAAAAGGTTCTTATGAAAAGATTATTTTTATATAGAAAATACAGACAGACAAAAGGAAATAGGTAAAAATCCTCCCACAAATCTGTCACATCCAGGGAAATGACTAGGATCCTTCTTCTGAGATCAGACTCCATACTGCTTACAAAGCATAGCTATGTCCAGTCCTTGCTGGGACTTCTCTAACTTCTGTAGAAAGTGTGTAACAAGGACACACACTTATCAACAGAGTAGATGTGCAAAGGAATCACTTTGAGTTGTGTTAAAAGTGGATGGGAAAGTCAAGGAGAGCACGAGCAGACAGGCCAGTTTCTGAGGGAAAAGAAGGGATTTGAGAAGTAGTGCCTATGTCAGGGAGAGGGCAAGAAGGGTGATAAGCCACTGGGCCTCACCCCACCCCTGCCAGCTCACATGTGTTCTCTGATCATAACTTCAGTAGCTTTCTTTGGCCCTGGGACTGTGGCACTGGATGTTTACAGATCCAGAGTCCCCAGTTCAGTAGAACAAAGGTGCTCAACTCCTGGCCAGGAGAGTGAGTGACCCTAGTGTTATTTCATCTTCTAATATTGGTGCTCTCCGGTAAGGACTTTGCACATAGCTAGCTCAGCATGATAATGCTGAGAGAACAAGGGCTTTCCTTTCTGGTCAAGTAGTGTGATCCACTAAATCCTAGACTCACATAAAAGAAAAACTGCTATGCCTTCTACTAAATTTACTCAGCCACATGGAAATTGGCTGTTTCTTCTTTGCCAAAGGTGGTAAAGTGTGCAAGTTCAGAGGAAGTTTTGGTGCCATCAAGTGAAAAGATGCATTTCTAACACTCCATGTTAGAGAAGACAAGCCCAATTTAGACACACACACACACACACACACACACACACACCACCACCACCACCACCACCACCACCACCACCACCACCACCATCATCATCATCATCATCATCATCATTGTGGGAGTGGCCATACCTTGAGTCTCAGGACTAGTACCACAATGATAAGGAAGGGCTAGGACACTGAAAAGCTTGGAGCTGGCACAGTATCACCTCTCCATTTGATACTCACACCTTCACTGACACTTCTCTTCAGAGCTGGGCCTGTTTGAGGTACACATATGGATTTCAGAAAATAGTATCTTAGGAACAATGTAGATTGGTAGCTAATCAGAGGGAAAGGGGATGGGACAGAGCCTACTACTTCCCTCTCATTGGGAAGTGAAGTTTGGCAAAGATACTCCTAAAGGCCCCCAGAAGGACAACGTCCAGGTCATCCACAGTGGGTCCTTGATGGACAAGCCCTCCTCTGGCTGACTTGCCCTCCCTCTCCTTCCCTCCACTCCTGCCTACTTTCCTCTTCCTCTCTCCCCCTTCCTATCATCTCCCTTCCCTTCTATTGCCTCTTCCAGCCTCTCTTAGCCTCTCTTTTTTCTCTCTTTCTTCCCCCTCCCTTCCCATCCCTACTTCCCACCTCCTTCTGGTGCTTCCTAAATTAATATTCTAAATAAATTTATTGTCCCTATACCTTTGTTACTTCCTTCCTTTCTTCCTTCTTTTCCTGTTCTTCCTCCTTCTCCTCCTTCTTCTCCATCCCTTCCTCTGCATTCTTGCCTTCTTCCTCCTTGTCTTCCTCCTCCTTCTTCCTCTTCTTATCTCCTGAGTGCTGGGATTGAAGGAGTGCGCCACCATGCCCAGCCTATATCTTTGCTTCTTGATGTTCTTTAGGGGACATTGGTCCAGGAGATTGACTGATGCATTGACTGAAATGCATCCTTCAGGACTCAATGTAGAACCTAACTCTTCCCAGAATCCTTCCTTGCTCTCCTCTCTGACACTTAAGGTTGGAACAGAAGTATGCCTCATGGACTCCTTGCCCAAACAAAGTTCTCAACCTTGTTTCTTAGCAAATAGATGGTCTCTAGCACACGAGTACACATGAGGAATGAAGCAGGGCCACCCCCATTCTTATAGTTCACCCAAAGACTTCCCAAAGTTAACTCCAGTTCAAGCTGTCCTGGCTTCACCTCTTGTGGAAGTTCTCTTCCTATGAAGCACTTATCGATCAGCACTCTCTGGGACAGTGGTGTTGACAATTTGCCCTTTCTCAGAAACACACAGCAAAAACAACCTTTCAGATGCAGCCCAACTTCCATTGCTCAACGTTAGCTCTTTTTCCTGGAAACAGCTGATGAGGAAGGGATGTTAACTACTGATAAATTATTTTCCAAGCCACTTTGAACATATGGACCCAAGTGCACTGAGGACATGAACTCTAAGCGTTAAGGTAAAATTGTCTATTTAAGCAGATTCCTGCATAGGAAGACAGGAAGCTATTTCTTCTTTACCCTAGAGAGTTGTGCCTCCAAAGTGGCTTCCTCAAATTAATGTCCCCAAGCACAACAGCATTAAGTTGCATCTCTCATTCACACAAAAGTACCAGAAAAGATCTTCATGGGTCCGAAGTTAAAATTATTGTGACTACAAATGACATTGGCTTTAACTCTTTGGCCTGACTCCAAAGTAAATGAATGTTTGTTCATTACATTTCCAAGTGAATGTGCCTCTCCCAAGGCTGCAATAGTTGGGAGGCAGCAGAGAGCTGATAGGTCATGGCAGGATTCCTCAGTTGTTTGCTGACGACTTGTCCACCAGTTCCTCTTCAGGTAAGTTACAGGCACAGTCCCTGGAGACCGAAAGCATATGAACAGAGATTACTTTTCTAGAAACAGACCACACGGGGAATAAAGTCCACAAGGAAAATTGAGTGAAGCCTATGGAGTCTTTAGAAGAGGAAAGATGGCCTCAGATCTGCTGAAAAAGCACTGGGAGGCCTTAGGCTAAGTGTATGCAGTTGATAAACCCAGCAAGTTCTTTACCAAAGCCTTCCTATGAGAAGCAACTGTACTGAACTAATGTCCCATGGACTTGGATAGATGGAATCAAATCAGCAGGACTCTCTGTGCTGAGACTCAGAGTTTGGGGTTTTCCGTGACACAAGGCAGGAAATGTCAATGTTTAGATGTGGGGCAGGTACATTGTTAATAAATTTCTCTTCCTACAGCTTCATGCTTCCAGGTTGGACTAACTAAACTCTGAGCCCTAATAGAGATGCACATTTACAGTCATACAGGTTGGAAACAATAGTCCAACAACAAGAAGGTGGGTAAATACCAGAAGGAGAATGAAAATGTCACCTGGCCAACCCACATTGTGTTGCGCTCAGAAAGCAGCTGCCTCACACAGAGAGAAGCACATATGAAAGATGAGGATGTTTACTAGAGTATGTATTCACCTGCAACGTCTTCTGGGCACCATTCATGATCCCGCTAAATCCCTCATTCATATGAGGAGGCCATTCTTTTCCCTGTCCCCACTACACATCAAGATGCTCTGTCCAAACCAGAGCCAGGCTCAGTGTTGAGTTCTGAATGCTTTGCCCTGACATTGTATAAGCTATTAGGAGAGCAAGGTGACCAGGTTAAGGAAGCTTTGGCTCTGTCCATCTGTCTCCGCATCTCATTTCAGGCAATAAAGCACTGACAAAATCTGATTCAGGCAGAGAGAGAGGGAGAAACTAAGCAAAGCCTCAGAGGACTGTCTTTGTGTTAAGTAATACAGCTTGTTTGAGTATCCTCCATCTCTTAAAGTCACTTAGTGAATTCATAGAGAATAGACCTAGGAGGATTCTGCAAATATGGGGTGAGAGTTAAGGAATAGATGGACTGTGTCCACTGAAGCTCAGTTAAGATATTCTGGGTTTGTTTTGACTTTTGTTTTGTTTGAGGTAGGGCTTCTCTATGCAGCCCATCACGGCCTCAAACTTAATGTGCAGCCCAAACTAGCACTACACTCAAAGTACTCCTTTCTGAGCCTCCTGAACACTGGCACTATAGGCATGTGCCTGTCTGTCTGTCTGTCTATCTATCTATCTATCTATCTATCTATCTATCTATCTATCTATCTATCATATGCAGCCATTATAGGCATTCTAATTCAGAAAAGATGGCTTATCTTTGCTTTCAACACAATTAGAATAAAAAAGACTTCTTCATTAATAAATCAATGTCTTATTTTTCAAACATACTACTTGCATTCATCAGATATGCTCACTGCATGCTTAACTACACATATGAATGAGACTCAGTATGATATTTCTGAACACATGCATTGCTTGTGTGGAGCAAGTCTTATTAGCATAAAAGGATGCCTGGTCTTTTGTGTGTTACAAGGCAGCTACTCTCTAAGAAACTTAGACTTTTGTGGCAAAAGAAGGAAAGTTCACAATGTGCTATTTCAGAACCTTTTCCTATATTCATGAGCATGAAGAGGCCCTTCATTTGCTTCAACCAAACACGACAGATGAATACAGGCAGAAGAAAGAGAATTCAGCCATCTTTGTCCAGCCAAATGTTCAAGTACCTGTACTTTTTAATGTAATAATTGAGATTTGTAGGGAAAGCCTATCTTGTACTTAAAAGCACATTATTCATGTCAACATATAATGGGTTTGTTGTTAATTTTGAAATAAATTACATAAGTATTTTACATGTCACAAATACTAGTAGATATCAAAAGATGTTACCTATGTAAACACAAGCTCTTTGGGGTCTTCTTTTTTTTTTAAGAGTGAAAAGAGGTTATAGACCCAAAATTATCGAAGCTTTCATCAAACTTAGCTTCAAAATAAAGAATGAGACCTTCGGTCTAGCAGGAGACTAGACAGAACCTAAGGCCTTGAGAATGATTGGCAAGTATTCTATCACTGAGCTGTATCCACAGTCCCATATGTCACGACAGAGAAGAATACCTTTGAGGAGTCTAGCCTATCAGACAAGCGCTGAACTTTCTCCCTTGACCAAAAGTTTGCAGAAGGCTGAGCCGCATGTGTACACTGAGGAAAGAAAAAGAAAATTAGTAAACCATCTCCCAAGCAGGCTCTTCTCTTTTTAAGGGAGGTAACATTATGTCAAGGTGAATACATTCAGAAAGGATAGACACACAGAATCCCAAGGCCGTCCTTCACCTGTGCTCAGCTGCCTATGGGATGGTTTTAACATCCTCAAGCAAAAGAGAGAGCTGGGCAAAATGAGTGAATACAACACAGATCAAAGAGTTCCCAGCCCTGCCCTGTGGAAAGAGTATAGAACTCACACATGGCAGGATTTGTACCTGTGTGTGTTATGTGAGGTTGGGAAATGGAAACTGTAGTGTATACCAGAGAGGACGTCTCCTCTCCCACTGCCATACCTACTTTACAGAGGAATATTCTATTTGTTTAAGCCCCAATTTCACTGATCTTGATTACTGAAGAACTGGAGCTTTCAATCTATCATCTGCTAGACCTGTTGCAATTGCTTTCTGTTAACACAGAATACATACAATCTCTTATATGTGGTGAGGATAATGAGCAGAGGTCCTTGAGAAATTCCCGTGTGTAGAAAGCATGGGTAGACTAGAGGGTCCCAGGAAGCATTGATAGTGAAAAGCTGAAGATGCTAAATGGTACCCGAGAATGGCAGCTACTAGAAGTAACCAGCTCTGCCAAGATACATGTTTTGTTCTCAAACTTGGTAATGCCAAGAAGCTGCTTTCCCTCGAACAATCTTGCTGGCTGCTGCAAACCTTCAGAATCACACCTGGGTTATTCTGGGTTATGACTTTAAAGTCATTGTGCCAAGGTGACACCAGCCTTCTCCTGCTACTTCATCAGCATGCCTCACACCTTCACATCAGCACTTAGCATCCTTATAATGCTTTGTCAATGAAAGTATTCAGAAATTATCTAGATAATGTTCCATTTTATTTTATTGGCATGCATCTTTATAAAGCATTTAAATTATATGACAAAGAAGGGAAGGTCCCTTGATTCCAAAAGGCAAAACGTATCCTCATGAACAGACAGGACCTGGATCATATTCAAGAGCAACATTGGGGGCGACCCAGTGCTTTATTCCCCAGACTTTTACAACACTCATTTACAGATCTGTCCAATAGAATTCACAGTGTCTTCTAGGCCATGTATTTTGAAGGAGAGTGTTTAAAATGTAAATGATGGAAATATAACAGAAAAACACTCTTACCATGCATGTAAGTTGGTGTTATGTAGTAACTAGATTGTTTTAAGGCAATAGCCGGGACTTAATGAGTCTATCTTTTAGGAATACTAATAATACTAATAATATTTTTAGTATTATTATTATGAAATTTGGTAATTTGTTGACAGTCATATTTAATTTTTCTAAAATATTTTTTAAAAATGAAAGGGAAGGAGAGGGGAAGGGAGGGGAGGGGAAGACAGGAGAAGGGAAGGGAAGTGAGGAGAGGACAGGACAGGACAGGACAGGAAAAGCAAAGTGAGGAGGGGATGGGAGGGGAGAAGGGGAGAGAGGGGAAGAGAGAGGAGGGGTGGAGAGAAGAGGAGGATGGGAAGGGAAGAAGAAGGGATGGGAGGGGAGAGGGGAAGAGGGAGGAGGGTTGGAGAGGAGAGGAGGATGGGAAAGGAAGGGGAGGGAGGAGAGGGAAGGGGAGAGGAAGAAAAAAGAAAACGGAGGAGAGAAGAGGTGGAGGGGAAGAAGGAGCTTGGGAAGTGTGTCTTCTGCTTCTGGATCCTACATACATACCTAATAAATATTAGTTTCTTTCCTTTCACCCCAAATTTGTATGCTTTCTCTCCCCTTTCTCTTCTCTGTTCATGGCTGCCGCCCAGAATTAAATATTTGTTATGAAATAGACCTAGTGACTGGGTCACAGAGATAAAGGATCCTGAATGCTCTGGCTCCACGTGAGCAGTTGATGGATGAATTTCTGCTCCAGGGACTGTGCTTAAAAAAGATACACCTGCCTACAGGTGGCTAAGCAGAGATCTGCTTCTATACAAGGGACAGCCATAAATCAAAACGAGATAAAAGCATTTAAAACCAACAAAGCAGGCAACATTTTTGAGTAATTGAGCTTCGTTTTAAAAAGCAAAAAATGTCTGTGTTAGTCTTCGTCTTTCAAACATTATTCTCTGTTTGGTTAAGCTATGCAAACACAGGGGCTCTGATGTAAGCAAGACTTTTTCTTTTTGTATGTTGTACATAAATGTCTTTAATCTTTTGAGTTAGGAATTTATTGGTTGAGTCTTTATGAGTGAATTCAGCAGAGCTCTGAAATGTTTTTTTTTTCCTCCAAAAAAGAAAGCGAGAGGGGAGGAGGCAGAGAAGGGTCAGTGGGGTTTAAAACAGAAGACCAAGCTGAAAGAAAAGACAAGAATGAAAGGATTTGTCTGCAACAACAGAGTAGGTGAGAGTCCAGCTGACTTTATCCAGCTTAACCCTGGGCCCAAGTGAATGCACCTTGGGTCAGGTAGGGAAAAGGGACTTCAGTGAATTGGCAGGTGACAACAATGTCAGCTACTACAAGCAAAACAAGCCCACAGCCAAAGCTCACAGTCACCTGGCCACTTGCTTGCTTTTCTGTTTATGTTCTTTTAAAAAACACAGTCGCAATAGAGAAAAACATAAACCATGAAACTTGAAATTTAACGTTAGTCTAGAAGTGTTCAAAGATTGACAATGTCGAAAGATTTTCATTTGTGGGCTGTGGAGTTTATAAGAGCTGCTGGGGGGGCGGGGGTACAAGCAAGATGGCTCCAGGCACATTCAACCTGAGACCGGCAGGCTGTGTCTAACAAAGGATAGTTGTGAGTATAGCGTAGTGTAAAACAAAACTGTAAACTTACTTAAAACACTGTGAGATTTGTGTGCGTGATTTCTTTTATTATGACTAGATTGTGTGAGCCTTGCATGTGAATTTACAGATGATAAGTTGCTTCTCAGTATCAAAAGGTTTGATATGCCTGGGACTTAAACAACATACATTTAGTGTCTCACCATCTTGGAGATCAAAATCTAAGAATCAGGTACAGGATGCCTTACCATAGCTTGCAGCAGCTTGCTGGCCTTCTTGGCATTCCTTGCAGGTGGATTCCTAGGTCTCCACTTTTGTACCTATGTATTGCCATATTGGATTAGGGGACTAACCTGAGCCAATGTAATCTTATCACTGCTGCCCTGAAGACACATAGGACACATACATGCTACCCAGCACACACATAGCTCACACATGTACAGTGTCTCATCTCCCCATGCAGATATCTCTCTCTCTCTCTCTCTCTCTCTCTCTCTCTCTCTCTCTCACACACACACACACACACACACACACGCACACACACACCAGCAAACACAGGTGACTGCCCCATCTCTGCTACCCAGCATGTATATAACTCACACATACAGACAACAGTTACCCACCTAACAAAGTCATACAATCACAAATCACATTCCCCACATCCAGCAGACGTACATGACTATCCCATACATGCCACCCACCACACTCACAACTCATACACAACTTGTATCCTACCCTACAGTAGACGCATAGGACACCCACAAACACAATTGCAAGCACACACTTCATATACCCACACTTAGCAAGCACACAACTCACACATGCCACCCATCCACACATAGCTCACACACTTAAGCACCTCATGTCCCTCCACCCAGCAGACTAAACATGTAGCATACATGTGTTCATGTGTTGTCCAACAGATCACTCACATACCTCACACTCTACCATCCAGTAGACAGAAAATTCTGTGTGTGTGTCTGTGTGTCTGTCCATCTCTCAGTCACTCTCTCTGTCTCTGTCTCCCTGCCCCCCCCCCCACAGACCTCCCCATGTTTGAGCCCTCCCTCTCTTGTCTTACGATTTTATTAAAGGTCACCGAATTTAACCTGGGGTGATGGCAATTACTTCTATTCATACCTCACGATTTCTTATGTAGTCCTTGGAGTATGTGCTGTATCTGACTCATTTTTGTTCCACACACACAAATTGGTACCCCTTGCAAAGCCAACTCAGGGAGCCCTTGATGAGTTAACCCGGATGTGGTAGAATCGGGTTGATATCATAGCAGAGACATCCGAATGAATGGACTGAACATCAGCAGAGCACCAGGAGCCTTCTTAGGGAATGTGGACCAGTCTTTGTCTGATCCTAAGATGCCAAGGACGGATGTGGATTGCTACACACAGCCTGACTTTATAACAGTGACAGTAGCATACAAAGGACCCTGAGAAAGCGTTCAGCCAACCCTAGGGAGACCAGAGCAGTAACACCCAGCATCAGCAGTCAGGCTGAAGGCTGAACTGGCATCTCATGAGGAACTGATGCAGGTCTACAAGCTGGAGTGTGACAGGACTGAAGCTGTGCTTTAATAACAGACCATTAGGTGTATTTAGGTGGAAAATTCTTCACATTTCGCAAACAAGCCAGGTATGCGTCGTCTGCCTCATCGGAAATTCTGCACACAGCTTGATGCGCTCACAAATTCACAATTCAGAATTAATTGGTTTTTAGGCTCTGCATTTAGGTCATCTCTCCCAGACACCCCATTTCATGTGGTGAAAAGAAATTAAGTCAATTTTCCCCCTGCCAGACCCTCGGCTCTCATCTCGTAGGCCTGGCGTGCCGTCCCGCTGCACGCACGGGAAGAAGACAACCTTTAAAGGCATTCTCATTATTTCTCAGGGAGATGTCATTAAGTACTGTAAACATGTCCTGAATGAGTCCATGTCACAAAGACGACAGAGTGTTTATAGAATAAAAACCTATGAGCGCCAAAGTAAGAGAAAATGGGAGAGGAAGGGGAGAAAGAGGAAGTCGTTTTTTTAATTAAAAAAAAAAAAAAAGAAAAAGGCAAGGTTTTCTTGACCAGTGAGCTGAGCTAAAGGTGCAGATGGTAGGGTAAACCCACCCAGGTGAGCTCTGATCAACAGAGAAAAGCAGGAATGGGATCTACCTGACTGAGCTCTACTCTCCCATTCCCTAGCCCTTGACTAAATGACCACACCCATTTAACCCTCAGAATTCACACATGGCAGACCTCATAAATTGTCTGCCTGCCTCACCCCGATTCTTACTAGATCTTAGAATCGTTGGCGAGAAAGCAGTCAAACCAGCCCTTTTATGTTGCAATTAAACTTACTGATGTTTCTGTGTAACAGTGATGGTGTGTGTGTGTGTGTGTGTGTGTGTGTGTGTGTGTGTGTGTTCCTTTTCCAACCTATGACACTGAACTCTAACAAAGAGAATCGTGCCTACAGTGAGATGAACACGTGTCTTACTTACTATTTGACTTTGCACTGTTACAACCAAGTCAAGAGGATAATAAGATCCTCAGAGTTTGACCTCCCCACCCAGAGTCTGACAGTGTGTGAGCTCACAGTCCTATGGGTTCCATACAGTGGATTGATAAGGATCAATGGATGCTCTCACTTCCATGGAGAAATGACATCACCATTGCTTGTTTTGGAGTTTCATCTTTGCCCCTTCATATAGACTCCAGAAGGACCTGCAGGCACATACCCCTGCATCACACTCTAGTCAGTGGTTGGCAGTGGGAGCATGTAAAAGCAATGTGACCTTGTCTTGAGATAGATGAAGGATATGTCTATTAGCATGCACAGGGCCAGATGACAATGCCCACAGACAGCTATGAAATAACATGCGTCTGGGCTTCAGTTCTTCCTGCTCTTTTTCCTCCCTGTCCTTACCTGATTTCCCTGAGAAAATGTTCTTGACATATTGTCATGTGTCTGTGAGCCCTGGACACACAGAGTTGTGGACCATAAGTTCTTATAAAATAAGGACATTTTGTAACTCTAGGTGGACCAGCTCATCTCCGGGCATTCTGTTTGGCTGCTTCTCTTGGGGTTTTGCACCTGGCCACATCTTGTGCCCCAGTGAAAAAGAAACTAATCTCTGAGCTGCTCCGATGAGTTCTACAAATGTCTGTCCTAATACTTGCTATCCATCCTGCAAGTGAGGTTTCAGGGAGACCTTGAGCTGAGAGGACCCCAGAATCAACTGATAGGAGACAATTGGCACTAGCTCCAAGTCTACCAGGGGGAGCCGTGAAGAGACACTATAAAGGACTTCACAGTGATATTATACACAAACAGTTTTAAGCTTCCAAAATTCAACCAAGAGGATAAGAAAAGGCACTGGATCCCCTGGAACAGATGGTGATGAGCCACCACGTGGATACTAGGGATCAGGCCTGTACTTCTGGAAGAACACCCAGTGCTCCTAACTGCTGAGCTATCATACCAGCCAGCATCCTGTGCATCAAGTCTAAAGTAGAAAGTCAAGAAAAAGGAATGAAGAAGGCACAAGTAAGAAATGAAAAAGTCAAAGTGTCCCTAGCCACATGATATGATCCTTATTTAAAATAAAGAACTCAAGAAGTTAGACACCAACAAACCAAATACCCCAATTTAAAAATGGGGCACAGAGCTAAACAGAGAATTCTCAAGAGAGGAAACTCAAAGGGCCAGGAAGCACTTAAAGAAATGCTCAACACTCAGCATTCCTAGTCACCAACGCAAATTAAAATGACCCAGAGATTCCACCTTACATCTATCAGAGTAGCAAAGATCAAAAACTCAAGCGAAAGCGATGGCACATGCTGGTGAGGACGTGGAGAAAGAGGAACACTCCTCCTCCACTGCTAGTGGGATTAGAAACTTGTACAACCACTTTGGAAATCAATCTGGAGGTTTTTCAGAAAATTAGATATAGTTATACCTGAAGATCAAGCTATACCACTCCTGGGCATATACCCAAAATATGCTCCACCACACCACAAAGACACATGCTCCACTATGCTCATAGCAGATTTATTTGTAATAGTCAGAAACTGGAAACAATCCAGATGTCCCTCAACCAAAGAATGGATACAGAATGTGGTTCATTTACACAGTGGAATATTATTCAGCTAATAAAAACAAGGACATCATGAATTTTGCAGGCAAATGGACAGAACTAGAAAATATCATCCTGAATGAGGTAACCTAGACAGCAAAGGACATGCATCCATGCATGTGTGTACTAACTGATAGGTAGATATTGGCCATAAAGTACAGAGTAACCATGATACACCCCTCACAGACCCAAAGAAAGTCAACAAAAGGGCGCAATCAAGGTTGCTTGAATCACACTTAGAAGGGGAACAAAATAGTCATAGGTGGCAGAGGGAAGGAACTGGATGGGAGAAGGGTGGGGAGGGGAATGGGAGGGCAGGATCAATAGGGAGAGAGACAGTAAAGAGTCCCAGAGGTCAAGAGAGTGAAGAGAATGAAGCCCCTGCACAGAGGAGAAGCAGAGGGAGGAATGAAGGGAGAAACTATGAAAGAGGGGATGCAGGGGGATGGAGAGGAAGCAGCAATGGGGATGTAAAGTGAATACATTTTAAAAAAGAAAAGAAAGAAAAGTTTCATACTCATAGATTGGCAGAACTGACATCACCAGAAGTGACCTACTGAGTCAATACAATCCCTATCAAAATTCCAATGCCATTCCTCACAAAAATATAAAAATTAATCTTACAATATGTAGGACATGTAAAGGATATGGACTAACTAAAGCAGTCCTAAGCAAAGGGCAATGCTGGAGATAACACAGTACCTGATTTCAAATTGTACTACGGAGTCATAGTTAAAAAAAAAAAAAAAAAAAAAAAAAAAAAAAAAAAAAACAGAAGCACAAGGCCCTGGGTTCGGTCCCCAGCTCCGAAAAAAAAGAACCAAAAAAACAAAAACAAAAAAAAAAACAAAAAACAAAACAACAACAACAACAAAAAAAAACACCCACCATGATACCAGCACAGGCACAGATGTGTGAATCAGTAGAACAGGATGGGGTAGGGTAGGGTAGGGTAGGGTAGGATAGGATAGGATACCCAGAAATAAATCCATGCAGTAAAGTCATCTGATTTTCAACAAAATGACCAAACCATACATTCCAATAATGCTCCTCAGAAAATTAAATACCTACCTGTAGGAGAATAACACTGGCCCTGCACAGATTGTAGTTCAGATAAGCCAAATGTCTCAGTTCAGCATCTAAAACTCAAACTGCTTAGGGAAACACTTATAGAAACAGGCTTGTAAGGACCTCCTTAAAGGAACTGCAATAGCTCAGGAAATAATTGCAAAAAATGATGCACAGGATAATGTAAAACTAAAGTACTCTGCATCACAAATGACAATAACAACAAAAACCACAGCAGACAGAGACAGCCTGCCTATGGGATGGGAGAAAATCTTCACCACTATATATATGGGAGGGGATAAACCAGTATATAGAAAGAATTCAAAAAGTTTAAAACAAGACATAAATCATCCAATCAATAAGTGGGCAACTGCATTTAAAAGATAATTCTCAAAGGAAGAAATAAAAAAGTCTAATAAATATTTGAAAAAAATTCAATATTCTTAGCCATCAGGATCCTAGTTAGAATGACGAGGAAATGAGCAACAAGTGTTATGGAAAAGAAGCCTTATACACCGGTAGTAGAACTGTAAATGCTTGCAGATGCCATAGAATTCACCGAGGCATGAAAACAGAAATAGGACTTTCGGGAGAAGATAGGATACCTGTGGGTGGTGGGGAAAGGGCCAAGAGAGTGTAATAAAGAGAAGTAAACATGAGCAACATATGACTACATGTGTGTAAAAATAAATGTAACAATATAATAATATTTACAGATATTAAATAAATATGTGTTTATTTATTAAATATTAAATAAACTGATATTAAATAAGTTTTTATAAATAATAAAACCCATTGTTTTATATACTAGCTAAACAAGAATCTATTTTTAAAATTTAGTGATTGGTATCTTTTGTTTTTAAACTGGCATTATTTATTTATTTTTTGGCTTGTGAAACTTCCCTAATTTGTTGACGTAGCGAACAAATTTCATCTCTGCTATGCATATGACAGAAGGAATCTGCTCAGAAATTAACTTTAGAGTTCAATTTCATACAGGCAGCATGCTATATGTGGAAAAATTACTAACTGAACTATGGGTATTAATTACTGAAAAAAAGTATATATTAACTACATTAACTACACTAACAAGAATTTATTTTTAAAATTTAGTGATTGCCACCTTTTCTTATCTTCCCAGGTTTGTGCTCTCTGATGCTAGAAACTGACTCCTCTCTCTGTGACATGTGATTTTCACCCAAGGCTCTTGTTCTATAAAGCCCTGAGCCTGTCTGGTGGCCAGTCCTTCTGAGAACCCCTAGCTTCACTTTGATCTTCCTCAAAACCCCATCTTGCTTTGGGTCAGAACATGGCTCAGGGTCAGAGTTACAGTTATTCATCTGCAGGTCAAAGTATGAGGAGATGGTGTTGTGTGGAGGGCAAGAATCTATTATGGAAAGTTGATACAATTTCCGAAAGATTCTGAAGTCTGTACGAGTCTTCTCTTGCTGCAGTAACAAAGTAGCACAGTGGTATAAACCGCAACTTTCTTTCCTAGTTTCTGCAACTCAGCATGGGTCTCTGTGGAATGTTGAGACACAGATGGATAGCTTCCTCTACAGAGACTCCAGCGGCATACTCGTTTTGTTCCTTTCCCAGTATTCTAAAAAGTGCCTATATTGCTTGATTGTCGCCCTTCTTTCACACTCAAGGTCAAAGAAAGGTAGTGAGAATTTCATCCCTCCTCTCCTCTGTCCCTTACAGTCACCTCTACCTCTGAACTGCCTCATTTCTGCCTACAAGGGCCTTGTGGTTACCAGGGTCCTACCTAAACTGCCCAAGATCACCTGCATATTAAAGAGTGAGTTTCCTAACAACATTAATTCTATTCACACTGTGACCCTTGACCATATCACACAGTACAACCAAGGTTTAAGGTGTAGGTATCTTAAGTCTGTGCAAGGACATTTTAATTGACCTTCAGGTCAATGAACAGTTTCCTAAGGAAAGACAACAGCCAAAGGTCACACATGTTCTTCCATGGGTACTTGCTCAAATTCTTCTTGACTGCACGCTCTATGCCAGCTGTTATGCTTAGACAGGGAGATGGAAATACAAGCAAAAAACAATGTAGTACGGCAGCCATCTTGATTTCTTGACCTGGGGTGTTTCCTTAAGTCTAAGTTTTCAAAGCTAAAACCAGAACATTTCCGGAACTCTGAGATAGTTAGTCACCTCAGGTACAGTCTGTCACCCAATACTTTACAATCCAACCAGAAGACCAATGAAACACAGTAAAGGAGCGGGGAGGGTAGCCCAGGACAGAGCACATGCTTTGCATTTGTAAGGCTTTGTCCTACTGAGAAACAAAACAGCAAACCAACCTATAAGCAGATTTCTGATCAATTTCAACTTGTTCTAAAAGCAACTTTAAAGAGGGAAAGATGCAGAGAACTCAAGAGTCCCAGCCCCCAGCCCCTGACCTCATCAGCACCCTTTGAATAAAATTGGTTCTGCCCTAAATGCATCTCAGACATTGGATGTATGCTACACAATGATCTGTCTAAACCTCAGAACAACCTCAGAATAGAGGGGAGCAATTGCCTGTAACTTTCAGACAAGGACATAGGGAGAAATCACTTGTCTAAAACACAAAACAAATGTACCCCAGTTTACCCAGAAAGACCCTGATACAGCAAACAGTATGCCATAAGTGAGCCAGGAAGAAGGAAAAGCTTGTAATGGGGATGTTTCAGGAAAGGTAACAGGATGGTGGCTTCATCCTGATGAAGCAGGAGAACTAGGTAATGTGGTACCCCAGACCTCCATCATGATGTGGGGTTCATCTCCTCTGAGTCCCTTTGCTGACAGGCTACAGGGCCCTGTTAGAGTATGTGTAGCTCTGGGGCATTTCTGGATCTTTCTCCTGTGTAGTAAAGGAGTCTGGGCTATTGGAAGGAAAAGCATTCACGATCCAGAGAAGTCAGCACTTGGAAAGGTGACCCTGGTGAGGTCCAAGCAGGCTAAGTTAAACGTCTACTCTATCCCATGTTTAGAAATTGTCTTACCGGGTGGGGAGGTGGTGGCGCATGCCTTTGATCCCAGTACTTAAGAGGCAAAGGTAGATGGATCTCAAAGAGATTGAGTACACCCTGGTCTACAGAGCAAGTTCCAGGACAGCCCAGTCAACATAGAGAGACTCTGTTTCCAAACAAATGAACAAAAAAGAATTTGTCTTAACACTTAAGCATTTGTTTTTGTTTTCTTGGCTTTTCTTTTACATGTGTACTTCTTGTTCACCAGGTCAGTGTGACACCAATATTAAACCACAAAGTTTTTCACCACTCAGGGTCAGTATAACCTCCCAGCATGACCCTCCCCAACTAGTTTACACTAATGTCTTCTGACACTTAGTTTGCTAATAATGGAAAGACAATTAGCAGGTACAAAAAAAAAGGCAAATTAAATACCATTCTCTAAACCCAGTCATTTTCCAAATGGCTTTTAGGCATAATGTTTTGAGTTTCTTGGCCACGCATAGCTTTAACTATGCAAACGAGAGAGCAGGCTACAATATTATCTTTTCAGAATTGCTGGGGCCAGATAACTTCAAACTTCTCCAGACCTTGGTGTTCATGCAAATGTATGTTTTTGCGTGACCTTGGATCTTTAGTATCTCAGAGAATGGCTGCTTCATGGGTTCCAGATGGAAAGTGTAAAATTAATAACCCCTTGTAGATGAATGCCCGTATGTTTTAAACATATTCCAGACGTGTGCTTTGCTTATAGTGCCATTGGTTTAAATGTAATTAACATCTAAATGATGCACTGCTGCTTCTGAATTCCAAACTATATAGGACATCTTAAAAGATACTTAATATTGGCACCAAAAAGCCTGGAAAAGAAAAGCGTGTCTAGAGGAGAATAAGAATCACCTGTTTCCTGTATGTGAGAAAGCTATGTCCTTTTGGAGGAAGGCATTTCTCCTGTCCAAAATACACACACATGCACATACTCACGCGCGCGCGCGCACACACACACACACACACACACACACACACACACACACACACACCATGCATTTTTGTTACTTAGGATGGAGTTTAACTGTAAGTAGGAGAGATCTAAAACTATTTACAAAAGAAACAGTGTATTATTCTTGCCTGTGGATGCAGGCTTTGCTCTACATATTTTCTGAAGCCCTTCTCAACTCACTAACTTATCAGCTATCTCTATGCTATGTTCTGTCTTTATAATCCAAGATGGCATTAGCCAGGCAAGATGATAGACCTATAACGTGTATTTGTTTGTTTGAGACAAGACTCTCACTGTGTATTATGGGCTAACCTTGATCTCTCTGTTCCTCTTGCCTCTGCTTTTCAAATACAGAGATTACTGGCAGAAGCTACTGTGCCCAGCTCAGATCAACAGTCTTTAATGAAAAGATTTCTTATGAAACTCTTCTTTGTAGATCTTCCTGGCCAGACCCTAGACACATGGCTAGGCCCAAAGGATGCTGTGAAATGTAGTTCTTTACATCAATAACCAAGGTCCTGGTAACATCCAGGAATGCATTGCTATAGTATATAAAAACAAATAGATTTGTGGAAATAAAAAACAGCCTTTGCTTAAGAATCTGTGATAACGGGGAGGGGGGACAAAAAAAAAAGAATCTGTGATAACTCCTATAAATATTTTTGTCTTATTTATTTCAGTAAGAATTATTCATGTTTCTTCCCTAAATTGAAAGGAATTCCCTTTAGCTCTTGGCTCACTTATTCCAGGACAGAGATTATATTCAAGATCAATGGTAATTTTGAATAAAGGCTTTTGAACCATGGGAAATCAATTTATGCTGGATCCTTTTATCAGAGTGGGATTCTGCAAGAGATCTTTTTATTTGCTTGGGAAATAGAGACAGTGCTACCAAGTATCTTCTCTTCCCTGCAGCCAGTCTTAAAATTTATGTCTAAAATGTCCCCCATGGATTCAAATTTTGAATATTTGTTCCTCAACTTCTGGTACTTATTTGAAGGCAGTGGCACCGTTAGAAGGTGAAACCTCTCTGGCAGAATATGATGGCTAGGGGGCAAGAAAACCAAGCCCCTTTCCTGTTTTTCCCTTCTAATGAGAAACTGAAACACTGAATCCATAAGCCAAAAGAAAGCTTTTTTCCTCTCAGTTGATCCTGTTAGACCTTTCACTGCAGCAAAAGATCAACCAAAGCATCTTTGTACCCAAGGTTTCAAACATGTAGAACAATGCTGACAAAGCTTGCACACACATGCACACACACACACACACACACACACACACACACACTCCTGGCAGGATTCAACCACAGAGGCATTTATATTCGCCTCCTATAAGCTGCAGCGTAGCTCAGCGTGCTCTTTGCCAAGCTCTGCTTCCTCCACCTTCCCTGTCCTCCACAGCTGATCAGCACTGTAAAAGCTGATCCCCCTGAAGTTTGTACTGAATCACTCTTCCAGGGACAGTGACATCTCATCCGGGGTTCTACTTGCTCAGGAAGGCTGTGTTGGCTCTGCTACACAAGTCTCTCATCCTGCAAGTTTCTTCATTACTCCAGAATCCTTGTTCGTGGGCACAGGGTAGAGTGATCATTTCTAGGTGTGATGTTCTATTGTGCAGGGAGTAAAAATGCTCCCTGAATCCATCTCCTCACCGCCATTTTAACAGAGTCCTTGGAAGCCGCCACCTTCCTTCCCACTTCATGTGTGTCTGAGGCTAATGTAGAGGCCTAGCAAAATGATGACATATGTAAAGGAGTTTTCCAGTTGTCTTGACTACCTGAGTCTGGTCCCTGGGGCCTAGAGGGAGTTGGCTCCCTCAAGTTGTCCTCTGACTTCCTCACATACAAGTATATGCACCAACATACTTATCCACACATAAATAAATACAGACGTGTGGTTTTTTGAGTAGAGTTTCCTTGCCAAAATGGTAAAGAAAATGGCTTTAGTTTTCTCGATAAACTTCGTAAATTTAAAAAGATCCTCAATAAGATTTCAAGCAGTCTCACGAGTCAAGGGCTTATTCTCCTGTGCTAAGTCAGTCTTAGCCTTTACCTCACGGCAACTCTGCCTGATGTCGCATCTTTGCTCTTTGCCCTTCCAGGGCTACTCCAGTTGCTGCCAAATACAGAACCACACTCCAGCTGTCTGGCAATTCTCCTCAGGTCAGAAAAATTATGAAACAGCAAGTGTACTCCTTCTCAATAACAACCGTGAGTTCTCCAGGTATAAGGACATCAAACTAAATAGCCTGGGCCTGTGCCTTCCAACAGGGATTCTCACAGCAGGGTCCTTTGACCAGGAACAGTGGCAGCTGGGAACTTGTCACAAATGTTTCCAGTTCTTGACTCCCAGTGCAAGAGCCTGACCTGGGCTAGGTATTCAGAAGCAGGACCTACCATGTTATGTTTCAACTAGTCGTCCAGAGGAGCCCTAGAGAGTTAAAAAACCCAAAAGGTGTAGACAGGAGAACATCTCTAAGATTCTCAAGCTAGTCTTAATTCCTAACGCCCACATATAATGCCTCCGCATGCTTTCAATCTAGGCTTCGGACTTAACGTAGTTTTCCATTTTGAGAAACACAAACCATTCATGAAACTTTTAGAATCTATAAATACTACATATTATGGTTGGCAAAGATTTTCCTCTACATCCTAGCACTTCGGGAAAAAAAATGAAAACGGTTGTTCAACTTTTCTGCTGCATGACCTAGAAAAGACTCCAGCCGCTGTAGGTGGATCTGTCTCCACAGCAGGCAATAAAGGTCTCGCTAACCCGCCTTTATTTGCTTTCTGCTCAAGATAAACATTTATCACTGGGTGTATTGATTAACACCATATCGCTTCCCTCCCCACACTTTCACAAAGGAAGCAGGCTCCCCTTGGGAACCCAACCCTTTGTGGGGCTCACAAGAGCCCCACTGTTATGCTGGCTATGAATGTGTGGGACGCCCTGTGCCTAGAAGAGGCATCAACCATCCTCACAAGTTGCTTCGAATACTAAGAAATGTACTTCCTTAGGTAGCAATTCAGAAGAAAATGCACAATACCTGGGGGAGGCATAAAGAAGACACAGTAAGAAACAAAGGACACTACAAATTGTCACAGCCACTAGTTTCTTTCCCATCCTGCCCTCTCCTTAACTACTAGCAGCTTTTAAACTGTCCTCCATTTCTTTCATTTACATATGAAGAATGTTGCATATATGGAGTCACACATTATGGTATATTTGAAGATCAAAATTTTCTGCTTCAATACAGTTATCTGGAAACCATCAATAGTTTTTGTTTATATAATATACGTATATATTAGATATATATGCTAATATATATACATATATATATATTTTAGTGACTGAGACATTTTTTCAGTCCTGGTTTTCCTTTTTATTGCCCAGTAGTATCCTATGATATGATTTATCACATTGTATCTAATGTCACTCATGAATATTGAATGACATTGAAACGCATGCACATTGTATCAGCTTGAGGCTGTCATGATTAAAACTAATTTGCACAAAGATGTTTGTGGGAATATAAGCCTTCATCCCTTTGGGCAGAAATGTGTAAGAACTCAACTGCTGATCATAGATGGTAACATGTTTACTTTTTATTATTTTAGATTTATTTTATTTTTGGTGTGTGCTTGTTTTATTGGATGTATGGAAGTGTGTCATGCACATACCTGGTGCCTATGGCGGTCATAAAGAAGGCACTGGATCAGAAGTGGAGTTACAGATGGTTATACAGGTCTTCTGCAAAACATAACAAGTGGTCTTAACCACTGAGCCACCTCTCCAGCCCTGCATTTATTTTAAAAGAAATGATCCAACTGTTTTTCGGATTGGTTGTACTGCTTGACCTTCTTACCAGCAACCTCAGACACCATTTCCCAACTTCCTTGCTGTTGTTAGATACTGTCACTATTTCTCACTCTGGTTTTTATTAGCATCCTCAATGGCTGATGATTTCCTTCAGTCCTGTGCTTGTATTTAATATTCATATCCTCGGCTATGAAATGTCCCTTCACACCCATTTTTTAAACAGGATTGTTTGGAGAGCTTCTTCTGCTGAGACTTCATATATTCTTTGTCTAAATCATCATTACATAGGTGGTTTGTGATACACTCTCTAGCAGGGTCTTTCACCAAGCAATCTTTACTATGTCTAATGATGTTTTTCTTTTTATACTTTGGGTACAAAATCTAAGAAACCTTTGGTTCATCTCTAAAGGGCTGCTTTATGTCTTCTTCGAAAAGTGTTGTAATTTTACATGTAAGTCCATAATCCATTTCAAGTTAATTTTTGTCTAAGACTCGAAACTTGGGTCACTGTGCAGTTTGCCTTGGGGTGTCCAGTTATCTCCGCGCTGTCTTCCTCCACTGATAACCTTTGTCACTGTGTCAAGTGCAGTCACGTAGTAAGTTACCGAGACATGAAAAACTGATCCTTTCTCTTTTCTTTTTCTAAAGAATATGTAGGTTATTTTAGTTCCCTTGCCCTTTCCAGATTAATTTTAGAGAAATACTACTTACTTAACTCTCGCTGGAGTTTTGATAAGGACTATATTAATCTTCTATGTACACTTGGAGAAAATTGGCATCTTTATAAATTTAATCTTCCAATCCATGAACATAGTATATTTTCTCTACTTCCTTTAAGTCTTCACTGCCTCCTTCATATCAGCATTATGGATTTGGCAGCATAGATACCTTATACTTGTTTGATTAAATTCCTCATTTCCTTCCCTCCTTTCTTTCTGACTTCCTTTTGTTAAACAGTCTCACTTTGCTGCCTCTGCTGGCCTCAAATTAACCAACTTCTCACCTCTATCTCCCAAGGGTTAGAATTACAAACAAGTGCCACTCTACCTGATGTACATAAGTCAATCTCTCTTTCCTTCTCTCTTTCCTTCTTTCTTTCTTTTGTCCTTCCTTCCTTTTCTTCCCTTCTTTCTAGAACTGATAAATGTTACTACACTTTATTTTCAGTGCCCACGTGCCATTGCTAGAATGGAGGAAGACATATTTTTCTCGTGCCCTGCCTTGATTTACTCACTAAAATATTTTCTGTAAATTCTTGAAATCCTCTATAGAAATGATGGCGTTGTGTGCAAGAAACAAAAGGTTTTGCTCTTTCTTTCTGGCCAATATGAGTTTCATTAACTTTTCTTGCCGTATTCAACTGGCAAGAAGTTCCAGTGCCATGGTAGACATGGATGGGACCGTGAACACTCACAGTGTTTTCAATAACAGGGGAGATACTCAGACTTTTGTCATCGAACATAGTGTCAGGTGTGTGTTTCTGCAAATAGTCTTTACAACGCTGAGTCTGTTTTCAACTACCCTTTTCCAAGGTTTTTTCAGACTTGTATTTACTCTGTGTGTGTGTGTGTGTGTGTGTGTGTGTGTGTGTTATGTATGGTGTGTGTGCTCTGTGTGTATGGGGGTTGTGGTGTGTGTTTGTGTGTGTGTGTGTGTGGTATGTATGGTGTGTGTGTGCTGTGTGTATGTGGGTTGTGTGTGTGTATGTGTCTGTGTTTGTATGTGAGTGTGCATTTGTGTGTATGTGCACGTGCTGGGGAGGGTGGTCTGTGTATACAGATGCCTTTGGAGTCCAGGAAAGGATCCCCTGGAGCTGGACTTACATCTGTGAGACACATGAGGTAGGTAGATACTGCAATTTTAACTTTGGTCTTTCCAAGAGGAGGAAACACTTTTAATCGCTCAGCTGACTTTCCATACCTCTTTCTGAGAGTTCTTAGTCATGAGTTGGTGTGGAATTGTGGTAAGTACTTACTCTGTAGATTTATATGATTGTGTGGATTCTCTCCTTAGCCATTTAAAGAGATGAATTACATTAATTGATTTTCAATATTGAACCAGCCTTGCAGCTACAAAACAAATCCCATTTGGCCATGGTATATAACTTTCGATGTATTAAAGAATTCCTCTTACTAGAATTTTGCTAAAGAACTTTTTGCCTGTATTTAGTAGGGATATTGATCTTTAATTTTCTTTTTAAGTTGTCTGTCTAGTTTTGGTGTCAGGATAGAATTAACTTCATATAAGAAATTGGCAGATATTTCCTCTCCTTCATATTCTAGAAGAGATTGTGCAGAAAATATGCCATCTCTTCTTTAAATATCTGGTCCCATTCTGCAGTAAAGCTATCAGGTGTGGAGATTTCTCGGGGGGGGGGGTCAGTTAGTTAAATCCCGGTGTTCTTCATCACTATGAGGCTTTAAAATTATGTCCTAAAAGCTATGGCCATTTGTGCTTTTCAAGAAAGTTGTCTATTTCACTGAAGTTGCTCTGTCGATGTGCAGAATTATACTAAGTATTTCCTGTGTGTATTTTGTTGTCTGCAAGGTCTATAGTAGTTTCTCCTGTATTATTCCTGATATCAGTAACTTATGGCTTTCTTTTTATGTCTGTGTGTTGCTTGGTCTGTCAGTTAAATTGATCTTTCCCAAGAAAAAGTTCTCTGCTTTGCTAATAAAAATTAGCAAAGCCCAATTGCTTTTCCCTTCGCTGAACTTCTTTTCTTGTACATGTTGTTGCTTATTTGCTCTTCTTCTTCTAGGCTCAGGAGGTTAAGAGCTTGCACTACTGATTTGTGGTTTTAATCTGTCTTAACTTACACACTTAGGATTATAATTTCTATCTTCACAATGCAATAGCTGTGCACAATAAATGTTGATGTGATGCGTTCACTTTTTCTTCTTCTTTTACTTTAAGTTGAGTTTCTTTAACGTGATTTTTTTTTCTTAACTGGACCAATGTATTGTTTGGACTATCATTTAGTCTCTACGTGTTTGAGGACTTCCCCACTGGCTTTCTGTTGTTTATTTTCTTCTATCATGGTCAGTGAATACTTTTTATAATTTCAATTCTCTTTTACTTTGTGGAGGGAACTCAAGATCTTGAGCAAGCTACTACTGAACTGAATTTCCTATCCTGCTTTCAATTCTTATAGGGAGTGGGAATACAGCCTAGGAATCAGCTCAAAATGTTCAGGTGTGGTTGGTTACTTTAATGAGCGTTAATAAGATCCTGTTTGATGACAGTCTCTCTCTCTCTCTCTCTCTCTCTCTCTCTCTCTCTCTCTCTTCCCCCCCCCCTCTCTCTCTTTCTCTCTCTCTCTCTCACACACACACACAATTTCTTGGTGAGTATAGTTAAACATTTACCTATGCATTGGTCTTTGTTTGCAACCAACTTTTGGTTTTGTTAAATAACTAAGAGACGCCCTGGGAATAAGAAGCCAGAAGCTGAGTTTTTTAGTCCAACATCATAAGATTACCCTTATGTGCGAGTTTCACAGTCAGGCTCCACATACCTGCTGGATAAATATGACTTTTGTTTAATTACAGTTGTGTTCTCTGTAGCATGACCATTATTCTGTAAGCACCTGCAAGGGAAAATAAATTATCTTTTAGTATCCATCCACAAGACAACAATGACAACAAACCAAACAAAATCCAGAATTAATTATCTAATTGTGGTAGTTGTTAATGATCCACACTGAGTTTATCATGCATATAAGAATAATCTAGTCTCCCCTGCAACTGAGGTCTGTAGCCATACAATCTTCATCACACACACACACACACACACACACACACACACACACACACACACACACACACAAATCAAAAGCTTAGGCACTATGGGAAAATGCAGCTTCAACACCACCAGGTCCCTCATGAAAACATCACAATGATAAGCTTGAGGCTCCAAAAGTCTCTTTTGTGTCAACCATCCTGGGAGCAGAGGGCAGCAGAGAAGCACCTGCGAAACATTTGAACAGATGCCTCTACTCCAATCACCTTCCTCTTCTTCCTCCTCCTCCTCTTTCTCCTCCTCCCTCCTCTTCCTCCTCCACCTCCTCCTCTTCTTCCTCCTCCCTTCTCCTCTTCCTCCTCCTTTTCTTCTTCATCCTCTGTTTTAAATGGGAAACCGCTGGATGCTGTATTTAAATATAAAAGGCTGCTAACAGTGGTACTGTTGGTGTGAAAAGATGGCTTCCTTCTTGTAGCTAATGGCTTGAGTCCCTGCAGACTGACACACCCGTTGTAGACACTGATGCTCTCCTTTTTATAACTTTATTTCATTTTCTGCTCATTTCTGGTGTTGACTTAAAGGGCCTTTATCACATTGAGCTGATAATCTATGCTTTATGGCCGCGATTGTGAGCAATGGAAGCAGTGTGCAATACTACACGCATATAAATATTTGAACAAGAAAAAGAAAGTCTATCTGATGTGGGCCAAGGAAGAAATAAATTTAAACAAAACAAAACAAAATGCCACTAGAGGGACCTTGACACTGAACCACCACAAATTGACAAGGTGAGGCTCCAATGGCACCCTATCCAGCTTTGAGTTTTCACCAGTGGGTGCTTGCCATGGCCCCTGCATCACAGGGTACTCAGCTGGGGTCCTGTCTAGCCGGCTTATGACGTCACTTCTGTGGCTTGCGTATTTGGTCAGGATCACTAAAATAATTCCCTTTGAGAAGAATCAATTTGCTCTTGCAGGGAGTTAAAGACCTGAGGGGTTTTAATTAGTTTACCCGGCCTTTGCATTTGATCACCAAATGTTATTGCCGAGTTCAAAGAACACGAGGCTGTGTGCCTCCCTTTCCCTTTTTGTGGGGCGGGGGCTTTGCCGCCTTTTTCTGCAGCTCCTGTGAATAGTGGAAAATAAGGGCAAAATGACATTCGACTTAGAAAGTAAGAGCACCAGGAAGCAAAATTGGAGGCAAACAGAACAGCTAATTTCGCCAGGCATAGCTGCTGTTGCCTGCGGTTGTCCCTGACAGCCGGGCAACTCCGAACCACCTGTGTTTGCTCACTAGCTTTCCCCAATCTGCGAGAAAATGGCCAGAGCCGGTCACATGGCAGGCAGATAGGCCAGGCACCATGGGAATACAAAAGCCGGAGCTTTTAGCAGAGTTAATCATTAATGCGCCTTTTCTTTGTCCCATTCAGGAGTGCTGAAGGCTTTGATAGCCAGTATTTGCCATGGGCCGGCTGCAGGCAGAGCCAGGTACTAAGGGGCCCATTGGCTCCAGGATCTCTACATAGTGTCTGAGCCCTACTGGACCTGCCTGTAACCTTTCCACCCAATCCTGCCAGTCCCTGGCTAGCACCCTTTTTGTCATACTGCCCATCCATCCATCCTGTACCTCCACCAGACTCTACAGCCCCGGCCTGGAACCCTAGTGCATAGTATATAACTGAGCCCAGATGGGCAAGGCAGAGAAGGGCTTCTGTCCACAGTCTGCCCTTCCCTGGATCACAGCTCTGCTTAACAGGAAAAAAAAGGGGGTGGGGTGGGGGACAAAAATGAACATTGCTTGCTTGCTTGGAGACCAGGAAGAGTATCATTTTGATGTAACAGCCAGAGTGTTTCTTCCTAAAACTTGGTTTTAGAGTCACACCTGAACAATTCTGATGTCCCTGTCTCTGTGTCAGCTTCAGGAAATACTGACAGCAGTTTTTACAGTAAGAACACCCACCTCCTTAGCCTTCTTCACAGGCTAAGAAGTACATAGGGAAGTAGCCCATATGTCACATGACTGCTGCTAGGGTGAACCCTTGGCTCCCTGGTCTTTTCCTGAAGCTTTCTCCCTGGCTCTCTAAAACCATCAACAAGAGGTTTTGCCCCCTACAGGCTGGAAACAAAACAAAACAAAACAAAACACTACCTTGTCTTCTGAGAAGAAAACATCCTGGCTGTCAAGATAGAGACCATGACACCCCATGGTCTTTCCCGGCAGCTAATAACCAAAGGACAACATTCATTCAAAATGGGTTTGCCATGGGACAGGGATTTAAAAGCTTAGAGCTATTAAGGGCAAAATGTCCTTCTGGGAATTGTGAGAATGAGGGCATCATCGGCAACGTAGGCTATGATTAAATACGTTGTTTGACGATATCACACTCACAGGCTAGGTCCACTCCCTTGGATTCATCCAACTCCCTTTGGTCTGGGTCAAAAACCTTAGAGAGATTTCTCCAGCTATCTTTACGATATCAAGGGCATTTGGAGTGAAGGCAGATTTTATTAACTTCCTTTTTTAAAGCAGATGAGGAAGTGAAAGTTAACTGACTAGCTCTAACACTAGTAACTCAAGCAACAAACTGATGGGTAGGACCCTGAGAGGATTCGACCATGTGGATAGGGGTTTCAGGTAGTCTTACTGACTGCCAGTGGGTGTCACTTTCTATACTTTGCGACCTGGTGTCATGGCCTCAAGGAGATGGCCATGTAAGTCAGACAGTACTCAGGGACTTGATGGTAATGACCTCACCCACTATACCCAGTATACGATCATATCTATAATTTCCTCTAATTAGAAAGTGAGTAAAGAGGGAAAAGATAGATTGTATTGGGTATCATCCCATTTTCTAGGAGGAAGGCACATGTCTTAGTTCAGGATATCCCAAACTTAGACCCCACATTAAGACCATTTTTTGTTTGTTTGTTTTTGTTTTGTTTGGTTTGGTTTGTGAGGAGAGGGAAGGAGATGAGAAAGGTCTGTTACATAGGCTTAGATATCCTGGAACTCACTATCTAGACTAGACTGGGCCTCAAACTCACAAAGATAAAACTACCTCTGTTGGAATTAGTGCTTGCACTTCCACACCTTGAAAGAGTCCATTATTTATATGGAAAATGATCCCAAAGCATGTCAGAGGAAAGCAATCGACAGGGGTATTCAGACAACTACCAAAGTGCCTGCTAACGGGCAGAATCATTTTACCTGCCCAAGAGCATTTTCTAGACAGAGAGATGCTGCTCTTCATGGGTGAGGTAGCCAGAGTGTTGGGGAACTGACTCATCTAGGAGATACCTTCAGCCAGTGAACGCAACTTACAAGCAGAACTTTAATCATGGAAATTCAACCTGGAAGGAAAGATGATGTAGGCCTCTACCAGGTCTTCCTGTTGTGTATATGTGAATACATGTGTATGTGTGCGTATATACATGTTTGTGTGTATCTCTATGAATGTATCTGTATGTTTGTGTGTGTGCATGTGTGTGTGAAAGTCAAAAAAGTCAACCTCAGTTTTGTTCCTCACACCTACCAACCCTGTTTATTTTGTTGTTGTAAGGATTTATTTATTTATTTTACATATGTGACTACACCACCTCTGTCTTCAGACACACCAAAAGGGGACATAAGATCCCATTACAGATGGTTGTGAGTCACTATGTGGTTGCTGGGAATTGAACTCAGGACCTCTGAAAGAGCAGTCAGTGCTCTTAAACGGCAGAGCCGTCTCTCCAGGCCCCAGCTTTCTTTTTAAGCCAAGGTCTCTCACTTCGACCTAGGGCTGACTAGTTGGCTAGGTTGGCTCTCTAGTGGCCCCAGGGACTCTCCTGCATCCCCTTTTCCAGTTCACCACCCTGACCAGCTTTTTACATAAGTGCTAAGGATCAAACTGAGATAGTCCTTGCTTGCATAGCAAGAACTCTGTTGACTAAGCTCTTTTCCCAGCCACTCTGGTGTCTGCTGTTTACAAAGCAAGCATTCTCTAGCATGGAGTGACAGGCCCTACTCAGAGATCTTCTGAGCATCAACTTCAGAATGTTTCACTGCAAAGTGTTTGTGTATGCTTCCTGGGAGCCACACGTTTCCCCTTTGGCACCCAACTCTCTGTAGTTACAGGAGCTTGGCAACGGTGACGCCTGTGATGGAGGGAACTGGGCAGTGGAGTAAGGATATCCAGCATTCACGAAGTCCTGGACCTTAAGGACTCTTTGTCCAAAGTCACCTTTCCTTTTTTTTTTTTTTTTTTTGAGACAGAGTTTCACTGTGTCTTCATATCATCTAACTGGATGCCTTTTAACTCATGACGTAGACTAGAATGACCTAAAGCTCCCACTGATCTGCCTGCTTCTGCCTTTCAAGTGCTGGGATTAAGGCAGACTCCACCAAGCCTGCCTGCCCTGCCTGCCTGCCCGACGTCACATTTAGCCATTTCATCCAGCTGATCCTGTACCCTGCAACAGCAACTCATGCCTTTGGCCAATGTCTCTCCAACTGTGGTCATGAACCAGTATCACTATCAGATAGGAATTCAATCAAGAGAGAGGCAAACCTCAAGCTCAAGCCACCAGAAATGTTCCCAGTGGAACCCCAGGAGTTAAGCCCCACAGAGATGCTAAAGATGTCAAGAGGGTATCCATCATAGTTCTCTTGAGAACTTCTGTCCCCCTCCCCCATTCTCAGCTTTCTAGATCTTCTTACCACATTCTTCAGTTTTAAATGTTGGTGTTTTAAGGAATCTTATCAAGAGATTGATTTTCCAGAGCAGAGATTGATTAATCTTGATCTGTATTACATGCATCTAAAATGTTTTTTCATAAATTGTGAAAATATGAAATGCATTCATTCTGGAAACAGAAACACACGTGTTGGGAGCCAGACTCCAACCCCAAGGTTATTGGAATGGATTCTCTTCTCCTTCTCTGACTCCGACAATGCTTGGCTCTCTATGACCTCATGCTAAACACTGAGAAGTTCAGGACAAAGAGAAATGATAAAATCCTGCAATTACAGTACTTGGGAGGTTGAGACAGGTACAAAGTTGAGGCTCTCCTTGACTTGATAATGCCACCCTATCTCACTCCTAATAGGTTAACCATGCTCCAATGAATGGGTTCTCACCCATCATATCTATAAGTATATGGGTAGCATAAATTGGACTTAGTGGATTATTTTTAAGAAAGACAAAATTTAGAGGTTACAGAGAAGTAGGGTGGACCTGGGAGGAGTTAGGTGAAGTGTGGGGAGGAGGGTGGATATGACCATAATACATTATAGTAAATTCTCAAATAATTAATAAAAGTAATATATTAAATAGTACAAAAAAAGAAAACTCCAATGGAAAGGCATAAAGTACAGCACAGTGAGGTGGTAGCTCTGAGTCTAACTGACCACTGCGCCTCCAAGTAGGACCCAAGTCCCCATATGGAAAGATATGACTTCTGTCCCTGTTCCAGCCTCTCCAGACACACATGCCACCCCAGGAGTCTGTTCATCTGCACAGTGTCCCTAAATGCATCCATGTGGCTCCTCTTGCTTCTTAAGTTCCAATGAGCTATTATAATCTGGCCTGACTAGAAGGTAACTCTGAATCAAAACTAGACTGAAAGCAGTGTGTTCCTCTCCAGGATGATTCTCCCCAAAGGGTTGTTAGAGGCAGAGTTGACAGTGCAAATGTGGCCGGCACCAAGACAGAAACAATCAGGGCGTAGGGTAGGAAGGAAGGAGTGTGTCCCACCCCAAAAACTTTAGCTGACCCAAGTGCTTGGGCTAGTCAGGTTCCCATGCTTCCTCTCCTTAGTGTTTCTCAGGTTCTGGATACTCCTGGAAAGGCACATGACTTGGGCCAGGTAACTTTCAGCAGCAGCAGATGAATAAATGCTCATATTCTACCCAGTGTCTGACATAACAGACTTGCTCATCTGGTGACTTTGGCACAAACTAAAACAGACAGTAGCTTTACAGTTTTTTTTTTTTTTTTGGTTCTTTTTTTCAGAGCTGGGGACCGAACCCAGGGTCTTGCGCTTCCTAGGTAAGCGCTCTACCGCTGAGCTAAATCCCCAACCCCAGCTTTACAGTTCTAATTTCCACTTATGATTTTGCTCAGACTATCAAAAACTCTTCACTTTCTATACTTACTGGGAAACTCTGAAACATAAGACTTCGCTTTGTTTGTATTTTTTAATCACAGCAATATGCCCATATGCTTTTCACAGTGGTGATCATTTTCCATAAAGGTGACTTATTTTCTCTGGTACACTAATTTTATCTCCCTTCTAGTTCCTTACCTCCCTTTGGGTGATGTTTCAAGTAAAAGATGCATGTTAAAGGCAACTTCTTCTCACATTCAGATTTGAAATCTTAGCTGTGAAAAATTTAAGAGGCGTTTTTCTTTCTTTTTATTTTAATTGAAAAAATTTATACTATGAATTCTGATCACAATTTTCCCCTCTCCTCAACTCCTCCCAACTCCTCCCCAGCCAATTCCACATCCTTTCTTTCTCTCTCTTAAAAAGAAAAAAAACACGAAATAAACTCTACAAAAAATACAATATATAAATAAATACTATTAAACTTGTTGGCCAATTACTACTGGAAGGTGGCCTACCTTGAAATATGGCTAATATACCCAGTGATACTTCATTGGAGAAAACTATTTTCCTTTGCAAGTCAACATCAGTTGCAGAGAGCTTCTTAGTATGGAGTAGAAGCCCATGTCCAATTCTCCTCTCAGTGCTGGAAACCCATCCGGCTTGAACCTATACAGGCCTGGTAGAAGCTGTTATAGCCTCTGAGAGTTCATGTGATCATCAGTCCTGTTCCTTGGAGTCATCCATTCCCTCTGGCTCTTAGAATCTTTCCATCTCTTGAGAGGTATTTTTCCACCATTTAGGATCCTCAGGATAAACTTCAATGCCTGTAGAGATAAGACAAGTGTCAAATCCCCCTGGAACTTGAGTTACAGACAGTTGTGAGCTACCATGCAGGTTCTGGGAATCAACTCTAGGTCTTCTCTACAAGAGCAGCCAGTGCTCTTAACCACTGAGCCATCTCTCCAGCCTTTTATCCAAATTTTCTAGTGTTCAAAGTTTTTTATAATATAAAGCTGGGAGAGGTCATTAAAAAATAAGTTTACACTTCTCCAGATCCAAACAACCCTCCCCCTTGGAGCTCACAGTCCCGAGCCACCTGGTCTGAAGACTTATCTGCTGAACTAAGGATCTTGAGGGCTTTCAAATCTGCAAGCAGAGAATACCCAGGAAATGTCACAAAGGGGGCTGTTCAGCTTGAACCAGAATCAAGCTTTGTGGTGCTCTTGGGTAGGCTAGGCTGTTCCTCCACCTTGGTTCTTACTGAAAGTCCATAGGGTTTTCCATAGACTCTGGACACACAAAGCCCTCATCTCTCTACACTAGTGGCTGGGAAGGCTTCATGGAGCAAGTGGGCCCACACTGTTTTAGGACAAGAGGTAGACCAATTTTGTTGTTCCACATGAACAACCAATGAACCAGCTCATTCTGAAGCATTACTTCCCTAAATGGCCTTAATATGAAAGCAGAGCAGTGAGCAGGGCAAAGAATATGTCCTGGTACACCCCACAAGTGTCCGGCTGATTATTTGCCAGAGATACTGCAGGAATGATTTCTGATGGCACTGACCATTGCACTGCCTGCAGAGGAAGATTGCAGAGGAATACCTTAAACTTGGATTTAAGACAGAGGTCCAGGGGGTAAATAGTGCTCTCAATATCCTTGGAAGGCTCAGTGTGGTCAGCATGGTAAAGCAAACACTGATCTGTATCATGTGATACCTTATTGGTGCCAGGTGCCACTTTAGAAACTGCATTTAATTTTTTTCACATGGCCAGCGCTGGCCTCAAACCCACTTTGTAGCTGAGGATGACTCTGAGCTCCAGATCCTCCTGCCTCTATTTGCTTGGGATGACAGGTGTGAGCCACACGACTGGCTTATGTGGTGCTGGGGATGGACCCAAGGACTCCCACATGCTGGGCAAGCACACTATCAATGGAGCTTTATATATTCAATTGTGTGTGTGTGTGTTCCCATCTGTGTATGCTAGTGTGCATGCATGTGTTTATGCTAAGAAAGACAAAATACAATGTCAGGTGTCCTCCTCAGTCACACTCTAGCTTTTTGAGACAGGATCTCTCATTGTACCTGTAACTTACTGATTAAGCTAGATCTCTAGGCTGTCCAGTGAGCCCCAGGGCCCTGCCAGTCTCTGCCTCTCTAGCATGGGTATTACAGTGGTGCACCACTGCACCTAACTTTTTGATGTGGGTTCTGAGAAATCAAACTCAGAGTCTCATGCTTTTCACAGCAAGCATTTTATCAGCCGATCCATCTCCCCAGCTCCTATTAAATTCTTAATGCTCAAAAGCTTGGTCACCACCCAAGAAAAAACGAACTCATAGATAAGAACAAACTGTTGGTCTAACAACTCAAATGCCCACGCTCCACTCCTCACACTAGCACCCCATGCATCTCCAACGGTCAACACAGAACTGCTGCCTTCGGTTGCTGTGTGCTGTGTGCTGTGTGCTGGGTGCTGGGTGCTGTGTGCTGGGTGCTGGGTGCTGGGTGCTGGGTGCTATGTCAATTCAGCAAAATGAAGACACCAAGGAAACCACGATCTGGTCATGAAAACCTGTGCTGCAATTGTTCTGCGCTCTAGAAAAGAGAGGCCATCCTTTCCCCAGGTGGTAGTGTCCCAGGCATGGCCCAAAGGAAGTGCCTCTCACCAAAGAGTTCCCCAGATGGAGTGGCACTGCAGCCTCAGACACTCATTGGCATGAGTAATGGTTATCCAGGCAGATGGAGCTTGGTAATGAACTGCTAAGTGGATCTACAAGAGACACCTGCCTGCCTGCGGGCAGAGCCCCACCCCACCCCCAGCTGCTCTCTTTGCCACTCTATTCCTTCAGCGGCAGGAAGTTCCAAACGTATCCAACAACCCTGTTCCTCTTTAGAGAGAAGTCATATTCTATGGCTGGGTGATTGGAGGGGCACCTCACTGACTTGGTGACTGATTTGGTGGCAGAAGCTGTCTTTCCCAAGTGCCTTCTTTGTCCTCCTTTATCCTGAGGTAGTGTAAGTAGGCACCCGGCTTACTCAGCAGGGGCCACTTGGCCACACCTGCTTTAGTCTTGTTTACACATCTCCTCCTCTCCTCTACCAAGGACTGGGAGTCCTCTGGGTGCCCAGCAGATGTTCTGCAGTGCTATTTTTATAGATAAAGCTCCCCCTCCCACACACCGCACAAACCATGCACTCGCGTGCGCACACACACCTTTTTTAATATGTCCTTCAAGGATGCCCACACAGCTGTCTGCTAGGCTTCCAAGAAACACACTTCTCCTTAAATACCAGCTTACGTCTACATCTCAGCTCAAACCTGATGCTCCCTCCATTTCTCCGACCTCAACTCCTCACTCAGGATAGTACCACGGAAGTAGAGCTGAAGATGTCTTCCTGATACCACGATAGCCTAGAAAGTTCCGGCTGCCCCTTACAGGGAGCCTTTGCTTTTTCCCTCCACAGCGCAATTCTGGTACTCAAGAGGTCTTACTTTACCCCAAAGGAGAAAAAACTTCTCATACACTTAAGCCATCCCCTCTGGCCTGAGTGGTATCAGTTTAACATCTTTGTCCCAGCTGGTTCAGACCTTTACGAGCAACTACAGGAGCTTGATAGCACCTTTGTTTAAAAGTGTTTGCTTTGGGAACAAAAGGTTCAGGAAAATCAGAGGATATATGGTACCCAGTCAGGGAGTGTTCCAGAACGAGCAACTTAGGAGGCCATCAGGTTCACATATGCTGATGAGAAACCATATAATCGACAGCTGAGCCACTGTTCCCCTTCGGTGCCACAAAGCTTTCCTCTCCATCCCTGAACTGCCATCTCGGGGCAAGTTTGTATTTGTGTTGTCTGAGGTGCACCTCACCTGTCAGAGCAGCTGAAGACAAGGATGATGTGAGTAGGGTCAAGGTTCGTGTGTGGTATACGTGTTTCTGGTCTTGTTACAGGTGCCATCCCTCAGGGATCACCAGCCCTGTAGGTGCCTCTTCACACCCTCATTGCAGCCCCCCTTGCCTGCTTCCAGCTCTATCCTCACACTTGGAAATGGAACCCATCTGTGTGGGGTCGTCCTTTGCCATCAGGTTACACCTGAAATGAAATTATCCTAAAGCTTGTTCTATGGGTGACTCTAGCTTCCAGCAAGCCAGAAGGGAGGTTGGCAGAAGTTTGAACTTCAGTGACAAAGTGGAGATTGTTGTCCTCTGAATGCTGTTGGGTGACCACCAGGAGCGACAGGTGCAGAAGTGTCTGGTAGGTGGATGTGCCAAGAAGTAGGTTTGTCTACTACCGAGAAGCCATGCCCAGGTCTGGTGGCCAGCATGCAAGCCTGTTGTGGCTATAAAGACAGTGTGTCAGGTGACAGATGGGCTCCAACATGCCTGGTAATGATGATGTTACCTGGTACACTAGAAAGGGCCTGGGCTGAGGGGCCTTGAAGAACAAGGATCAGCAAACAGGAAGGAAATAAAATATCTCCTACCAGCAGTGAAGATAAGGGTTTTTTTTTAAATAGGGGGGCAGGCTCAGCTAAGTTTTTCCCAGAACAAAGAAGTCTTTCTTTTCCTTTGCTGTGGGGTGGGGAAGGGGTAGGTAAGTGGGAATCCTCTGCCTTACTCAGGAAACTAAGGCAGAGAAACTTCCTGCCCCCCACACTTGAGGATCTTGGATGTTGATGCTGGTCCACCTGCCACTATGACACTTGGTTTGGGGTGTGCTTGTGATTTTTTTCCTAGGACCTCTCTAGTGGACCTACCATTTGTGAATGCTGCAATAGGTGTGGTTTTATTTTTAAAAAAAAAAAACACTCCTGGAAACTCAAGAGTCTGAGGAAAATGATCCTGCCTCCAGCATAGAGAAATGGCTGGAGTTTTAGGTCTCACATACCCCATCTGTTACAAGGGAAAGATGCATAGGCTGAGAGGAAAAGATGGAGACCTGAGCCACACCAGCAGCAGAGCTCATATGTGGTCCCTGTCCTCAGCACACGGCCCAGTCAATCCAAAGGGAGATTAATCTTCATCTCTATCTCTAACATATCCCTAGCGCTCGCTCTCTCTCTCTCTCTCTCTCTCTCTCTCTCAAGGTGATTCCACTCACAGGGGGTATTTTGTTAAAATGAACTAAAAATCCATAGCAACTACCCTTGAAAAAAGGTACTTCTCTAAAAAGCATGTCAAATGCTGCAATGGTTATCCTAGGGCCAGACACATCATCTGGGCATCCTTAAGTGACTGAAAGTCTTCTTTCTGTTTCTCATTAGAAAAAGAAGAGGAATCTAAGGAATAATAAAATAAAATGTTTAAAAAAGGGTACAGATCCAGGTGAGGGAGGAGGTGGGGAGGGGCTGGGAGGAGTAAAGGGAGGGGAAACTCTAATAGGAATAGATTGAATAAGAAATCTATTTCAATAAAGGAAAATATTCATATAATATGTATCTGCTTTCAGTTGTATGTGTGGAATATGCACAAGAGGTGGAGAGTGTCATTTAAAGTTTTTTCCTTATTATGTTCTCAGATATGGCTCCTAAAGTAAATGATTTTGCATTTAAAGAAGAAGAAGGAGAAGGAGAAGGAGAAGGAGGAGGAGAAAGAGAAAGAGAAAGAGGAAGGAAGTTTTCTTTTTATGACAACTTCAAAGAAGCGAGAGTGCAGAGGAAGAGGTGGCATGGGGTTGGTTCCACACTGACTTGTGGATCTAGCAGATCTCATCAGAAATGGGATCACACAGCTACAAGTATTTCATGATCCTGAAGAAAAAAACTTTTGAAGTCAAGGTACTTCTAGCAGACCTGAGTTTGGTTCCCAGACCCCACATGGGGTGGCTAACAAGGGCCTTTAACTCCAGCTAAAATAGATCTAATGCCCGTTTGTGGCTTCCATGCTCTCTGCACTCATGTATACAAACCCACACTCTGACCCACAGAGACATAACTTGTTTTAACTTTTTTAAGTTAAAATTTAAAAAGACAGCATTGTCTTCACACTTCAAATTTAATGTAAAGATAGACTATCATTTTCATTTTTTTTTTTTTGGTTCATTTTTTCAGAGCTGGGGACCGAACCCAGGACCTTGCGCTTCCTAGGTAAGCGCTCTACCACTGAGCTAAATCCCCAGCCCCAGACTATCATTTTCAAATAAAGTCACTTTTTTTATTTCATCCAGACTCTTGCTGTCTAAGACAGCTCAAGGGTTTAATGACTTTCAGATGATTTTGTATTTGTATGTGCATTTTAAGGGATATAAGGCATTTGCTTAATTTTTGGAGGTGCCAAAGATGAAGCCAGAGTCTCATATATGTTAGCAAGTGTCCTATCACTATGGTATATATCGAGGTATAGCCTTTTGGGTTTTTTAAAGAATAGGTTGGGTGGGGTATATAAATAGTTTATCTATTCTGGAGTGATTTTAAGCCTGGGATTGCAAACTCCAGGACAGTTACTGTGCTGAGACACTCTAGGGGACTCCACCAGGTCAATGTTCTGGTACCAACCTCAGAGCACAGCCTTACTGCCTTTTCCTGAACACTGTGGAGGACTGCAGAAAGAATTTTTTTTAGCATAGCATCCTTCATAAATGCTCACTTCCATGATTAAAATGTCTAAGATTTGTTTTATTTTCAATCTTGGGTATGTGTCTATGTGAATGTATACTATATAAGTGGGGTGCCCTCAGAGGCCTGAGGCATTAGATCCTCTGGAACTGGAGTTATTAACGGTTGTAAGCCACTTGATTTGTCTGGAGATCGGATTCACATATGAACCACATTTCTACCCAGTTTGTGTAGTCAGTAATTTCTTTTAAACTGTATGGTGAAGTCGACATGATTAGATTTTCCATAACATAAACACACTGACTCTGCTTTGTTTAGAAGCTGTGCTTAGATGTAAACCTTAAAATCACTGTTTTGTTCTCTTTAACTTGGTAACAAGTTGGGTTATAATTGTAAGCCAAGAGGCAGGCGCTAACTAATAACTTACCAAGCATTTTCTTGTTTTAAAGGTGGATGTCTCTACATAAGAATTCATTTGAAAACAGAGTCATTTAATTAAGAGGACAGGCCACAGGAGTAAAATCTCAATGGTAAAATGAATAAATCTACTCCTGTGGCCATCTACTTCGCCAGGAAAGAACACACAGATGACTGTAGTTTAAGAGCACTATGGAGGTTAAGTGAGATAGCTTGGCCAGGCCTAGAGACTTGCTGGCTGGGGCTAGTCTGTCTGGAGCCAGGCTGACTGGGGCCAGGCTGGCTGGGGCTAGGTTCTACCACCAAGTCTCCACAACACAGGGAAGCCATGGGACAGCTGCCCCTTGGGCTCAGAGCCAACAGTTCTGGCTAGCAGTTGAGGGTCAATATATTTACCACTGCCTACCAGTGATCTAAGGTCATCCCAAAACACTGTAATCTGTGAACTAGTCATAGGCCATGAGGGAAAAGACTGTTGTTTTACTTAGAAACAAAGGAAGTGGTTCCTGAAAGTGGACAGGAATGGAGGGCATGGACTCACACAGTACCAGCATGATTGAAGCTCGGCATGTGGTGGGGAGGGGCAGCAGGAGGGGACATGTATCCTTATAAACTCTGGTGCTGCTGGTCTATGGCTATGATCTGCTGCTCCCAGTGCATGAGAGGGGCATGAGATGTAAGTTTAGCTGGCCGTGCCCATGTCCCCAGCCTGTAGGATGGACTGTGCCTCAGGGACCTGTAGTGACAAGGCAATTAAAACACCAAAAACACTTACAGATCAAAAGGCATGGACTCATCACTCTTCACTTTCAAGTTCCAAAATCTGTGTTTTTCAGGAGGTTATCCCAGTGACAGAGGCAGGAAGCTGAAAACAACCAAAATCCATAATCTTTGAGACCCAACCATTTCAGACAAATGTCTGTCTGCCTGGATGCTTTTCAAAGTCAATAATTGTATTTTATTGAATGTGTATAATCATTAGGCCCGGAAAACAGAAGGCAGCCTGCTGCCTCCTTTTGCAATCCAGCAAAGTTGTGTGGGTTACTAAAGAGCGGGTTTGGTAGATGACTGATAACCAAAGAGGAAGTCCCAGTTCCTGCATGGTCTGTGGATGTTCTATCACCTTTTATACCTTTATGAGCAGTAATCATTGATTGGCAATGAGCTCTAGCTTGATCAACTTCATCTATCTGCGGGCTAGACATCTTGGGGGGACTTTGTCAGTCAAGCAAAGTCAATAGACTGACTCCCATCTAAGAGGCTCGGTCCTCACCTCTGCTCACCTCTCCGTGATCACCAGGTGAGCTTGGGTATCTCTGGCAACTGGCTGCTTTTGCAATGTTCCTGTTTACCTGCTCTATCAAGAAGGGGGCAGGGTGACAGTGCTTTGCAGGACATTAATAAAGATAAGAGAGGCCATGGCTACCAAACAGAGTTTTCAAAAGCCCTTCCTTGGTTTCCCTGGCTGCAGGGCTGCGTGCATAGACAACACAGAGCCACCCATGCGGGAACTATTACTGCCATCCGATTACCGTCATTGTAATGTCTATTCAGCTGCCCCTTTGTACGTTCCTAGAGGGCAGGGACCGTGTCGTGGGCTGCTTTTCATGAATTCATGCCTTCCTGCTTCCATTCACTCACCCTACAAACATTTATTGAGTGCAGCCTTTGCTGGGTCTGCCACAGTGCAGAGGACACAAGACATATCACCTCCCTGTCCTTGGCAGCATGACCCAGCCTGGCTGTCAGCCATCATCCATCCTAGGCAATGGATCCCTAAATAAGGCACAGGCTGCAGCATCTGCAGCCACCAGAAAGCCACAAGGCAACAGGTGGTGTTGTCTTCCGTCACCACCTTCATTTCCTCCACACTTCTATGTACGTACACCCAGTTTTCGCTTTAAACAACGATCTAATAGACTCTTCCTTCTAAGCCTACGAACCTCAGTTTATTTTTACCCCATCATTCAGCTGCTCCACTTGAATCATCTAGGGAACATCAAGATACTGACATACACAGGGGCTCCTGGAAACAGATTACTAAAACCTCATTAGGTGGCTCTAACTGGAGCCTGGGAGGGGAGGGTCCAGAGTGGGGGAAACACCCAACACAGGACAAAGGGCTCCAGGCTCAGAAGCAGGGATTATTCTCAGGTCTGTTTTGTGGGGAAGGGGTCAGGAGGCAGGAAGAGGGGGCTTGCCTGTAGCTTCCCCATATCTCCCTGTAGCTCCTGGTCTGAACTATGTTTCCGACCTGCTCTCTGCAGTGAATTTAAGACCACACTTGGCTCAATACCTTCCTGTGAGCTCTGGACCTCAGATGCATCCTTTGCTGGTGTTCTCAGAACACAATTAGAAGCTATGGTCCTGTTTAGCCCACCATGGAAGCCTTCTGTCTTGAAATGCACTCTCTCTCCCTTGTGACTTCTGAGAGCTTAACTATCCCTATTGCGTGGGATCCAGTTCCTCAGTCTCTGCCTGGAGATCAGTCTTCATTCTGTTCCCTGCAGTGTAAGGTGCTCATCAGCCCACCCTGTCCTATCCTCCCCAATGGAAGTAAGGCCCTTGGAAATAATTTCAGGCCAGGCCTTGTGGTACTCTATTGATTTAAAGCCTTTGCTACCAACTTCACGGTTTTCCTTTATTCCGTTAGAATTTTGATTTGCTCATAGACAATAAATGATTTTAGTGTTAATTTTGAAGGCCGTGTTAGAATGTGTAATCCTTTCTCGCTTATCATGAAATCACATAGTGACACAGGACTGTAATCCCAGCATTTGGGAGGCTGAGACAGGAGCAGGGTGGTGAGTTTGAGGCCAGTTTAGGCTGTATATACTGATATTCTGTCGCAAAAAAGAAGACGATGAGCAGAAAGGGAGGAAGAGGAGCAGGAGCAGGAGAAGGACGAGAAAGTAGGAAAAGAAAAGAAAAATAAGGAAGAGAAGGGAGAAGGAACCACACTTTTGGGTACTCTCAGGCATATGGAGATTTTTAAGGGGTGCCATGAGGGCCTACCCAAACTGACATGTCATTCCTGACAATACCAGAGGCCACGATATGACCTTGTCTTTAAAGGTTCCCATAAATGTTTAGTGCAAACAGTGATGACTCCAGGAAAGTACAAGTCAAAACTACAACAGAGTCCTACGTCCTTCCCACTACAATAGCCCTGGGTGTTTGAAAGGAACGTCTTACCAAGAATATGGAGATGTTAGAATAAGTGAAGCATGCTAGACAGAAAGCGAATGGTGACAGCTATAGTGGGAAGAGTAGGGCAATTTCTTCTTCTTCTTCTTTTTTTTTTTTAGTGTAAATTCTTTTTTTTCCATCTTTATTAACTTGGATATTTCTTATTTACATTTCGGTTTCTGGGCCAACATCCCCCTAACCCCTCCCCCTCCCTTCTATATGAGTTTTCCCCTCCCCCACCTCCCTCCCCATTACCGCCCTCCCTTCAACAATCACGTTCACGGGGGGTTCAGTCTTAGCAGGACCCAGGGCTTCCCCTTCCACTGGTGCTCTTACTAGGATATTCATTGCTACCTATGGGGTCAGAGTCCAGGGTCAGTCCATGTATAGTCTTTGGGTAGTGGCTTAGTCCCTGGAGTGGGGCAATTTCTTAAAGGTTTTGACATAGAATTGCCATATGTCTCTGCAAATCTACTTCTGGCCATTGTGAACTAGAAATGAATGGTGAAAACAACCCAAGCACCAATGGATGGATATGATCATGAAAAGCACAGACAGGCAGGCAGACAGACAGGCAGGCAGACAGACAGACAGACAGACACACACACACACACAGGTACATAATAGAACTTAACATTCTATTGCATGCTATACATATACTGCATGCTAAAATTAACGTTAAAAAATGGTAGGAAACCATGCACAAATTCCACTTTTCTGGCATTCCCAGTTGTGACCCTCAGTTTGCTAATATATGTCCAAAGTGAATTTCCTTTGCCTGGAGATTATGAATGGGAGAATCTGAAGAGGTTCCCCTACCTCTGGTTTTATCTAAAGTCTTTCCTTCATGCCCAGTTGGAATTAAGCTTGTCAGGCTGCTTTCCTCTAAAAGGAGACTATTTTCCAAATCTCTAGAAAGAGATCTGGGTACCTATTAACACATTCCTTCCATTCACCCTGTCTACTTTTAAGTAAGACTGTGTTTAGGACATGCCCACTGTATAGTTCTAGTGAACGCAGGCCATCAAGCTAGACCACTGGCTGGAGGAATGGCAGTGGATACATCTTTTGGAATAAACTATAAGCTCTAAGCCAAAGTGTTTTCAACTACACCCATATCAATGAGTCTACCTGCTGTCTGTCTCTGGTCAAACCCAGTTTTCTGGATAGATAATGAGAGTCTTGTCCTAGGAGTCAGTCCCAGGGAGGCCACAGCAGGAAGCAACTGTGTTGTCATCCCAGTTTGCTGTCTGAGGGCAAGGACTGAAGGTCCTTTTCAAGGATGTCTCTGTCGCCTGAGCTGATGCCTTCTGATAACATTGTGGAGGTGTCTGAGACAGCCACAGTCTCATCCTCATTTCAACATCTCCAAACAGAAGCTGGGGTATGCGAAGTCATCATCAAAGTCAGGCAGACAAAACAGGATAAAGGGAGAAACGGACTCCTTAATGAGAATGTTGTTCTATTGTTCTGAAGATCAATTTTATTTTTAACTATGTGTATGTGTGTGTTTCTCTGGGTGAGGATGTGCATGTAAGCACAGATGCCTGTGGAGTCTTAGAAGAAGGCATTGCAGCCCTGCAACTAGAGCCACCGGTGGCTGTGAGCCACCAATACTGGGTGCTGGTAATCACACCTGGGTCCTTTGTGAAAGAAGTAAGCATTGTTAACCACTAGCCACATCTTTAGCTCCAATTTCTTCACAATATACTTTTAAACAAAGATTTAACTGTTACGTATCTATCTTTTGAAAACTCTAGCAATTTCATGAGGTCAAACATGTGAAATCATGGAAATGCTGGTATGTGACTCTTTTCCATCTATGGAAACATTACATTCAACTGGCTCAGCCAAATATTTAGATAACCTAATCTATAAACTCCTGGCAGGTGTGAATTACAAATTTTGACAGGAAATGTTTTATATATATCTGAGAGAAAGCAGGGAAGTCAGAGAGCAAATCCCAATTTAACAATGACTAACCAAGAAAGAATGAAGTTAAAAAATAAATAAATAAAAAAGGGAGTTGCAAGGTTTGAAAACATTTCCCCCAAAGAAGATGAGGGAGAGCTTGGCTTTCACATATACTAACAGTAGAGAGACAGGCAGACACCAGTCCTGGTCCCCCTTTCAGAGATGTCCTATGACTGAAGCTGCACGGTAAGACACACCACGCTTAGGGCAGTTATGAAACTGATACAACAGGATGAGGGCTTCACTTGCCGTTGAGCAGATGACAAGCCTTCTGGAAGAGGACAGGCTTCAGACAAAGCCTCTTCTGCGGTGGGAACAGGTACAAGACAGATGGCTTGTTAAATATTGCCAGCATGCTCGAGCAGTGCCATGCGGCGGTCAGAGCTGGGATAATGGTCACAAGGGCATTGTGCAGCAGAGCGTCAGCTCGGTTCAGCCGGCTAAAGCTGTTGCTTATCTTTGTTGGTTTTGCAAAGATTAGGGTAGTTTCTCAGCTTTGAATGCACCCCAGCTGCCCGGCAAGGCATTCGTGAAGTCTTGTCTGGATTCTCACTGCTGAAAGGGGCAATGTAGATACTGGCACATGCAGAGACTTGGTTTGCTCCCAGCGGGAAGACTTTTCAACCCATCAGAACCAGTCTTCGTTCACTCACGCAGGCAAAACACTATCAAAGGGCAGTGGCCTTCTTAGGAAACCTTGTCCTGTGGTCTTCAAAATGCACCTGTCACGGATTGATATTTCTTATTAGGATTGACCCATTTGCTACTCTTACAGGAAGGGGTAAAGCCCCATCGTAAATTCCATCCGGTGAATCATAGGGAGGCAATGGCTCAAATTAAGGGTGTTTGCTTTCGGAAGGAGCCCTCGGCTTATCTTTATGTACAGAAGAAAATAGATCCCAGCCACCGCACAGCCGATGGAACTCACCTGGCCAGTCAGCTGCTGAGGCCCAGTGCCTGCTACTTCTGGCTCCAGCCTGCTCCTCTCTGATGTTTGCTGGCAAGGGGGACAAGTAGGGAATGCAGGGTCTCCTGAGTGGTGGCTGCAAACCCGAAGCAAACTGGAAGGTACATCCATGATCTGGGTATGTTAAGGAATAACATGGATGGCTTAGGCAATTTCGACCAGGCAGCTGAATCTATCTTCTTTCATAGGTAATGCTCAGCTAGCAACCCATCTTACTGAGTTTACCTTTGACATCCTTCTCTTTAACAAGACCATTTACACATTTGCAGATGCTTGTAAGCGCATGAGCACGCACAAAGTCACGTGCACGCACACACGTGCGCACATATGCGTGGGCGCACACACACACACACCTTTATAACTAAAAAGAAAAAAAAAATGATTCATCCTGCTGGACCTGGCCTTGCTCTACTTATCCCTACTTGTCATTGGGCGTTTGACACAGAGTCAATTCAGTCATCATTCCTGGGCAGCTAACCTCTGAGCATATGTCTCTAGGAAATCAAGACCTTTTCTTCTCTAAAGAGATTTTGGTTGAATTGTTGAACAAAACAAAGCAGAGAAGTGAAGTGCTAAATCTGTGTGAATTTCTGGAACAGAGAAGGAAAGCAGAGGCTGAGAAGCACGCCCCAGCATTTTCTACACCATTTCAGGAAAACTACCCACACCCTCCATGTCTTATTTTGTTACTGTCCTCTTAGCATTTTGGGTCTCTACAGACAGCTCCCGGGTGTCCTCCCTGCTCAGCTAGGATTTGGGGTAGATCTTCGGATGCTATGCTGGGCTAAGATTCTTGTATTTTCTGTCATCTTTTCTTTGGATTCCTCCAGCTCCCTGAGTTTGAATTGTGTCAGGCATCACACCATCTAGTTTTAAAATGTATCGTATGCCCAGTACAGTGGCACACATCCACCATCGCAGCCTCAGCAGATGAGCAATGAGATTTCCAGTTTGAAAGCAGCCTGGGCTATGTAGAAGACCAAGGCCTAAGACCTCCCTACAGCCAAGCCTGATGGGAGATGGGGCATGCAAAACATACTTACGACCCTGGGTTTGATCTTTGGCATTGATTTAAAAGATAGATAGATAGATAGATAGATAGATAGATAGATAGATAGATAGATAGATAGATAGATAGATAGAATTTTACCTTTCCTTTGTCTCTTTCCTTTTCAAATTTAAATTGTACTTAATAATTTAATTTTTGAGGCAGATTTTCATGGTGTAACCCTGACTATACTAGAATTTGTTGTCCAGACCTGGTTGACCTTGAAGTCACAGAGGTCTGTCTTCTTCTGCTTCCCAAGTGCTTGGATTAAAGATCTGTCTGCTATGCTGGACTTCATTCTTCCCCAACCCCCAAATGTGTTTACTACATCTTTAGGACTTTGCTTTTGAATATATCTTAGTCAATGTTAATATATTCAAAGTTATTCAAACTGTTAAGGGCTACTTTAGCAACAGATCAAAAAGTTCAACAGTTGACAGTTCCTTCCTTGCTGAGTATTTTGCAATATTTTTAAATTTTCCTTCTCACTCCAGCGACTTTATAAAATTATATATTAAAGTTACTTTGGGGCCAAGAGATAGCTGAAACTTTGTAATCACTCCAATGATTATTTTTGAGTGTGTGTGCACATGGGAGGAGGGGGGAATAACCGGGTGCCTTCCTCAGCACTGTCCATCATTTTTGTATTGATTTTTTATTTGGTTTCATTATGTATATTTATGGATATTGATCCCCTGGCACTTCTCAAAGCTCTTTGTTCTGGAGGAATTTTAAAAAGTCTTGTAAATCAGTACAAGCATTGGGTTGGTCTGTTAGATCAGGCTGCTGGCTGAACAAATATTTTAGTAGCAACATATTCAACTTATTAGAAACAGTAGCAACTTATTTCTAGTGATAATATTAAAATGTAGGAAGATACAGATGAAATAAATTAATCTTAGTAATATATTTACTTTACCACAACATATCCAAAGCAGCAAGTTTCTGCTACATACTCAGTATAAAAATGTCAAAGGGGCAAGATGCAGTGGTGCATGCTTTTAATCTCAGCACTAGGGAGACAGAGAGACCCTGGTCTACACTGTGAGTTCCTGGCCAGCCAGGGCTACACAGTGAGAGCCTGTGTCAAAATAAACCAAGAAAACTGAAGCAGAAGAATGGCTTCAGCCCAGGAATTTAAGACCAACCGAAGAAACGTTGTCTTAAAATGAAAAGCGTTTAACTTTTTCTATTAAAAAAAAAGTTGGTCAAAATGTCTAAATTACCTAGTGCTGTATCAATTTGTGTTCTTTAGTTTGATGATGATACTCCACAAATTCTCAAAATTAAGCAAGAATCAAAGAGATCTTATTAAATGCTTTAACATTCTCAAACATTTTTAGCGAAATGAAGAAAAATCAAAGTACTTCATCTTCAAAGATTGGAACTAGTTAATAAAAGGAAGCGCATACAAAGCTCTGCTTAAAATGTGGTACTGGAAACTGTCACCTCATTTTTTTTTAGATTATATTAAATGCAGGTTTATTGGGAAGCTGCTCTCTGTCAAACTCACTGGCCCCAAGGACTGAGGCCAGGGGAGTCACCATGGGCGTTGGGGAAGAAAGAGAAAAAGTGTGAGGGCACAGAGAAAGAAGAGGAGAGAGAAGGAAAGCCACCTCAATTTCTTTAACCACGTTGACTTCTTGGGGAACTCAACACACTCCCTGTGCCACACCCAGCTCCATGCCTGATACAGTAATTGTTTTTTTTTTCTGGAAAACAAAACCTTCACCATCATGACTGCCACCACCACCAAACATAAATCACACTTTTATCAATATCTTGAGCCTCTGACAACACTCAGACCTTTCACAGCTCAGCCATGTTGCTCACAACTGAATATAAAGAAGGAAAATAATTATTTAACTTAGGGCAGCTAGGCAATTTTCTCCAAGTTCCTATGAGACACTTTTGAAATTCTGGGGATGAACACAGAACCTCATTCAAGCTAGGTAAAGCCTCTACCGTGAGACTACATTTGATTTGAAAAGGGATCTTGTTATGTAGCCCAGGCTAAAATCAAGCCCATGGGCCTCTTGCCTCCATGTCCCAAGTGTTTGTTCTACAGGGATGCTCTACCAAACCCAGCTTAACCCATGGCTATACCTATCTACAGACTGGAAGGAGGGAAGATCAAGAGAGTGCTCATGTTCCTTCTCAACTTTACGTCATGATACCAGAGAATCATGATGCCACATGGTTCATAGACATGTATGTAGACAAAACACCCATACACATAAAAATGAATAAATATTTTTAATAAAAAAAACCAAGGCTGTTCCCTAATTTGGGAATTGTCTCTTAACCTGCACTGTCCCATGTCCACTCTGAGATGTGCCTTAGTGAGAAATGTACATTATGTGTATGATATTAAAGGAGAATGTAGAGTAGCTCTTGAATATTTTTAGATGGATATTGATATGTTTGGAAATACTAGAAAGTGAACTATTTAAATCAGTGTCATTTTAATTCTATTCTTAGAAGCTAGTGATGTAAAAAAGCTAGCATGATACCGGGTAGCTCACCCACATGGGTGTCCTCTCATGAAAACAGAATAAGAACCTCATCTCCTGGAACACAGACCTACCTACTCTCAACACCTACCTAGTAGGCAGACTTATAGTTCTGGTTACACAAGACCAAGAGTTACCAGGTTCATGAATCATTAGTAGGCTTTCTATTGCTAGTCTTTAAAGTAATTCATTTAAAGTACTAGAACTCAGGCTACAGTTGTTCCAGAAACTCAATATATATAAAAGGAGAGTCTGGAGAGGGAGATGGCTCAAGGGTTAAGAGCAATGGATGCTTTTGCATAAGATCCAGGTTTGAGTTCTAGCACCCACTTGTCAGCTCACAACTGTCTGTAACTCCAGTCCCAAGTATCCTAGGCCCTCTTCTGGCCTCCAAAGGCACAAAGTACATAAACATGCATGCAGATAAAACACTCATACACATAAAAATGAATAAATATTTTTGATAAAAAAAACAACCAAGGCTGTTCCCTAATTTGGGAATTGTCTCTTAACCTGCACTGTCCCATGTCCACTCTGAGATGTGCCTTAGTGAGAAATGTACATTATGTGTATGATATAAAAGGAGAATGTAGGATAGCTCTTGAATATTTTTAGATTGCATATTGATATGTTTGGAAATACTAGAAAGTGAACTATTTAAATCAGTGTTTTTTTAATTCTAAGAAGCTAGCGATGTAAATCACTTTAGCAAATACTCTCACTCCTTTGTAAAAGCAAAGATGCCAGTCTCATAGAAGAGAGCAGCTGTGTTCCTCATGGTTCATTGTTTTGTAGACATTAAGAAAAGGTTTAAAAGCAATAAAGGAAGCTTAGGTAATGAGAATCAGCACACAGGCAGGAAGGATTCTTTCTAATGCTTAGTGACACAATAGAATGACTGGAGTCCATAGTCATCTATATTTTAAAATAGCTACTTTTAAATTCAAAGTTCTTTGACAAGCTAGCTGTGGTGTCTCACATCTGTAATCTTAGCATTTGTAAAGCTGACGCTGGAGGTTTTCCATAAGTTCAAGGACAGTCCGGACTACACAGTGAGTTCTAGGTCATCATGGGTTGTAAAGTGAAAGTCTGTTCCCCAACAGGAAAAATAAAATCTTAACACATGGAAATAATAAGTGTTTGAAGAGAAGAAAATGTAGATTAGATGGGTTTAGATAATTATATTGCACCTCAGAAGTACATACAAATTTTTGGCCCAATGAGAAATGACCATAAATTATTAGTTTAATGAGAGAGAAATTTTAAACCAGACTTTTAACAAGAACCTACATTTCTGAGGTATGTCTTCTGCAAACAATCCATACACACCTAATTGTCACTCTGGTCAAGGGACTTGTACCATTCATCCATTTATTACCTTTGTAAAGTGACTGAGACACTGGGTACCAGAAGCTGTTGTAGACATTTATCAGTTTCCAAGGAATGTGTGGTTCACCTTTCATGGGGAGAAACAACCAATAGAAGATGAGTGAATTTCATCACATGCCCAAAGCCAGTGAAGTTTATGAAAAGAATAAAACAGGCAGAGGTGTGGGTGGGAGGCTAGCATTGGAGATTTGGTGTTTTCACTAACAAAGAAGCATGGGGCAGACTTGAAGAGATGGGGTTGTTAGCCTGGGTGGGCGGTAAATCCTCTGGATAACTAAGCATGGTGGTCGTGGAGCTCTTGAGGTTGGGAGAGAGGGTAGGTAGCCCTAAGGGGATAATAGGAATATCAATCTCATGAAAACACATTCAAAAGCCAAAGAATAGCCAAACCCAGAATTAACAAGGATGGTAGGCTCTTTGAAGACACAAAGTGGGTTGGCACAACTGGCAGAGAGCATGAGAGTATGGGTGTACTCCTGAGAATTCACGGAGTTCTGGAGCATGCATCTCTTCCTTCCCGGCAGTCATGAGTTCTACAGTTTGGGGTAGCAAGAGTAGTATGTGGTCATCTTTGAAGGATACATGTGGTTACATGAGGAATGGATTAGAAAGAGGATAAAATAGTGACTAGAAGCCTTAGGAACTTATTAAAATCACTTAAAATGCTGTTGAAGGTTTTGACTTAAGAAAATTAAAAATAAGGAAAGGACTGATTGGAGAGATTTTTTTGAAATCTTCATGCAAATTAGTACCCAATTGAAAGGTAGACTTTCCAATACAAAGGAAGGAGGAATGAAAATGATCCTTGTGGTTTTCTGCTGTGAGCTGTGTCTCGGGAGAAAAAAGGAAGAGGAAAAGGCCGCTTTAAGCATACTGAGTTGAGGGAAATGTTAGCTTGGATTCCTCCAGAAGCTCCCTTTCAAGTGGGGCCATGCTGAGATTTCCATGTGTCCCCCAAAGCTTATCTGTTTTTGGAAATTCAACTATTAGTTTGGTGATATGTTGCTTGAGGTGAACTATTAAGCTCTGGAGGTAGCGCCTTCTGTAAAGGATTAGTGCTGAAGTAAACTCAGGACTGTAGGTGTGGTTTCCATACAAAGAATGGGTTTGGCACTCTTTCTCCCTCTGTCATTGTGTGAGGACACAGCAACCAGGTCATCGCTAGATGACAGAGCCTGGATCTTGCACCTCTCAGCCTCCAAAGGTGTGAGAAGTAAATATTTGTTTTTAATTACAGGGCTTCAGGTGTTCTGTTACAGAGATGCAGAATGGAGGGCTCCCAGGTGGGAAGAAGACATCAAGAACCAAGGTGAAGGGAAGCAGGAGAGGGGAGGGAAGTCACCTGTTCAGGTATGCACATAAGTTGTTGCTATGCCCTCTGGGGGCAAGTCCTGCTGGGACTCCAGGAAGGCTTTCATAACTGATCTTTTTTTTTTTTTTTTTTTTTTTTTTTTTTTTTTTGGATGTAGCATACTGGAAAGGCTACCATGAAGAAGCTGGCAGAGTGTGCAAACAAACTGAAAGGCAGCTCCTAGTGTGTATAAAGTACCCTGAGGGTCCCAGTCAGATGTCTGTTGAGACATTCTCATCTTATGAAGATGCATCCCATGAAAAGTAGTGAGAAGTCACGAGGTTGCTAACATCTTGGTTCATTTTTGCCTGGACCTTTTCAAAATGGGGTTTTCCAAATATCCCAAACAAGAACGATACCTCCAGGTGTAATAGTAACAAGTACATATATCTGCTTTTCCCTGAAGGAGCAACTGGATGAAACTAGATTGAACTTGTGAGTCAGCGCTCTCTCTCTCTCTCTCTCTCTCTCTCTCAAAATGTATTCATGCGTGGCACACAACTTTAATCTTAGCACTCAGATCTCTGTGAGTTTGAGGCCAGCCCCAACTTCACATAAAGTTTCGGGCTAGCCAGAACTACATTATGCTACCCTGTCTAAATAATAATAAAGAGATAAATGGGTAGAAATTTTATGCTTATCCGAAAGAATATTTTTACAAAATTTTCCCTTAAAAGCAATCTTATTCTATTAAACTCAAGCCTCTCATAGTTAAGTCCAGTTTTGTGCAGGGGAAACAAAGTTCTATGTTGTGTCCCTGTTATGGGCATTCTTGAAAGTGAGCTGTTTTATAGACAAAGCCCTATAGAGAAAATAGGAGATTAAAAAAAAAGTTCAGAAAACTCTGTCGTTTAAAGCAGGACTCATTAGGAGAAAGAGTTTGGAAATGCAATGTTAAGCAGAAATAAATATGCTCTAACTTTCCTAGGGACCCTCTCTGCCAAGCCCCACCTGTTGGCTGCTGACCTAGAAGAGGAAACTTTCAGCAAACACATTGTATTCTGCCTCGGATGTCTGTAAGAGTGCCCAGATCTAAACTCTATCTTCCCGAACCTCAGGGTAGAACCTTTAAACATCTCACACTGGGTGCTAGGCTCAAATCCTGTCTTATGTATTAGCAGCAGTGAGTCCTTGCATGAGAAAGACCCTTTGACCACTGAAGCACCAACTTCTTTATCAGTGCAGATGATAAGACCCGCCTAACCAATTATCAAGGTAGTGGAGCTAAGGAACAGGAAACCACCACAAACATTCAGAAGCTCTTGACCTCACCTAGATGAGATTTCTCTAGAAAGCCTTTTGCTCTTATCAGAACTTGAGAGCATTTCTAACTTCCTCCTAGCACGGACTGCAAAGCACAGACGACTTGCAGTGTGGAAAACACATCGCACTCTCAGTTCCCCCATCACTGTATTTTATAGTCCTGGAAAAACCCTGGATCCTTAAGAGCCTCTGAGTTCTAGTCCCACCTAGCCCTCTTTCCAGTGCACTATGGTGAATGGCTTTACCCTGTGTGCCTGAGTTAGATACATCTAGGGAAAGAATGACGAGTGGGTTGACTCCTCCTCCTCCAGTTCAAAGCATCTATGATCCTGCACTTAAAGGAGTTAACGTCATCCCATTACTCTGCTTGACTAAAGAACAAAGGTGCTGGAAGCTTCAAGAGTCATTATTTTCTTACCATCCACTCAGAAATATTTCAGTGTCCTTGCCCCTGAGAACCTAATCTACCTTACAGGTGACCCCTTTAGGTTCTTCTGCTGGTGTCCCTGGAGAGAGCAAGAGAAATGGGCACCCTGTTGGGATGTCATTTCCCAAGCTCAACAAGAGATCCTTTAAACTAACCCAAGAACTGTTTAACTTTTAACTTAGGGTGAAATTCCAAACCATCAAACAAAGTAAAGGGATGCACAAAGCTCACCCCTCCTCCACAGTTCCCCACTTGCAGCCTGCAAGCGCCACTCTGAGACTGAACGCTAGGAAGACTGAGGAAGGTGATCAGTGCCTGCAGTAAAATACAGCGGGTTTTAAAAAATAATAAGTAAGTAAGTAAACAAATAACTTAGGCATGATAACCAAGTCCGGTTAACCAAGTCCCGTGATCTCAGGACTTGGAAAGCAGAGGCAGGAGGATAACACATTAGAGATAAACCTAAGCCACACCATAAGTTCTTGTAAGCTAGCTACAGAAAGAGATTTTGTATCAATAAAACCAAATAAAATGTACAAAGTAATAATAATAATGATAATAATAATAATAATACCACAATAAAAACAATGTCCTTTAGGACTGGGCATTACCTCAGTAGTGTAACACTTGTTTATCATGTCCTGGTTTCAATGACCGGGGTAACAAAATAAAAATGTTTCAATAAATGTCTTTTAGGATATAGCTACTGGGCACACACGTTCTCTTTGTGTTTTCAGTGGCTCTGTCTTCAATTATAGGATATTTCCTCCATTCCATTGGCCCATCTCCCCCCTTGCCCCAGGAGAGCATATGTCAGATGGAATGGTCATGGCTCCGAGTAGTAATGGCTGTGAGTCAAGGACATATGGTGTCCCGGACTGTGTGTTTGCTCTTGTACCTGGAGAGATTAGTCAGACTGACGCACGGCATCAGCCCAGAGGCCATCTGGCTGTTCCCCAATGCAGGGTATAGGTAAGAAGTCATCATCTATACCTTAATAGCTAGGCAGGGCTCTCAGCCACCATGGGGGGAGATATTTCATGCTGTAGCCCCAGGTCAAGGCAAATACCCCTGTACCTAGGAGTAAGGCAGGATAACAATCTTGGTAGTGGTTCCTGAGTTTCAAGGCTGCATGCAGAGACTTCCCATGCAAACTTTACAGATCCCCCAGGTACGTACTCTCTCCAGCTGTTCCTTTTCCTGGGCATCTGCAGGCCTCCATCAGTCCAAGAGTTATTGGAATTCTGCCCTTTACAGCAGTCAAAAGACTAGACTTTGGCCCCAATCTGCTTGCTGTGTGGCTCTGCTCTTTAGCTGTGTCCAGTAAGCTCTCTTCTATCTCCCTGTAGTTGTCTGCTAACTGGCAATCCTCCGTGTTGTTGCCCAAGACTAACTGTCTCAGAAAATCTATTTAAAGCGTCTGGATGGGGTTGGAGGGACAATAAAAGTGAGTTCTACCCCTTGCTCGGGTATTTGACTTGACTCTCTTCTGCAGGAGATTTCTTGGGGGAAGTGGACCTGGTGTGTAATTAGCTGTACTCCTCTGTGACCAAGTAAAGTTCTTATCAAGATGATTTTAAATGTAACATGTCTGCAATCCTAGCACTGCGGAGGCTATGGCAAGAGAATTATAGAACTTTGAGTTCAAAACTAGTCAGGTTTCATAATCAGACCCTATGTCATGGCTCTTTTGACAGAAGGTCCATGTCTGAGTCACAGGAAACGTGATGTGGCGAAGATTAAGGCCAGTCCTGCTACTAAAGGAACAGCCTTGGCCTGTGACTGCACAACAGGAACTAGGTAAACCTTGGGGGAACCCGGTTTTCCATGAAGACTGAAATTGGAACAAGGTAGATAGTGAGCACTTCTAATTCCAGGATACGGGAGGCTAACACATTAAGAGCCCAAGAATTCAAGGTAAGGATAGGTGACCAAGAGACCTTGAACCGGAAGAAGAAGAAAGGGGTAGGGAGCAAGAAGGAAAGAAGGTTAAGGAAGAAGAAAGGGATAGAGGAAAAGAAAAGGCTTTCATTGTATCCAACTCTCTGGACAGGTACTAGACTTCTACAGGCCTGCAAAAAGTGCTTCTGGCAAATTCTTCCTGAGTCTCTACCATGTCAGTCTCAGTTTCATGTGGATTCCACAAAAGAAGTACAGCCTACCAAGTAAGAGAAGGAAGTCAGCCTAGCATGCATTTCATAACCAATCCAAAACAATTGAATTTTCCATCACCTATCTTGGGAAAATGTGGTAAGTACAGTTTCGCAAATTCTGAGAGTTGTTTAATTTCCACTAGATCAATGGTGCTTATGGAAGAATTTTTGTTTCTGGAAAGAGATTTGACCTCAAAGGCCAGTGTAAGGCGATGTAACTGTGTGGTAGAGCATGTGTTTGGCGTGTGCCAGTCTTTGGGTTCCATCCCCAGTACAAAGGAACAGGAGCACTAAAGAACCGGCTTGAAGCTCCTGTTCTTCAGACATGCCCACCTAGCTCATACAAGCTCAAAGGCCTCTTGTTACTCTAGAGAACTTCCTCAGGCCTGCTCTGGGAAATTAGCCTCTATATTGGCTGGCTTCAGAGAAATCAGTGAGGGCTAGAAGGGTGGACTTCACTTGCCTCTGGTGTTCCAATGAATATTTTAGAGCTCATGGAACCAACTATCCAAAAATCAAATTTCATTGATTTTTTTTCCCCCAAAGGGCAAGTACAAGCAAATGTTCCTGCTCAGAAGACTTTGAATGACTTTCCAACTCTCATTCTTTATGCTACACATCCAACACCTGCTATTTTGGAGGAGAGAGAGAGAGAAAGCAGAAACAGAGACAGAAAGACAGACCCTGATGAGGAGAGACAGAGAAAAAAAGAGAGAGAGAGACAGAGAGAGAGAGAGATAGAGAGAGGGACAGAGAGAGGCAAAGAGAGACAGAGAGAGAGAGAGAGAGAGACAGAGACAGAGACAGAGACAGAGACAGAGAGCAAACAAAGACAAAAAGACAGACACTGATGTCTTGGTATGGGCATGATTACTGCAACCAAGACAGTTCTGCCAATTTAAAATGCAAATAGTCTCAAAGAATAAAGCAAAATCAGGCTGAAGGATGCCAAAGTTGGTACAGATAGCCTCTCCTTATATGTGCAAGGTGGCCATCACAGCCAGGAGTGGCCAGGAGAAAGGGGCTCTTGGTCAAGCAGAATGGCTACCTAGCCAAGTGATGTGTAGGGCACTTATCTGCCATCCCAACATTTGGAAGGAAGGGGGCAGGACGATGGAGAGTTCACTATTAATTTGAATCACACTGTGAGTTCAAAGCCAGGCTGGGGGCAGTCTACCAGGAAGAGACAGTTGCCCTACTGTATGGCAAAGGACAGAAGACATCTAAGCAGGAAAACGCAGCCTGTGAGAATCCCTAAAGATGCCCCTGCTTCTATTCCCCAGATCTCACTTCTGCTTGATTCTCTATACCACCCTGAAGCTTACATACCCACAGCGGGAAACACCTTGTTAAAGGTGAAAGTTCACACAGGACCTCAGTCAAAGCCCTCTTGCCTTTGTCAGTATTAGTATGAGATGTTAGGGTATTTATGCCAATCTGCTTCTGTTACTGTGACAAAGTGTTTGATGAAATTAAATTAAAAGAAGGAAAGCATGGGGCTGAAGAGATGGATGGCTCATCAGTTGAGAGTACTGGCTGTTCTTTTAGAGAGGACTTGGGTTCAATTCCCAGCATCCATCTGGCATCGTAAAACTGTCTGTAACTTCAGTTCCAGTAGATCCAATCTCCTCGCACAGATAAACATACATGTAAAACATTAATGCACATAAAATAAAAAAAAAGTCTTGGGGGTTACTTTATATTGACTTGTGGAGTTCAGAGGTATCAGTCAATGGTCATTTGGTCCTGCTACTTCTACTGTATGGCAGCACAGCCCCTCATAGCAGTGTTGGAGAAGCCTGTTCACTTGAGGATGGACAGGAGTCAAAGAGAGAAACAAGAAGAGGCAGAATGAATATGGATTCAAGAATACAACCCAAGGATGTGACTTCTTTTCACTAGCTTCCTCCTCTTCTGGGCCTCACCACCTGCTAATGGCTTCTGGAACCAGGCTTTCACATGTAAGCCTTTGAGAGAAAGTTGGCATCCATAATAAGTTGTACTGGAACTCCTTTTCAGAGTGAGACCCAGCCTTCCAGAACCTTCAGACTTGCCTGGTTTGTTCTCTCCAGGAAAGCACAGAACTTGTGCTGGAATTTTGAGAGCCTAGTCATGGTTCAGTTTTGTCCCACTCCTTTGAACTCCCTTTTGTAGCTTGCCTGGTGTGCACACATGTATACACACACACACACACACACACACACACACACACACACACACACACACTCCTGCATGCTAGGAATCGAATGCTTGACCTTGTTTGCGCTGAGCATGTACTGAAGCAGCACTGAAGCTGGTTCCACATCCTCCATCAGCAGGCATGGTTTCCCAGCTACCATGACGCATGCTCCTGCTCTCGCAGACTGGGAAAAGTGCGGAATCATAGATACAGTCAGGAGCTGGAAGGGCCATAAAACTCTGTAGTCAAGAGAACTGTGGGGATGCGGACTCAAACTGGCTCACAGGATAGTGGGGCTTGTTCCACCACCCAGTGGATAGTGGAACTCAAACCACTCTCCTACGGAAAGGGAGAGGGGACACATTTCTTCAGAAGCATGGCTCAGCTGAAAGCCAGCACGTTACTGCCAACAGCATCCCCTTTCTTTTCGTGTGACCTAACCAGGCCCCCATCTTCTCTGACCGTGTGCTTCATCATCTACAAGCACACAAGTAATATCTGAGTTCCCTATATCCTGAGGATAACTGAACAAGAAAGCAGACTTAAAGACACTTTTTTAAAAAAAATACTAAATCCTATAAAGTATAGCCATAATTATTATTATACAAAAATGAACTGCTATGATTGTTAAGTCCCTGGAGTACCAGGTGAAATCTGACAAGCATTTCTTTATGAATTAATTTCTACTCAGCATTTCGGAGACAGGAGTTAATGCACCAAAGTCACCTTACATGAATACATGGGTGTACATTACACATTCTTCCCAACTGTGCTTTACATAGAGAGGTCTTTATAATAGGATAATACAGGAAAATATCATTGTAAGTGAAAGTTGCAGTATCCCCATGGGATCTAAAGTCTTTATTTTATATAAGTGTATAATTATCAAAATGCAAAAACAATTAAAAAGTCAAGGGCTGGGAGTATGGCTCCGTTGGTAGAAGGTTTGTCTAGCATGCAGGAAGCCCTTTCGGTTGGATGCCCAGCACCAAATTAATCAACCAATTGCAGCTAATACCTGTGATCTCAATACTTGAAAAGTGGAGATAGGAGCATCAGAAATTCAAGGGCAACCCAGATACATAGTGTGTTTGATACATCTGAGGACCCTGTCTCAAAAACAACAAGAAAAAAGAGTCAAAAGTTCTGATGCAATGGAATGGGTTTCCCCCCAGGAATGTTCATCTTCGCACTGTTTATAACAGCACAGCGTTCTCCAGCCTAATGCTCCGATTTCTTATGGCACCTGACATTGCTGAGATGCTTGACAGTTGATAGAACTCGGGAGAGAAGATACCAGAGCCCGAGGTGCTAAGCAAAGCAAACAACAGGCACAAAGTTGGCTCTGGGGTCATGAGTACAAAGGAAGATAAGACTTCTAGCACCCCAAAGAACTAATTGTCTGGACAGGGGACAGATAGGGTTTCAGCAGGAGCTTGACTTCTTTTTGTGTAAGTTTTTCTTTTTGTTTGGTTGTACTACATTTATTTCTCCATTTTAAACCAAGGAAAAAAGATTGTTATATTTTTATGCTCTTTTTATTGAGTGTTCTTAGAGACCTTTATGCTCAGGGCCTGTTCGTCTTTGCTGGCAAAAACTACCAAACCTATTGTTTCACTGGCTATGCCAGTGGCTTTGAACACAATAGTTACCAGGTTAAGGAATGCCAACTGGGCAGCCCCCACACAGCCTCAGTCCAAGCCCTCATTGTTGTCTCTGGCACTTCTGCACGGATCCCACATCACCTGGCTTTGAAGTTGGGGTCACAAGGTGTGAAGTCTAGGTGAGAGACTTGATGGAGGGGAGGGTGGGAGGGGAAGGATGAGATGGTTCAAAATTTTATCTAAATCAAAATGACTCCCCAGAAATACATCAGAAAGAACCAGAGACCACCAGCTGAAGGTTACCATGTTACAGGTTAGGAAACTGAGCACAGGTGGACATCTAGAGCCGAAACTAAGCCAATACGTCCCAGCCTTTGATGAATCAGCCCTTCCTTTTCACTCTAGTTCTTGCAAAAGAGCTATAACTGCCCTTTGTTCCTAGGGTAGAGAGAGTCAGGGTCACCTCTCAGATGACCACAGCTACATTTCCTGTTTTCCCAGCAGAATCTGCTTTCAACTTTGGAGCCCCAGCAGAAGGGCAGCAAGCTATTGTGTTCTGGGCTGCCCAGACTACACACCTGAGATTCTTCCCCTACCTGTTCCTGGATTAGCTTTGCACTGGAGGAGAAATCTTAGCCCTGTCTTTGAATTTGGAAAAAAACTTGAGAGTCTTTCCAAAAAAAGGTTCAGCAATAGGTTTGTTGTTTGTTTGTTTGTTTTGTTTTGTTTGAATGTTTATGTGTATACAGAATTAGAAACAGGACAGGATGCCTCTTGCTTCTCAAGGAATTCACAGAAGCACAAACCATATACATATGCAACAATGATAACGGTCAATGGTGGGTACGAACTCACTACATGCGTTCCTGAGTTAACTCACCTAATGACAGATACTCATATAATATACATACATATACACATATGATTGATGTATGTATGTATGTATGTATGTATGTATAGGTGTATGTTGTAGTGCTTCCTTTCTATCCTTCTCCCTCTCCCTGCCCTCCTCTCTTCTCTTTTCAGTGCCAAGGTTAAAATCCAAGGCCCTGGGCTTCCCAGTCAAGCTTATCACATACATGCTATAAGAAAGTGGGCCCAGGAAAGCAACTGAACCACCCAGAAATTCTCCCTGGGACCGTACCCATCCCTGGCCACAAGCCCCTTATCAAGTCAGAGACCTTCTGCATGGGAGAGTCTGCCAATCTTGTGCAGACTTTTCAATATTACCAGATTAATGATTTAGAGAATAAAGACTTCACTTACCTATTTCATAACTTAAAGTGACATTAAATAAAAATATTTTTGTCCAATGTTAATATAATAAAAACATCTATACAAAGTTTATTTTGTTATTTTGTTTTGCTCTGTTTTGTTATTGAGTCAGGGTCTTTCTGTACAGCATAAGCTGGCCTTAAATTTTTTCTTGACTCAGACTCCCAAGTGCTAACATTATAAGTATATGACAACAGGCCTGGCTTAATAATATTTATTAACTTATTTATTTATTGGGGGTACTTGCAGATGTCACAGCACACATGTGGAGATCAGAGAACAACTTGTAGGAACTCCTTCCTTCCACCAAGAGGATCCCAGGGATGGAACTCAGACTGCCATGCTTGGCAGCAAGAGCCTTTTTCCACTGAGACATCTGGCCATCCCACTTAATCTGTCTTCAATGGTCCAAAGCAAACATGCTGACAATTTGATCTTCTTTGGGACATATATTTAGCAAGAATAAATAAGACACAATAATTTGCTTCTCTTCTGTTTGTATCACCTAAACTTCAGCAAATACAAAGTTCCTACATCAATCATATAGCCATCGCTGTGACCTGATGGACAACTGATTAGAAAACAGGTTTTGCAGCATAATAGAAAGTTCCCCCAAATTGTATAAATAACAAGGCTGGAGTCTTTATTATTATTTGATATTGTGTAAAATAGAACTTTTAGAAATTAATTAAATATGCAGACAGATAAAATATAAGGAAGAACTAGGACTATAGTTTTGTGATAGTGTTTGCCTAGAATGTACAATGCAATGAATTTTATACATGTGTGTGTGTATGTGTGTGTGTGCCTATGTAGATGTATATACATCTATGTTCATGCTTATATATGTATGTATGTGTCCATAAAAGGGAAGGGAGATTTTAGACAGAGTATAATCTCATGGAGCTCCTGGGAGGAGAAATAGTGGTCTGGAGGTAAAACTGGAAGAAATGAAGATGAGTCCAGGAAAGAATTTGCTCACATTCAGTGTTGAAGAATATGGCCTTAACTCTGAAGATTATAAAGGAATCAGCAGAGACTACAGGGTCAGATCTTCCAGGGTGGGAAGAGTGAGAAAATGGCCTGGGTGAAGGAGTGTTAAAAGGCAAGTGAGCTGGGGTGAGGGGGTCTCTACAGGAGTGAGCCAAGGAAATGGGAAGGAGAGGGCTGTACACAGAATTAGTAGAATGGCACTATTATCTTTACTTGCAGATGGGGAAAACTGAGGCACAAAGCCACCATGTGTCCTGTAAGCAGTGAGTGATCACCCAACCTAGTGAGTGTGATTTCTTGGATCCACCCCTCTTTGAAGCTGAAAGTATATTGTGATTGGCTACTCTGTGTGAAGTAGAGAGAACACTCCAGGTGAACACCAGAAATGTGTTCATTTCTGACAGGGGGGATGGGGCTGGAAGAGTGGTACACAATGTGATGGAGAGTAAGAAGCAGCAGTGGGTCGCTACTGTGTGGTTTTGTCTAGAGCTCCTGGAAGCCACCCTGTATGTTTGTAGCTGTAAGTTGGCTGAGGGTGAGTTAGATTTCTACTCAAATTTCTGGGGGTTGGGGATTTAGCTCAGTGGTAGAGCGTTTGCCTAGGAAGCGCAAGGCCCTGGGTTCGGTCCCCAGCTCCGAAAAATAGAACCAAAAAAAAAAAAAATTTCTGTAAAAGGAAGGTACCAGTTGTCCACTGGAGTGCCCATAAATATTTTTGTTCTCACTGCATCCCAAAGTAAATGATGATGATAGTAAAAATGAATTGCAGAAATTAGAACAGCTCTTAAGGTGACTAATTCACCAACAAAATAATCAGGTGACTATCTGAGGCTAGGCTGAAGTCAGAGCTGTGTGCTTATCTGCAGAGATCACAGTGGCATTTTTACAGAGTTGTAATGCAGTGCAAAGCCCAGAGACTAAACCCTTTCAACAGTCCTGGGGTTGGGGGAGGCTTCTGAGCATGGACATGATGGGCTCCAGCCTGAAAGCTTTTGAGACACTACCACAGGACACAGGCAGGCTCTCTGAACAACTGGCTTCCCTTACACAGAGACTGTTAACCAAAGACAAACTTGTTCAAGCTTCCTTACAGATAGAGAGTTGCAGGAATGAGCTATTGACTTGCTAAGGATGTCATAGTGCTGTCTGGTCCAATGTGGGACAAAGATGTTGACCTCAGCCAACAGGGGAGTTTATCTCAGGAAAAAGAATCCTGCCTGATAAGAATGAAGAGATAAAAGAAAGTCTAGGAATGCAGAAACCTCTTACCTGGTTGTTCAAGCCCTACAAGGGGAGGAGCTGGGGAGAGGAAGCTCAGCCATTGTTCTCCTGAATTTTGGGTCTTACTAATTAACTACTGAGCCTAATTAGCTCCACCAAGAACAAAGGTGGAGATGGGGGTAACAAAGCAAAAATGTGGGGTAGCAAGCAATGTAAGTGGAGGCGATTCTTCAGATGGGACTCTAAACTTAAATATCCAAGCAGAGGGGCACCAGCCATCTGAGAACTTGGAATCCTGCCCTGGTGAGGAGCCTGCTGCAGTGTTTCCCACCCTGGTAGTTCTCTATAGTGCTCCGTGTAAAGAAATACCCAGTGACTACACACACTTTCAGGTGCTATGGATTGCCACCTAACGTTGAAACAGCCCCCCATGATCAATGGCACACACCCTCTAACCATTGCTATGACTGGTGGAATGATCCTGGTGATACCCAGGGAAATACCAGGATTTCCTGGTATGCGTCTCCAATCAAAGACACTGTCCCACACTCAAATTCTTGTTTCTCTCCATGGCTTCCCCAGCCTTTGAGTTGCCATCTCCAAGGATCAGAGGATCCTTTTGAAGAAGTTATGTGATCTCAGAACCTCCTAGAAGTCAAAATAGAACTTTAAAATTCCCTGCTTCCCAGGTGGGTGGCCCTAGACGGTCAGTCTCTTGAGGCTTCGTTTCATTCTGTTTGCACAGTCAGAATCATAATACTTGTTGATTGTGTGGAATGCTCGGTTATAGTGAAATCAAACCTTAAGCTTTGTTCATGACCCTTCTTTCCAAAGCATTTCTGCCATGATTCTTAAAGGTGCTTTAATCCTGACTCATTAAATAAGGATTCAGGTTTCTCCAATCTTCACCCTCACTTACTTCCCAGGTTCCCAAGGTCACCAACACTTGGACTCACTTGAAATCACTGGAGTAGTGGCTAATGTAGCCCAGCCTCTGGAAGTTCAGACTATTGACCAGTGTCACCCACGAGGCTGCACTGTGCCTTTGTTTGTTTACAGGGACTTGGTTTGAAAAGTAGAGGCTTCCTATAGACCCTTTGTGTGCCAGATCCAGCCTTTGGTTCTTTCACTCCTGAGCTAGACTCCTGACCTTGGTTCCAAATCCTTCTTCCCTGTAGTCTAGATCTGGCTGCTGGCGGCCTAGCTCCACTCTCCAGCTTCAAGGACTCAGCACTGATTCTCACTAGAAGGTTTATGGCCACTATCCAAAATTCAGACTCCTGGAGGCTTAGTAGAGAGTCTGAGACAATATCTGGCTGGCCTCCCTTGGCAGGAGAATCTTCTCCCTTGAGGCAGCTGGTCAGCATGCCCACTCTGTCCCACACATGGCCTTGAACTAACGGATTTTAAAAAGTGAATGAAGAGTCAAAAAACTTTTACTCTATTGATGGTGCCAATACAGTGACACACAGACATTTTCTTGCCACAGAGCAATGGAGCCTCTTGGAGGAGCTGTGTTCACCCAGACTGCACTCCAACACTCCAGAGAGGAAACTCCTTGCAAGGTTGTGGCTCAGTCGGTTATCAGGCACCTGTGATTGCTGCATTGGTCTTTCTCATTTTAAGTCCTCATCTGCTTCTTTCTTCTTCCACCTATTGGATTTAGAGTTTAAGCCAAAGACAATCCAATATCTGATTTCATTCTTATCTGCTGCGAGATGAGGTATCAGCAAGCACCACATCTGATAAGGAGATATTTTACCCTTCCTCTGTCACCTAGGACCCCTCCTCAGCTTTTTGCTTTTGTTCTGGCTACAGTACTGATGGTAAAGGCCATTGAGTTTTCATTGTGTTAGGCACACTGTATGTGGATGAGTGTGTATAGCGTGTGTGCATGGTGTGTGTGTATGTGTGTATGTGTGTGTGTGTGTGTGTACCCCAGTTTATTCACTCAGAGAAGGCTCATAAACAGATGCTCTGTCCTGTTGCCTTTGAGAGGCCTCCATTCTAATGGAACTTCAGCCTCCCAACCTATTGACAACCACCATGTTGGCATCTCAGGTTGGCCCCTCTTCCTCTGGCCTCCAAGCCAATCTGTTGTCAGCTTTGGAGCCTCTTAACTTGGAAAACCTGCCACTTCCTACAGATGAATGCGTGTACTCTCTTTTCTTTCCCTGGAAACCCCTGCCACTTGGCTCCTCTTTTTAACCAAGTCTAAAACCTGGGTCATTCCCTCCACCCAACCTGCCTCTCATAGCTAACTGAACTCTGCTACATTTGGACTTTCCTCACTCCCTTTTCTCCTCACCCCTCCTGCTGTCTTTGTCTCCCTCCCCCATTCCTTGGCCTTATTTTCTTACCTGATTCTTGCACATTTCTTAACTGCTCTGCCTGCCTCCAGTTGTACCTCCTGCAATTTATTGGCCTGTCTGGTGCTCAAGTGCTCCTTCTAAAACCCCAAGCTCCTTCCTGAAGACCCTTTCTGGTTAATCATTGCCTCAGAGATAACCTCCACATTCCTTCTGTCTCATTCCAGCCTATTTGTCATGTGCCCCTCTGAAGTCTTACAGCCACCTCACTGTTTCACCCTCTGCTCCAGACTAACTGGATTACCTGAGCTCTTTGCATACTAGCATTGCACTTACCGGGTGCTATGACATTGTCCCTTCACCATTGAGGCTGCCAGAAATCAATAATAGTCATGGGGAGGCAGCTGAGGTGCAATGGGTCTAAGAGCCAAGTTCCTAGAAGCCTGTGGGCTCTAGAAGTCTGGCTCTTCATCTCCATGCTCTACGGAAATGGCACATAGTCCAGTATGACCCACCTTCTAGTCTTCCCCAGAAACCCCATGTTGGCTGGCTCATTCCTTCAGGTCTTAGTTCAAGGGTCAGCCCTCTAGAAAGCTGTACTTGACTTTTGGTCCTGATGTTGATACATTATTTTTTTTTATCTTTATTAACTTGAGTATTTCTTATTTACATTTCGATTGTTATTTCCCTTTCCCGGTTTCAGGGCCAACATCCCCCTAGCCCCTCCCCCTCCCTTTCTATATGGGCTTCCCCTCCCCATCCTCCCCCTTACCGCCTTCCCCCCCAACCATCACATTCATTGAGGGTTCAGTCTTGGCAGGATCAAGGGCTTCCCCTTCCACTGGTGCTCTTACTAGGCTATTCATTGCTACCTATGAGGTTGGAGCCCAGGGTCAGTCCATGTATAGTCTTTGGGTAGTGGCTTAGTCCCTGGAAGCTCTATTCTTTTTTTTTTTTTTTGAGTTAAAAGATCATTATATATAGGGTACATCATTTTTGCTTTATTTTCATTTGTTTTTGATGTTGTTGTGGGTTTTTAAGAATGGAAATTTCTCTTGATCCCAAACTAGCCTTGAACTTAGAGTAATCTTCCTGCTTTAGCCTCTTAAGTGCTGGGGATTACAAGCTTGAGCCACCATGCCTGGCAAGGATGCATACTAACTTTATATGTTTTTTTTTTTGCCAGAAAGTAAAAAGCCCAGTATCATAAACATAGGCAACCTCAGTACCTGCCTCATTCTATATACAGCACATGCACACATAGATAAGAAAGCTCCTATGTACACAGCAAAGCCCTGTGTTCTGTTTCTATTCAGCTTGCTAAATTGATCTACATTCCAGCTTTTCTAGAAGAAGCTTCTTTGGGGGTAGTTATGGTACTCTGATGCCTCCAATCATGGATACACAGTGGAAGAACACAACCTGAGTGGATAGTGACTGGTCACAGGAAAGATAGCCAGAAATTTGGTGGTGCCTACCAACTACCACCTCCAGCTTCTGGTTTTGTTTAAGAGGGAATCTGGGGTGTTTGTGGCTGGACTTCTATGCCTTAGTTCAAGTGATCAGCCTGGGTGTCTTCGATCAGTCACATGTAGAAGGCATCTATATCATGGGGAAGGCATATACATCCAGCTGCTTTGTCCTCGTTGTCTCTGATTGGTCTCCATTCCAATGAAATTTCTGTTTACCAACCTGTTGACAACTGTCACACTGATGTCCCCAGGCAGAGCCCTCTAAAGTGAAATTCTGCCTCCAAAGTATAGGATAATTGGTATGCACCACTATGGGCAGTCAGTCCTTCACAATACAACCTTAGGAGATGGGGGGGGGGTCCACATAATCTACCTTTTTAAGTTAAAAGAGTAAAAATAAAAACAAGATGCTAGCAATTCATCTGTTCCACAGCTAGAGTGACTCAGGATTGGAATTTTAAACTAGTAAACTGATGATTAGAACTGGAGTTTTCTGTACAAGGCTCTCATTCCTGACTGTCCTTTCTTTATTGCTCTTTGGAAATGATAGTAGTCAGCTCTGGTAGTATACCCCAGCACTAAAAATGCTGAAGGAGGAAGATTGTTGTGAGTTCAATGCCAGCCTGGATGACATAGCCTCCTGTCTCATAAACAAAACAAAACAAAACAAAAAATGAACTGATACACAAGTCCTCACCTCCCTACTTCCTCTCCTATACAACAAGGCCTTGCCCAGCAAGACTGCTCTAATCCTACATTTTATCCATTAACATTTTGTAAAATACTACATAGGAATTTTAACCGTAATCCAACCACGGCCTGACTAGTACAGCAGGGCCAGTCCTCCTTTGATCTGAATCTTACAACTCTGACCTATTTAACAGCTTAGACAGGATTGTTAGTTCTGAGTGAGCATGAAATTCCCCTTAACTCCCATGCCATTCTCATAACACCTGAGCCAGGCTTGGGAATATTAGGTCATATCTGAAATCCCAAACTGAGCCATGGAATATGTTTCTTGCCAGCCCAAACTACATAGTTGTATTTAACATCATCATCATCATCATCAACAACAACAACGAACCAAGTCGGGGAGCATGGCTCAGTGGTGCAGCGTTTGTATGTGTCAAGCTCTGGGTTACTCCACTTTGCAAAAACAAAAAGTGATGTAGGACTCACCAAATCTTCTATTTCTTTTGTGTGTGTGTGTGTGTGTGTGTGTGTGTGTGTGTGTTTAAGACAAATACTCATTTGTAAAATGATACTATAAATTACAGTAATATTATATGTCCTAGAAAGCCAACACATATACATGCACATGAACTAAGTCTTTATGTCACACCATAGATAAAAACAAACTCAAAGTCTATATGGACAAACATATGAAATAGAAAAAAAAGACTAGAAGAAAATCTCTCCGACCTCATATTAGAAAATAGCTCTAATTTTGGAGGTCAGGTTTGCTTTTGAGACAGAGTCTGGGTGTTGCCCAGGCTCAGCTTGAGGGTTACAAGATTTCTGCCCTAGTCTCCTGAGAGTTCCAGGCATATGTCACCACACCCTCGGGCCATATACTCCTTAACATGTCATCCGAAACACAGAACATGAAAGAAAACATTGAAAAGTCAGATTTCAAATAAAACACTTAAATTTTAAAAGGACTGTATTAAGTCAGTGTGAAGTTACAGTTCTAGTAGGGGGTAAAGAAAAATTTGTAAGGCATCAGAGAATTTACCCAGGCTTTTTTAAAAAATAAGAATATTAAACTCTCCCTTTTTGTGGTGGTACAAGCCTGTAATCCTGGTACTTGTGGGGGCAAACAGCAGGATTATGAATTCAAGGACAGCCTAGACTGCCTTAGCCAATGCTGTCTGAAATAACCATGAATTCGGTAACAGGAAAACAACTCAGTAAAGATCAAAAAAGAGTCTTTACTTAATTGTATTTGTATACATAAGCAGAGCAAAGGTGTTCAACACCATTTGTCATTATGGAAATACAGAACAGCCAAGCAAAACTAACGTGGTTATAATAGAACAGTTGAATGCTGCCTGAATACTACAAATACCAATATGTGGAACTTATAAGCACTCCTTGCCAGGGAGAGTAACTCCCAAAACAGTTTAGCAGTCTCCTATATTGCTAAGGTTAAGCACAAATCTGCCTACATGTGACCCAATGCTCTTACTCCTTTTCACACACACACACACACACACACACACACACACACACACACACACACACACTAAATCTGTTCCTCTATGATGGCAGTATTCAAGATTACCCAAACATAAAGACAACATAAATGTCCTTGAAGTGATGAACGCATGGACAGTCCGTAGCACATTTCTGCATTAGAATACTACACAGCCACACAAAGGAACTGACTATTGTTAATCCATGCAACAAGGTAAATTACCTTCAAACGTATTCACTAAGCAAACCAGCCAGGCTCATAGCCTACTTTAATATGATTCATTTACCTGACATTTCAGAAAAGACAATACTGTCAGGATAGAAAACGACTCAGTGACTGAAAGAGACTTCAAGTGGGAGACACTTGCCTACCAAAGGGACACAAGAAGATAGTCTTCTTAGGGCCAAAGCTTCTAAGCCTGAATCATGGTGTTGGTTAGATGACATATGCATTGCTACACTCATGAAATGCTTCAAGAAAAGGGATAGATTTCAGCAGATGTAGACATCAATGAAGAGTGGATTCCTGTATGGAACCAATAGCATGGAGAAACAAAACAAAGAGATAAACTGGTAAACAGAAATTTAAAATTTTCTTCTAATTAGCTAGCTATCTTCTGTTTATAGAGATTTTCAGGTTTGTTTTGTTTTTAAGATTTACTTGTTTTTATTTTATGGGTAGGAATGCCTTGCTTGAGTGTGTGTGTGTGTGTGTGTGTGTGTGTGTGTGTGTGTGTGTGTAACCTATTGCATTCAAAGGTCAGAAGAGAGTGCTGGATCCTTTGGAATGGAGTTACAGACTCTAGAGTGCCATGTGGGTACTGAGAATTGAACCCAGGTCCTCTATAACAACAACAATAAGTGCTCCTAATGACTGAGATATCTGCCCAGTTCATTTTATAGAGATTTCTTTTTATGGTGCTACTAGAATAGGAACATGTCTGAACATACCATGCTATCTTGGGTGAGGACAGAGCTCCCCAGCAGTGTGCTTGTTGAGCATACATAAATACTTGGGTTTGATCCCCTGAAACAAATATACAAAAAAATGAAAAAATAAAAGTAAATGACTCTAGTTTTCAAAAATATGTATGTCATAGTATACAAATGGAGGTCTGAGGTGTACAGGTTCCAGATTGAAGGAGGCCACAGATTCAGGGCAGCAGACCACTACTGAGTCAAATTGGTCATCTAGTAGGAATGCTGATGTAAGGTTAGAACAGCATATTGTTAGAAATGAATTGATTGTGATTGACAATGGCATCATAGTTAGGTAGAAATAGCCCCATGAAAAACAACAACAACAATAACAACAACAAAAACAAACAGACAAAAACAATTGAAGTATTTTAGGAGCCAGATGTACACAGCATACTCTCAAATGCCTCTAGAGGGAAATGTTATTTATCAAAAACATTTGATTGAACTATTGTTTTGAAAATTTTATTGTATTGAGGTGATCTAAACCCCTGCCCTGCAAAAAATAGAAAACCTTTTTTAAGTGCAATGAATCCTGTAATCAAGCCACAATGTATATCATATGGCTTTAACACACACACACACACACACACACACACACACACACACACACACACACACAAACTGTTAGAATTCTGCTTAATTGCAGATTGTGCAGAAGAAAAGAAAGGAAAATGTGGTTTTCCAAGCCCTGTGAAAACTCTCTACAGACTGACTCCTTATGAAAATGTCAGTTCTAAATATCACTCAACAGATGTTTTTCCCTCGCTTTACATTGGGATGGACATGGAACCAAGCTCCCTTTCAGATAGCTTCCTTCATGGAGCAAGGCCCCCATCGACACAAGCCTGCCTATCATTTCCAGCATAGAAATCTTCGCCCCCCTGAGACCCTTCAAGCCAGAGCTAAATATCTATGGCCTACCTTCATGTTGACAAGCATACTTTCACTGTTGGCCTGGGCAAGTCCTTTATGCATATCACCAGGGTCCTGGCAGTTGGTGACCCCGATGACCCCTGAATTTTTCACTTTCTCACACTTATCTCACTGCACCCTAATACTTGGGGCTAGTATATAGCTTTTAAGAAAGAGAAATTAATCCAAGTAGTTAGCTGTCATTGCAGATGTGCTGCCAAACCAAGGAGAAGGATCCTGTAGCTTAAGGTATACAGCTACAGGTAAGTTCCTACGTGTTCAGCCACCATCAAATATGATAGGACCAAAACACTAATTAAGTAGTACATCATGGAGGTCAATAAAGATTGGGCGGGTATCCCCCAAGTGGTGACTAAGAGACTCAGGTCCCTTGGGATTTGGGTCATTGTCATCATTGTGTGCTCTACACAGTAAGCACTGCTGGGCAAGAAAGAAGTGATACAGAAAGATACTTGCATAGATCCTACAATGGCCTAAGTTCACATCACACAACGAGACACCAACAGTTCTTGTCAATTGCCTTAGGATGTATCTCAGTGGTAGAGTGTCTGTTATGCATGGAATCAGAGCTCTGTGCTCCACCCCCAACAGGACATAAGGAAGAGGTGGAGCTTATACCCTTCCTTCTGTAATGAGGGGTCAGTAATATAGTGGAGGGGACCCCTATGCCTTTGAAGGCTGAGCTATAAGGCAGTATGACTTAAGTCTGGCTTGTCCTCTCTGTCAGTGCTCACCCTTGAAATGTATCCAAATGAAGCCAAGGTCAATGGGCTTCAGCCCCTGCAGAGGAGGCTCTAGCCATGGTGGAGTTGGGAAAGCCATCTTGCTGTGCAATTCCTAACCTGCAAAGGGGAAGAAATAAGAAGTCATTATTGTTTCAATCCATGGAATTTAGGATCATTTGTTACACATGAATAGCTAAATGATACACTGGGATTCCTGTGTCTATTGTAATCTTGTAGTCTTCCTGAATGAGGTGCTTAATGGAATTCTCAGACTCTCAGCTGAGAAGACCTTACCACCCTCACTGTCTTCATTGCCATTGCCATCAGTCATTGCCTCTATCAAGGTTTCAACAAAGAGCACAAATGGTCTCTGAGACTAGCAATAACAGGGAGGCATTGCCATCGCAAACCAGATGAACTAATTACTAAATTGCTACCATAGTGACAGCATCTCTAATTGTGGGAGGAAAGGTAAGTGTCTGAAAGGAGTTGTGACCTTCCAAGATGGAACAGAGGCTTGGAAAACACATGTCGGTATCAGCCAGTTAGGCACTGCTGAGACAAGACACTTAAACAGCTTAGGGAAGAAGGTTCTGTTTTAGTTCATGGTCTTAAAAGTTTCTGTCTACAGTCCCTTGGATCTGTTGACTGTGGGTCCATGGATATTGAGGAGGAGCATGTGGTGAGGGATGAAAGGAAACAACAAGGGGCTAGGGGACCCCAATGATCTACTTGCTCTAACCAGGTCTCGGGCTTTAAAAGCTCATTTAGCTATGAGCTTATCAGGGGATGAATTCATTCATGAAATTAGCAGCCTTGGGATATAATCAATTCTCATTTGAACTAATAGCAAAAAGCCAAGATTTCACCAAGTGTGTTTACAGCATATATCTCATGTAAAACTATAACAATACCCAAACCTCCTTTCCCATCTTATACTCTGATTGGCTTAACCCAACAGAAAGAGAAAAAGTAGTGGGGGGCCTGGCTAATAAAGCCATTAGGATCAGTGTCCTAGGGGACAGAACAAAATGATAAAGGAGGAAAGAAGACTCAGAAATATAGACACCCTCCACATCTGTCACCATCATAATTGCCATTATGATATCATCCCCTCTCAACATCATCATTATCATCATAATCAGTATCATCATCATCATAATCATCATTACCATTATCTTCACTATTATTACCATGATCATCAACATCAGTTGCCATCATCAGCATATAATAATCTATATTCCATGATCCTTTGAATTTACAAAAATTAGTCTTCATATTTCTATTTTATCATCTTCAGAATTTTTTTTGCAGTAGCTCCTACACGTAACCAAGGTCTTGGCACATAACTAGTCCTTGGTATTTCAACAAACGTTGTACAGTACCTACTATATCTAAGGCTCTGTGATAGAACCATGAGTGTAGAGAATCAAATTGTAAGATGACAGAGTCAATACCATAAGCAAGCTACAAAATGTTAGGTAGGTTTGATCAGAGAAGACCCCTGGAGGATGAGGGTGTAGTACCTTGGTTTGGCCTTGGGTAAGAGAAAACTCCTAAACATTGTGGTGCCAGCATTGGGCTTGGGTATGGAAACATAGTGGCAGATACATGTGGGAGACATACCTCTTCTATAAAGAGGGAAGGAACCACGTGAAGAAAACATCTGAAAGTGAAGAAACAGTATGTTCTGTATGTAGGAGATGCTTTGGTTTTTACTATTCTGTAGAGAGTAAAGTGATAAGAAGTGAGTCAGGAACCTGAAGAAGTTGAGTGCTCATACTGAGATAAGTCTTAAAAGTCAGGAGGCAGTATTTATACTGAGCACAAGAGGTACAGCGAAGTCACTAATGCTTCTTGAGTATAAGAAAAAAAGTATTTTAACTGCTCTTCAAGAATATCAAGGTGACATCATTGGGTAGGCTAGATGGAGAAATCACAGATACCAAGTGGGAACATTACTTTCAATGTTTTGTTCTATTTTCAGTGATAAGAATTTGGGGGAGGGGCTGAAGAGATGGCTCAGCAGTTAAAAGCACTGACTGCTCTTCCAAAAATCCTGAGTTCAATTCCACATGTTGATTCGCAACCATCTATAATGGTTCTGGTGTGTCTGAAGACAGCTACTGTGTACTTATATACATACTTATATACATAAAATCAATAATTCTTAAGAAAAAAAGAATCTGGGGTTGAATGCAAAAATGGTATCATAACTGGCTGACAGTTTGAAACCCAAAACAATGACATGACCCTTCCCCTAGCCAGTCATAGTGCTTGTAATGTTACTCAACAATCACGGGTATTTGTTCAGTGACTTCTTGGTACCAGGCAGTGGTTTTGACTATACAGATAGGTCAGGAAGCATGACAGATAAGGCCAGAGGAGAAGGGGCCACAGAGATTCCAAACTAGGAGCTGACGCACTGGTTTTCTTTGCCTGGAATGTCCTTCCTCTCCTCTCCTTTATCTAGAAAACGCTTACTCATGCTTCAAAACCACCGTTGACTTCCCAGCATTGGTTCTCCTAGCTCCTTCTCTGAAACAACTGACTGGGAAATCAAGAGGATAAGAAAAGCTTTAACAAGAGCTTTCAGGGGCTTCGGAGAGAACTCATTCTGTAGGACGCAGGCCATGCAAGCATCAGGCTCTGCCTTCTGGACCCCAGTATACAGACATATGCACAACTGCAGTGGTTCATACTTGTAATCCCAGTGTTAGGAAGACTTAGACTTGGAGCTTGCTGGTCAGACTGGTAAGCCCAGTTCAGTGAGACCCTGACTTAAAAATGAAGTTGGAAAGAAATTTGGAAAGATAATCTGGTATTCATCTCTGGGCTCTATTTGCACAGGCACACACACAAATATACCAATATAACATACACAGAAAGAGAAGGGGAGGGAGGAAGAGAGGGAGGGCGGTAGAGAACTTGTGAATGTCTTTTGATAGGTTTTTTTTTTAAGTTATTGGATTAAACCATCAGCAGTGTCACATTGGTTAAGTTAAAAATAATAAAATGAAGCAACTTATCTTTGCTGAAATTCATTACTCATTATGAGAGTTTGATAAAAAAAAAGTTTTCCTGTCTCATCTTTTACTCCAGGGGACGGTCACACTATTCAGTAAGATACCTAGGCTACCTGGCTCACTGGACTAAGGGCAGCAGGTGAAGGGGTGCAGAGACATAAAAGGTCGGCACGGCCTTGAGGGTTGAACTGGCTAAAGTTGAAACTGAGGCTTTCCCACTAATGCCAAGGCCTTGGACAAGGATCAAAGCTCCACAGAGCTCCCTTTCCCACCTGTTCAGAATCCCTCATGGGAGGGCTAAGAGTGGTGCAGCAATAGAAAACCTTTACATGCATTTGATAGTTAAAGAATTTTTGTTGGGCTCAAATAAACTTCACAAGGATACTAAAAGCAGTACGGAGAAGCTGCAGAAGATAGAATATAAGGGCTGCCTTTTGTTTGCCAGTTGGAACTAAGTACTAAGACCCTATTGTAAGCACACATCTTGGATTTACTAGAAGGTAATGGACCACTTGTTCTTGTTGTTGTCGTTGTTGTTGTTTTAAAACAAAGTTTCTCTATGTTGCCCTGGATGTTCCTCATACTTAGAGATCTGCCTGCCTCTACCTTCTAAGTGTTAGAATTAAAGGCATAAACCTTCACACCCTCCTGACAAGAAACACTTTAAAAACAAACAAACAAAAATTGGATTTGAAACCTTTTTCACAGGACGGGGGTATATGTCTGGTACTGTACACATGGTCAGAAGCATGTGGCTTGAAGGGGGTTGGAGGCAAGGTCAAAGATGCTAGACAAATCTACTACAGATGCTTTGCAATGGACATGTAGTTCTAAGTTCATGCCACTGACCAGTGCTATCCTCAGTCTGGTCAGAGAAGGCTCTTTTTGTAGCAGGCAAAGGTTGCTATAGAGATTTACAGCTGGTCAAAATGCTAAGAGTAAAGGACAAATGAGTGCTCAACCCTAAGCAAGGCATCAATACCACCACCTCCAGGGCTAAGGAAACATCACAAAACAGGGAACAGAAAGATTGGGAGAGCCACAAAAGAAAGAAGACTATTACAAAATGCCACCCTTTGGATATGACATGCTTGTTGCAATCAATAACACACAGAAACTGTGGCTCCCTACGCAAGATCTGCACAAAATAAAATTTACAGTCAAGAACAGCACAACGTCTCACGTAAGTCCGTTATTTTCTAATGCAACACTTTTAGAGCTCTCTTGGAGGGTGGGCAAAGATATGACGTGCCAACAGAACCCACTGGCAGGTTATCTTAGGAAATGAAACAAAGGAAGTCAGGAGGGGCATCTGAACAGCAGTGAGGCAGAAGTAGGCTCAATACAGGATACTTTTTCAAGGAAGCAGAAGGATTTAGAGTTCTAGCCCAGCCTGGGCTATATAACCAGACTCTCTCTCAAACATCAGAAAAACGCAAAGGACAAAAGAATAGAAAAGACTAAAAAAGACCTGAACAATACCCCATATATATATTAAGCTAGTGCATATGTCAGTCCCTCGCTCTTTTTCTCTGTGATTTGTCGAAGAATCCACATGCCCTGAAACTTCCCGCCATCTGGACTTTGTTGGTGGTATCCATGTAGACTCCTCTGCCCTCTGAGTCTTCAATCATCTGAGAGTTAGACCCTAAGGCTGCTGCAATTCTCATTTGACTTCCTGTTGAAAATGTTCAGTTTCCGAATGCATTACATCAATTATGCATCTCTTTTCCTCATGTTCACACTGATACTGATTAAAGACAATCTACCTAACCTGTCCACTTTGGATTCTCAATTATCTGTCATGATGCTGGCAGAACTATGCAAGCTGCTTTTTTTATTTGTTTGTGGTTTTAGTTTTGTTTTTGTTTCATAAAGACAGAGTTAAATTCATGCATGGCAGACTTTCAACTCACTATGTAACTGACGATTTCCTTCAACTTCTTGCCTTCCTGATCCTACCTCCTCAGTCCTAGGATTGCAAGCATTTATCATCTCATTGTCTATGTGATTCTGGCGACAAATTCAAGGTTTTATTCTTGTTAGACACTCTACCAACTAGGCTACCTTTCTTAAAGAAAATTTAATCTATTTTTATCAACTGAAAACTTAAGATTCAAGATACAATAGATCAAAACATAGTAACCATCAACATTTCTCTTAAGATTTATTTATTGTGCTTATCTATATATATATGTGTGGTTGCCTGTCTACATGTGGATATACCACATGCATGTAGGTGCCTGGGAATCTAGAGGGAATTGGATTCCCTGAATAGACATGTTAGGCAGATGTGAATGCTGGGACTCAAACCCAGGGCTTCTGCAAGAGACATAAGTACATTTAAGCACTGAGACATCTCTGCATTATATTTTTTAATATAAATTTTCTGTGGTTGTTCTATGACAATCTATAATTAATTTTTACAAAATACAAGCAAAGTTTACAGTATGTTCCATCACTGAAACTGAAATGACAGGTATGAAATACTATGGCATTTTTATAAAAAAGTAAGTATTAAGTGATAACTGGAAAGAAAGCAAGTTTAGAAGTTCCTCCTCCTTGTGGACATTAGTGGGGCTCTGTGAACAGCACAGGTAGTGCCAGAAGCTGCTAAGTGATCTCAACAGTGACATGGTCTTTCCTTTCCTTGCTATAAAGCATGTGCACTGAAATGTTGCTGGCAGACAGAATGGGAAAGTGTCAACATGGCGTTGCCAAAGAAAAATTAAAAGCACTTGCTAAGTAATTAGAGAGAGTCTAGATATCACTGATACATTAATCCACAGACCTTCATGGAACCTAAAAGTGTGAACTGGCACTTGTGGTCACAAACCGTGTCATTTTGGCCTAGGCCAGTGGATGGCCACCTAGAATTGTGTGGACATTGCACATGTTCAATGTGCCCAGAAACCTTCTAAAAATGTACCTAAGCTGTCAGAATTTGTACCAGAATCTCTATATACTTCTTGGAACATGTCTGATAAATACCCATGCATTTAAAATCACCCAGGGCCTGGAGAAGCCCTAGAAAGCAGAGGTGAAAGCCAACTGGCTTTGCCAAGGACAGTCTAGTGTCTTACTCATTGGATGCTCAGACGCATCCACCTCCACGAAATGACTTGTTCTATCAACACTCCGGGAGTAAGGGTATGTCTAATGTGCTACACAGAGAGTGACTTATATAGAATGAGGTAGATAATGATCCATCAAATAGCAGTCAATAAGGTAGTGACTCCCGGGTACCCAATGGAAGAAGAGGACAAAGGACAAAGAGACAGCAAAACCCAATAACACTACAGAAAATGAGTAACTAGCACCTAAAATGCTAGTCAGAAGAACAGAAGAAAAATATCTAAGCCCCAGCATTTCTGTTCAGGATTCCAAGAGAATCTCCATCCCTACCCACACCCACTGCCCAGGTCCTGCCACCTACTTATCATGAGCTGTTCCTGGACTTATGCATCTTCCCATCAATTCTGAATAGGCTAGGATCTCACCATTCCTAACCTTCCAATCCCACCCCTGACTCCCAGCCTCCAGGGCTGCCATGTGACAAGGTCCAGCCTACCTGAGCACACCATGCTAAGGCTCAACTGGAATGACTGGGCAGGAAGCTGGCCCCATCAAGAGCCTCTCCCAGACAACCCCAGGCCCTGTCTAATCACTAACTCTCTAGACGCTGTAGGTACTGTACAGGAGTGCCCTATGGTCTGGCATGAAAAGGATAAGTATATCCTATGAACCTCCATTCTTTAAAACTCTGTGCTTTAAAACTGACAAGAGAAAATTAGTCCTCTTCCCTGTTTCAGAGAATGTCTGTGGAGGTCTGTAGGCCCAGAGCTACAAGGCTAAAAGATGATAGCTCTGTGCCTGAGAAGGGGACATTTTCAAAGAAGAGCCTAGAAAAGAGGGACGAGGGTGAGGCACCCTAGCCTGAGAGCAGCAGGTGTGCAGGCTGGGATCCCACACCTGCTCGTGATGGCCCTTGAACCCCACTTGAGACAAATTCCTCAGATAACCATAAACTCCCCTAGCAATTCAGTTGATGTTGGTATTTTTACTGAGACTCTGAATCGAGAGGTAGGACAGAAGAAACAGGCGTGTATTTTTCTCAAATGGCTATCAGGAGAACCTGAGCGATTCTGGTTGACTCCAAGTATTGGCTGCTTACGTCACGTTCCACCTGGTTTACTCTAACAAGATGTGAGACTGACCTGCCATCATCAGTTATTTCCAGAGAAAACTGGGAAGCACACCGTGTTCCTCAGTCAATGGTCTGAGGAATTGCTTTGTTTTTATCTTTTAAGAGATAGCAAGATGGACAGACCAATGAGAAGAGTTGACACTTCCAAACTTCTCATGGCCATCAGGGGCAGGAAGAAGGTATTTATGCTCAAGCAAGAGAAACACTTTCTAGAGTGGATGACAAGGATCCCAGAGAGTTATCTCCTCTAAAACCATGGCTTAAACAAAAACAGGGAACAGTCAAATGTCTCTGTCATGCAATTCCTACAGTATGACTGGAGTTGCCAATGTTGTGACTCTGTGGAGATCCATGAAGACAGTGTTCCAGCTGGAAACAGAAGGGGAATATATGTCAATTCCTAGGATGATGAGTCAGGTGATGAAGCTTGCTGAGGAGGTAAAGGTGAAAAATAAAGATTTACTGGGTTGTCATTATCAGGTCTCTTTGTCTACCAGAACCTCCAGTTGGGCTAAGTAGGGGAACTTGGGTAAGGGGTGACATGAGATCTATTCCTTAGGACTGGTACCTGCTGTGAGCAGGGGCTCACTATAATTCAGTTGTACATGGGCATAATGGGCCTATAGGACATGTAGGCGGACCTTCCCCATGGCCAGAGTCAATATTGTGTGCTAAGTGCTCTTCAATCAAGGAGGCTGTTCTCCCGTGTAAGAAAGGAAGGATGCGGGTTTCTGTGTAAGAGGTTCCCAAAATCATCACCTAGCAGATTGTTAAAATTGTATGTACCTATCTTTCTAGAAAATACTCAGATATCCCAAATGTAGTCTACATGTGGCTCCCCCGTGCCTCTGATCTTGGCCTAGAACAAAGTTGAAGCTAGCCAGCTCTCAGAATCCTGCCTCCCTAGACACCTCTAGACGGGCCCTCAAAGTGGTGATGTTCTCTTGCACCTGCCTCTGAGTGTTCCAAGGTCAAAAGAGTTTTCTAGCATCAGAGAGCACTGTGTAGACCCACGATATTCATAACGGTTTCCCCGAGGCTGTGATGAACATAGGCTGAGTTCGGTTTGGTTTTGGCGTTTTGTTTGGTTTTTTTTCTAACATCAGAGAAACGTCACCAAAGATCACTTTTCTTCTCTTACATGTTCACAGAGAGGGAGTCTGGGATGGTAGCTCAGCACAGTGAAGTCCCACCATAGCCCGGAGGTGGCCACAAAGAATCACACATCTAAGCTTTTGACATCCTCTGTGGGGTTAAACTAAAGAGGACACAGGCAGGGAGCTGGAGTCACCTGTCCCTGCCATTCCTCCCTGCGTGCGTCCATGAGTATGGTTACATCTCCTTGGGATCTATTCTGCCTAGTTCACCTAAAGACTCAGACCCTCCTCACCCCTAAATGTCCCCTATTGACTGAAGGTGAGTGGCCATGAACTGGAACTCTAGAAGTCTCTTCAGAATATTTCACATTGGAACTACTTGTTGCCTCCAAAATAATTTTTGGTTCTTTCTTTCAAGCATAGAAGCAAACTCCAATTTAGAAATTCTTTTCCCAGGACGATGTGTCAGGAATGTGGTTTGGAGAACTGGGGAGCAGCTAACTTCCATTCCTCAGCCAGCAGTCAAGTCCAGAGGCTCTAGGAAATGTTGCCAAACTGTTACTTGTTTGTCCTTGCAAGAGCAGTGACAGAATAAATTGCTATTCGTTTCGTTTTGTTTCCCATATACAAAACCTCCTGGGCCCCGACCCCAGGCTGCTGGCATTTTAATTAATGTTAATGTCGGCTGACCCCCACCCTCCCCCAGTGACTCCAAGATAAATTGGCAACTCCAGACAAAGCCATGTGTGAGTGAGGGTACCCAGGAAAAGCCAACCTCTCAGGAAGGCTGCCTGGGCTGGGTGAGCTGCCCCTCCCCCACTCTCCCAGTCAACAGGGAATTTTTCAGTTCAAATAAGAATGGGACGGGGAGTTACATTTGCTTAAAAAAAAAATAGACAAGTGCTTTGGAACCTCTAACTCTCAACTTTCTCTTCTTCATTTCCAGAACGTTTTTATCCAGAGATCAATACTACTAGAATATAATCAAATCCTAACTTAACACTTGGAGCTGAAATGTGATCAATACCCAGATTCTAGCTTTGAAATCAACCTGCAATTTAAAAGGATGTTTGTCTCTTTCTGCTGGGTTACTGCAGAGTCACGCTTTCCCTCAGAAACAGTGTTTCTGTTTAAAAAATACTTTTCCCTGTAAATTTTTATCCGCACCCACCCACCCACCCACTCCCATGCCCAGCTCTCCCAGCCTAAGCATTTTATCCAGTTTAAACGATGGGGATTTAAATCGCTATTTTAGTGGAAGAGGCTTGATTAAAACCTGTGTCCTCATCAAATTATTGGACAGTGGTTCTTGGGCTCTGTTTACATTAGTGTCAACCTTAATTTAAATTCTGCATAACTATATTTGCTTCACTAAATGCATTCGCCAGGAACACACCACAAATTACTTTGCATTATGAGCAGAGTCTCTTCGTCTATCACAAAGTGTTTTGAAATTAGCACCATAAGTAACTAGCTGTAAGTGTCACTCGATCCCCTTAATGCCTCATTAATCAAACCCCATGGCAGCTGGTGTGATGTCCAGGCAGGCCCCTTACATATAAGATCAGTATCACTTGTTCCTTGCATTTGACCACAGTCTTTAAACTCAATTCATTATTTGTGAGTTTGCCCTCCCCCTTGGTGATGCTCCTCCCCTGGGGGCCTCCCAACACGTGCAGCTTTGTACCCTTCCAGAAATTAGAAATAAAAACCCAGTATCCCTCGTGAGGAAAGCCTTGGACCCGGGAGGAAGAGAGTCTTTTTCGAAGAAGAGGATTCCCTACCTGTTTTTCAAATTATCCATCATGATTCAACATGATTTTTACATATATCTTAAAATGCCACAATGAAAAAAAATATCCCTGGACCAAAGCTAGAAAAAGAAATACGAATATATTCATCTGGACTGGTTAACATCGCTGCTACAGCCTGTTTCTGGAGAGATGGAACGAACACATGTTGCCTAAGCATATAATCAGAGGGAAAAAACAAAAAAGTACCTTTATTATAGGATATGATGAGATGTCTGTTTACAAAGGAAAAGCAGAAAAACTGGAACAGGACTTAAATATGTAATCCGTTTTTTAAGATTATTATCCATTTCTTACACGTGTATAGAAAATCATAGCAAAAGATGACACGTTCGATACGAGTCTTTATTTTTGTCTTTGTGTCATTAAACGTTTGCAAATGTCTAGGTATCTCTTTCTCCTTACACACACACACACACACACACACACACACACACACACACACACACAAATATAATACTCACTGCCATCAAAATCACTTCCCAGCTATGCCTGTGGACATTTTAGAGGCCGTGTGTGTGGTGAATATGTTGTAGGTGGCAGTTTCCCTGCAGGAGAGCCCTCTAGCAGGAGTGGGAGTTGACACGTGGCCTCTGACTGCTTGCTCACAGCACACCCCCACAGTGAGCAGAGCTGCACAGGTGCCCCAGAGGCACCATGTGAGGTCGCCTCTTACGGAGGAGTGTCTCAATGGGAGGCCTTTGGCTTCCTGGCCTTTCCCTCTGACCACCCAGCAGGAAAAATATAGGGAAGAGGGTTTTCCCTATCAGTTTTGTCAGTGTGAAAACAGAGAGCCATGCAAGCACTCCAAGCCCCCAAACTTACTGGGAGGAAACGTACTTTGGGTGGTGAATGTCTGATGTATTCATAGCAAACCATTTTCTTTGGCGTAAACCTTTTTTGCCTTTTCACCTTGTAAAACCATTCATGCTAAATCAGCCTTATTACAATAGAATCGGAGGAGCCTGACTCCCAAAGCCAACTTGTGGTAAAATCCACTGAGTCGGAATGCAACATCCAGCAACACAAAAAACGATTGTGACTTGGAAACAACTCCAGAAACACCAACTTGGATATAAACTAAAGGTTAGGGCCGTGTCCTCTTTCTTTTGTGGTGGTTAAAACAAGCTGTGCTTTTTTAAGAGGATGCACGCGGGAGTGCATGTTGCTGGTGCTTTAGGTGGAATTTACACCTAAAGTTATAAGTACAATTGACAGCAAATACAAAAGCACGTTATGCTCCCCCCCCCCCATCTCCAGGTCTCTTTCAAATATGATATGCTTATCATTGCACAATTTGGAACAAATGAACGGTTAGAGGAAGAGCCAAACTGATATTCAGAAACCTAATACTGTAATTGAACAATTTTAAGATTAACTCCTTCAGATTCTGCCCCTTTTTAGCAGCTGAAGGACTCTGAAAACACTGTTTCAAAACCACTCTTCCCTACACAGCAGGCACATACAACTCTCCCCCAGAGGCAACACATTGGCACAAAACACTGACCCTTTAATAAAACTGGCCCACAAAGATCACATCTTAGCCCAGCTTGGATTTAAAAAGGAGAGAAAGAAAGGCATGAACCAGACATCAGCAATGTGAGAGTCTTCCCTCCGTCCCCTCCCCCTCAATTCTTCCTTCCCTCCCCCCTAGTCCCCTGGTCAAAAGAAAGAACTGATCTATGCCTGGTACAGTAAAAGACACCCCGAGATTTAAGGGGATAAGTGAAGCCTTACTTAGCCACAAGGCTGCAGCTGTGTTCTTATCTGGCCAAAGGAGACGGGACAACAAAAGATCCCAAAGAAGGGACAGTGGATGCATGGGAAAGCCACTACCCCAGCATTGTGGTGCCCTTCTGCTGAGCAAATAGTTCAAACTGTTCGTTCCCATCTTCTATTCTCTGCCGGTTCGTTGTGTGCGACCTTGCATTTCATTCTGCAGGGAAGGTTGCTCGCTGGGCCCATAAGCAAACAGTCCAGCAAAGAGCGGGCCCTCCTCCCCTCTTCCCCGGAGAACTAGCATTTTTATTTCGGCTCCAAGCTGTCAAAGACCTGGAGAGTTGATGTCGGTGTCCTGAATTAATTGCTTTAAGCTGGAGCAAGCTCCACGGGCTGCCAAATGTCCAGAAGATGTTTATTAATAACGTTTCCTCCAGGATTCCAGCTCAGAGCTGTCCTTGGGTGGTGGCCTCTTCCTGCTGCCACCCTCTCACCCCTGGTCTCCACACAGTCCAGAGGGAGTTGCCACTTTCAGTCACTGGGACAAAATCATAAATTGCCTTTAGTAAAAATATTCACCTTTGTAACGGGGTACTTGTGAGGGGCAGATTTATTCTCATCCATAATGATCTAAGTCGAAGAAGCCCCTGACTTGACTCTGAAGTGGGCTGTGGGAAGCAAATAGTCCCTAGGAACACCCTAGGGTGCGCTCACTTATCTAGTACAATTAACCAAAAGAATGGAAAAAATGGAAATCATCTCGCCCTCTCTCTCCTTCCAGGCTCTTTCTCCCAAGAAAATCCAGATGGGTAGACAATACAGTGCGTTTTTAAAGTTTTCCTGAAGAAGGGAGCCCCTTTAATAGAATGAAATAATAAACCAATTTATATACCGATATAAGACCGGGATCGTGAGTGCCATTGTGTAATTTTCCACTTGACTTTTCATTATCTACCTGAACAAAATCAATCTATATGTATGGGATCAGCATACAATTCCAGAGATAAAAGCTGAATAAATGCGCTTTGCATATCCTGCAGATAAAAGACACAGTGCCCGGTGCCTTCTTCTGCAGCAGATGCATTTATTAAATAAATTGTTGTGTCAAGGAAAGAGCCAGGCAAAATGGTGTATCTTCAGTGTTGACTCCTTTGCTGGAAATATCGATCCTGCAAATGAACGGTGGTTAATAAGTACCCTGCAGACCGTATCAGTTCTTTCGACCTAGTTTGCCCAGCGTGCACTCAGGGTCAGTTTTCTCCCAACCAAACCTCCCCAAGGGGGGAAGAAGACTTCCCCTATTAACATGGATTTCAGGCTGAGGACTTCAAGGGCCTCTGGAATCCTCTTCCTAGAAACAAAGCACCCAGAAAATTTACATATACAAACCCCAACTCAGCTAGTGCCCCAGCTTATAAAGGCCTTCACAAGGGAAGGGAGGTGGTGGGATGCACCCTGGGATTGGTGTGTTTTACTTTAAGCAGGTTGTGTTTTATTTTCTGTATGTCCTTCATCACCTTGGAGTGAGGAACACTAAAAGTCTCTCCACATTTGCCACACAGAAAAGGATTCCTGGGGCTGGAGAGATGGCTCACTGGTTAAGAGCACGTGGGCTGCTCTACCAGAGGATCCAGGTTCAATTCCCAGCACCCACATGGCAGATCACAGCTATCTGTAGCTCCAGTTCCAGGGGGATCTGACACCCTCACGAGTATACATGCAGCTGAAACATCAATGTACATAAAATAAAAATAAAGTCCTTATCTGAAAGAAAGAAAGGAAAGGAAACGCATCACTGTAGGTATAGCATACCAATTCCCTGACTAGTCGATAGATGTTGAGTGTGGCCTGGTAAGTCTTACTGGGTTCAGAAGCTCTTTGGTTAGCCTGCTCTGACCTCCCAAGATAGTCCCCCAGGAGCCTTTTCTACTCTTGTTCCTAGCCACCTTTCTGAGAAACACGGATTAACTCCCAACATTGTCCAGACCAACAAAGAAAGCCCCCAAGGTACCCAAGGTATGGATAGCCTGCCAGCTTCCAACACAGATCATTGCTTTTGGGTTGGTGGACACTTCCGGGCCATTGATGGGGACTCCCATCTCAGGTTGGACCTTGAGTCTTAGGACAAGAAAGTTGTAACGGTGAGTCACACACTTCACACACACACACACACACACACACACACACACACACACACACAGAGAGAGAGAGAGAGAGAGAGAGAGAGAGAGAGAGAGAGAGAGAGAATGCACATTATTCCTCATAAGGTTTGGTAACTCTGCGGCTGAATACCTTGAATAACTTCAGGTGCGCAGGGAGAGCAAATCAACACGTTTTTTAAAGATCTTTTCATTGCTCTGATATGAATTTGGTGTCCCTAACCCTCCAGTTATCTACGGTTGCACACAGCACAGCATCCATCTGGGTCAGGACAACCACTACCTCTCTACAGGCCAGCCTTGTTTTGTTTCATTTCTCTGGTCAGATGTAGCTAACACTGAAGAAAGTATGCAGGGTCATCTGACTGTAGTGTCATGGCCTTTGGGGACATTTTTGTGAGGGTCGAAGTTCAGCATGGGGAGAAAGCTTGTGTGCTTCCTCAGTCACATCACATGGTGCTCTTAGGCAAACAGATCGGCCAATCTCCCTCCTCTGGCTCATCTTTTTGTTCCAGAAGTTGTGAATAAGCAAATCTAGAGAAAACAAGAATGCAGCTAAAAAGGACCTGTTGGATAGCATACAGCTACAATTCCAGAATTCCAGAGGCTGAGGCAGGAGGATCACAAGACTAGACCAAGCTATAGAGTGAGAGCCTCCTTCTCCCCCACCTCTCAAATATGCAGCAAGAAAAGCTCTTGGGAGGCAAAGGCAGGTGGATCTTTGCATTTAAAGCCAGCCTGGTCTACAAAATGAGTTCTAGGGCAGCCAGGGCTACACAGAGAAACTGTCTAGAAAAACTGGAAAAAGGAGGAAACAGTGGAGGAGAGGAAAGAAGAAAGGGAGGGAGGAAGGAAGGAAAGAACGAAGGAAGAAATGAAGGAAGGAAAAAAGGAAGGTAAAAGAAAAGTGGCCTTGTTGGAATTGTATGAAAAGGGGAAAGAGAAAATACCTCCTAGGGGTTGGGGATTTAGCTCAGTGATAGAGCACTTGCCTAGCAAGCCCAAGGCCCTGGATTCGGTCCCCAGCTCCGGAAAAAAAAATACCTCCTGATGGCACATTTGAAACTTTTTATATTTTTACTATAGAAATGATCTCTTCTAAAGTATTCAGGTGTATTTTTAATGCTTTAATTAGCAACTAAAAACGTCATCAAAGAGAACAAGTAAAAAACAAAACAAAACAAACAACAACAAAACTACCTAGTACACAGAAAATCATGTAGGGGTTCTGTAGCCCCCTTAATCCCATGAAGGAAAAGAATTCACTAGAATGGGCAGGGTATTCCCATTTCCACACTTCCGTCGGCTCAAGCTGGAAGCTTTCCTTGCTAAGTAATATGATAACTATCTTTTGCTGAAACAATGCTCCCTGTCTAATCAGAATCCCGAGCCAGAGTTGCAACACAACCCATGCTTATAAAGCAAATATTTACAAAACAGGAGAAACTGAGTTTTCTTTAAAGGTATTGTTCATAACCATGTCACAGCTAAGCTATCTTGATGCTATTTCCCAGAGGAGGAAATTAGATACTTAGAAGTCCAGTAAATGTGCCTAAGTGCAGACAGTCAATTAAATATGACAAGGCAGAAAGTTGCTTTTGACTTTGCTAGCTCTAGATTTTAAAAGCCATATATTAGTATCTCTGATACTTAAAAGAACAAGTACAGAAGGTAGAACATAAGAAGCTGGACAGAAAGCATGCATGTAACTTGGCTGGACTTGAAAGTAACAAAGACAAGATAGCCATCTGTTTACATAATATGATTCTCGAAGCCCTTTTAAAATCTGGAAAATGGCCTGATGGCATGTCTGCCTAGGTTTATCTGAAATTACTTTTTCCAAAATAATAGCTTTATTCATTTTTCCATATTTGTGCATAGCAGGAGGAGGAGGAGGAGGAGGAGGAGGAGGAGGAGAAGAAGGAGGAGGAGAAGAAGAAGAAGAAGAGGGAGAAGAAGAAGAAGAGGAAGAAGAAGAAGAAGAAGAAGAAGAAGAAGAAGAAGAAGAAGAAGAAGAAGAAGAAGAAGAAGAAGAAGAAGAAGAAAAGAAACCAAAGAAGATGAAGAGGAGGAGGGGGGGGGAAGGGGGAGGAAGAGGAGGGGGAGGGGGGAGGAGGAGGAGGAAGAGAAAAAGAAAAGGAGGAGGAGGAAGAGGAGGAGGAGGAGGAAGAGGAGGAGAAGGAGGAGGAGGAAGACAAGGGCATGCTCACTCAACTTTCCAGCAATTCCAAACAGAAGCAAGAGTGGTTCCCTAAACAGCAAAGCCTCAGAGAGTCCCTTCACAACAAGCTGAGTGGAGTAATAAGAGGTCCATTTCACAAATGCAGAACTGGATGGTTCTTTCTGTCATGTGGCAGAAGTATTTAGTTTGCTCTTTCATAAAAGTCAAATAGGAATACTTTCCAAAGATGGTTTTTATTGGAAGGCACAAGGTAGAGACTAGATGGGACCAAGTTAAGCATGGTTCTTATACACCCCTCTAAAACCATCCATTCGTTTCAATAAGGATGAACTCCCTGTACCCAGCTCTTGGAAATGCCACCACTAATACTCATCCAGGGTAGGGTGCATTCTAGATATGGAGCCAGACAAAAGACCCTGTATCCTGAAGATTCCCAGAACTTTCCACAGCATTTAAATGCCTTTCAAGTGGCCCTGCACCCAAAGAATTGAAAAGTAAATGAATTTTTACTGATAGCATACTATTGCTGTAGAGAAATTTCCTGGATCTCACTATAGAATGCAAGAGAGCTCAGACATGAAATGCTCGATAATTTATTCTAGTCTAACAATGTCCAAGCTGTTCAAGAAAAAAAATTAACCATAAAGAGTATGTGAAAAAAAATCTGTAAAACGATGTTTAACATGTGATCCATCAAGTGTTGTTTTCATCAAATTCTTAGAAAGTCTTTATTACTTAACAGTAACAGCTATGTATTCCGGACTGAGAGCGTGACTGGGTATCAGAGTATATGTTCGATATACTAAGCCTGGTGTGCAGCCTTAGTACCTCAAAGTGAATGGCCAAACATCCAGAACCTATATATCCTTAACGTATTTCTTCTCTCACATTACTGAACACAAGAGCAGGAGACACCAAGGAGAGAGCAGGTTTCTTCTAAGGAAAATGAAAACAGTTACTCCGTTAGATAGCTCTGGTAGTGACAACTTTACAGTCATCCTCTTTTTAAAAGCACTTAATTTATTTCCCCAGACGGGAGCCAGGTGTTGTTTCACAGCTGACTCCAAGCTGCCTGAGCAGCACTTGTATCAGACTCGTGACTACACTGTGATACCCGTGAAAAATCTACTTGCATGTTACAAGTACCTCAGTCCTCTTCCCAGCAATTCTGCAAGACAGAGGTACGGATTCGCAGCCCTAAGGAAGATATCTTGGCTCTCTGATAAGCTGGGTGTGTTTGAGGGTGTTGAGTTGAAGGGAACCCTGGTTCTCTGCAAAAATCTCCACGTCTCATCTCAAGCATCTCAGGTTCAAAGAACTATGGAGCCCAGCACAGGCAAGTGTTTTGCTCTGGGACTTAACACACCCTCTACACTTTTCAAATGGTTCCTAGGGGCTATAGATCAGCTCATGAGCACGAGGACCTCTGTATAGATAGTATGTGTATTTATGAAGTCGTAGGATATTGGCAGAAGCCCACTTACGCCCTCTGCTTTTCTGGGAACTCAGGGGAAAGGAAAAAACAACAGGAGACACACAGTTGTCCTCTCTACTTCGAAAAAGAAATAAGCATGTATTTCAATAATTTAATGACATTGTGCTAATGAAGAATTGCCACCTTGACTTTGCAGTGGATTCAAGATAGATTCAAACAGCAAATACTGAGGTGAAGTGTCTTCACAGTTGGAGTTCTTTTTCCTCTCCACTAAATAAGTAAATACATGTGGGAAAGCCAGCAAAGGGTGAGGGCAGGCCACTCAATATTATGCTTGACATCACATGGAGTAATTTCACATTTAAGAAGGATACTTGGTTTCAGAATTGCAGCTGTCTGGCCTAACTAAAATGTCTGCTCTCCCAAAGAAGATCGGGATTGATGACACATTCGACATAGTTTTTTTTTTAGGTCAAGTAAAGAGAGTTTTTAGAATTATATGTTCTGACTTGGGTGGGATTAAATAAGGACGATTTCAGTGTCCATTTTTCATTCTATCATGTTTATACATTTTCCCCCTATTTTTGCTGTGCTGTGGCTCCGTGTGGGTGTACAGATGGTAACATTCTCATACTGGGCACCCCAAGAAGGTCACATGCTTTGCATCAGTGGCAATTAGTTCCCTTTCTAAAATGGAAAATGTCATTAAGTTCTTGAATAATTCAAGAGTGGTGGTCACAATACAGTGTCCCTTTTGGGGGTCTTTATGGTGCAAATGACAAAACAAGCCAATGCTATCAGTAAGAGTAGATCTGAAGTTTACAATGTAGCTCTATTTAGTGTGACAGGAAAATTAAATTACAGGAGGCACTCATTCATTGTCACCCGTTAACAGGCTTGGGAAAATTGTGGATCCCCGGGGGCAAATCACTGACAACATAGGAGGGATCTGAAAATATTTCATTTTAATTGGCTGCTGTTTCCTTTGCCTGGCTTAGAAGACAACACACAGGCTATCAGCTCAGCGATCTGCGCAACTCTCTCTGGAAAAAGGAATCTCCCTAAGTGGGACTTACGGGGGGTCTGCAAGGAGCCTCGGGGCTGTCTTCTGGGTGCAGTGGCACTATTCTGCACCGATGGTTCCTGAAAAAGAACTAGACTGGCAGGTTTCAAGTTAAACCTGGCTTCCACTTGCTGCCCATAGCAGGACAGGAACTATCATCCTGTTATGGGGTTGGGGGTGGGGAGTGTCCTATAAACCACTGGGATAGGCAGGACACACAAGTCTTCCTCTCCAGAGGGGAGAAAAAGTCAGATTGCCATTTGAGACCCTGGCCTAGAGCCAAGGCTGCTTGGGCCCAGACTGTGCAGACAAGTGTCGAAAAGGCAAAATGAAGATCCTCAGAAGTCACCAAATCTCTCTCTCTCTCTCTCTCTCTCTCTCTCTCTCTCTCTCTCTCTCTCTCTCTCTCTCTCTCTCTCTCTCTCTCTCTCTCTCTCTCTCTCTCTCTCACACACACACACACACACACACACACACACACACACACACCGTAGCACAGCCTGACCACTGTGAGGGTCCTCCGAACTCTCAGCTAGAACCCCCAAGTTGGACATGCCTACCTTGGTCTTGCTCACACTTGGCCCAAGGCTGTCTCTGAATTCTGCTGACCTTGGCATCTGAAGTAAAGAGATACAAGACCCAGAGACCCAAAGACATAGGGGAGGGGTGGGAGAGAAGCAGTGTTGTGCCCACTGTGGGGGCAGTGGAGTAGGTCCGGTGTCTCCAGGCTAGCTATCAGGTTGTCTAGGGTGGGATCCCCACATTCTAGAACTTGGATCACGGGCCCAAAGGTCACCTCGCTCACCTGCCGCGTCCTGGTTTGTCTAGCTCTTCTATTTACCCCTCCCCCATACTTGGCGGGTTTTTCTCTTTCCGTTTGGCCCTGCAGAGTCCCACTATGGGTTGTGAGAGCAGAGGGAGAGAAGCGTTACACCTGGGCCCGCTGACTCTCAGACACGTTGGCTCAGCTCTGCAGCTAGCGGTCCGCGAGATGGGAACAACTGGGCGGCTCCGTTCGGCCAGTGCACCGGCGCAGTTTCCGAGTCCTGGCTCGCGGCAGTGCTTCGAACCCTTTGCGCGGCTTTTAAAGCCCGGGTCCCCAGCATCCCGCCATGCGCCTAGAACACACGCGGTCAGCTCAGTTTAGCTAAGGTCGAAGTGGGAATCGGGGATGCTGAAGGAGGCTTGATTTTAGGGACGCGTGGCTAAACGAGGGCAATTTGATATTTAAGAAAAGAGATGTTGTGGAAGTGATTTGTTGTAATGGTGGATGGTGTGTAACTCAGCATGAACATTATTTCCTGGTAAAACTAAAGAATGAGTCGATGGAAATGGGAGACAACATTAGGAGGACAATTTAGACACTGTCTTTTTTTTTTTTTTTTGGCTTTTTGTTTTTTGTTTTTTTGGGGGGAGGGGGAGGGTTGGTTTTTTTGGTTTTTTTATTTAATAGTGCTTCCATGCAGTAAGCAAACACTGGAGCTCCTGGGTACTATAATTCCAAAGGCAATTTTCTCTGCTTTTAATTTGATTTGCATTTTTCAACTCTGATAATATTCAATTTCATGGCTGAATACACATGTAAACACCAATAGGTTGTGGAGTTCTTTTTGCCGCTTGCAGCAAACAGAACTTCTGCCACTTGTCTCAGTGTCATGGGACTTTACTGCATGAGTTTAAAAATATCACTAAATTTCCCCTAAATTATTTTGCAAAGCGTAGCCTGGCCTTGCCTGGGCTTCTGGAGTGGTGGGCTAGTAAATAAAGGTGAGTCCTGTGGATCAGTACAGCAAAGATTCGAGGGGAAAGCCGGCTCACAGTGCGGAAGAGAAGGGAGGTGGAAAAGAAAACGAATCTTCCTCCCATAGATAACATTTGTGGTTTTGTTGAGAAACATTTCGATGCTGTACCGGAGTTTTCTAAACAATCTAAAAGTAACAAATAAACCCGCTGCCTCCAGCAATGTCTTACTGTAGCTTTCTAGCCCTAGAAAGACAAGTGTTAAGAAATAGTTCTAAAAAGCTTTGCAAGAATGGTTTAGTTCCCATCATGGACCTGTTTGGTCAAACATGCAGTTAAGAAAACAACATAAAATGAAGCAGCATCGTGATTCGTTTTATTCCTACCAAACGTACCTAGTGCGGCCAGCAACACAGAGAATAGAATGTGACAAGTGGCCGTGACAGTGCCATCAAACGCCAGTGTGAAGGCAGCCAAGCCTTTCTTCTCTGTATGCCTCAGGATATGCTACCCTCCAGACACCATGAGAAGAAATAGTTGAGAACTGTCAAACATTCGGATAGATTGACACAAAATGTTAAAATTCCAAATGCGGTTTTGTAACTTCTTTGAAAACCATACTTCAAAAAGAAAAGAGCAAAGAAACTCGATGTGTTGGTTTTTCCCGGGGCTACTTTAAATTTTTTTTAAATTGTTTTTATCAGAAGCTACTCTTCTATTTTTCTAAACACAATATGTTGCTTTTATTTTATTACAGTCTTGGGGATTGAACCCAGGACCTTCCCCATGCTAGGCAAGCACTCTACTAGCTTAGCTACATCCTAAGCCTCCTCATCATTCATTTCTTCGTGTGTGTGTGTGTGTGTGTGTGTGTGTGTGTGTGTGTGTGTGTGTCCATTGCTGTGGAATATACCATGCAGTCAAACTGCTTCTAGTTTAAATTCTAGGAATCTAGAAGTTGAAAATGTTATTTTACTTTTATTGTTAACTAGTTATTTCATGAGCAATGTTAACTTTTTAAAAAACTAGGATTTTTATCGTCCTGGGAAGAACTGATTTAAAACTGATGAGACTTGAAGGTGCTTTTGGTATGGCTAACTGATTATGCCAACCCATGAATATAGTTGAGGTGATCTAATTTGAAAAATATCGTTTATCCTGTGGATGGAGGCTAGATAAATATGAAAAAATCCATTTTTTTATTATGCCTACCTTGAAGGAGAAAGCTTACAAATGTAATACAAACAAAAAAATACATCGTCCTTTCCAGGCTAACTGTGCATTACTGAGGGAAGCTCACACACGTAGTTTTCTGAAGCACAATTATTGAATTTTAAGTTATAATCCTTTAGGGCTTGCACTAAATTTTTATATTGCTCTGGTTGGCTGGCAATTAGATCTACTTTACACAAACAGATGGCAGTGTATACACCTCCCCAGCACAGTTCCTTCTGGCGAGCCTAAGGTAGAGCCGGAAGGACCGGCCCCACGACAACAGTGTCTATTCAGATACTTGCTGATAGCTGGCAATATTGAGCATCAAACCTCTCTCTCTTTTCCATTCTTAACTGAGGAGTAAGTGGGATCTTGTTAAGCATTAAAATGCAATGCACAGAGAGTGACGTTACAGGTTTTTTTTTTTTTTAATCTTCCCCACTTCCCAAATAATCTGATTGGAAGACCTGAGATTGGCTTGTTCAAATACAGTGGGGACTGTAGATGTGCCTCGTGCACACACACACACACACACCCAATTTTGTTCTGCAACAAGGTTATCAAAAGCCAAACCGAGAAAATTCTGTAGGGTCTAGGATCTGGGGATGGGATGGAGAGGAACCTAGAAATTCCTAGTGAGTATTTTAACCAGGAAAGGTCGCAGATTAGAAGGTGCAAAGTGGCATTTTCCTTTCAGACTGAGGGTCTTGTGAACCCCTAAGATGAAGGTTTACTACCCCTCAAGTGCCTGGCTGCTGGAAGGAGAGAGTTAACTAAATGTGATATAAAGTAAAGGGAGTGCGATCTAGACGTCCCTTCAAGAGGTAGGGGGAGAGTAAGGAGGGAGGGAGAAGAGAGAAGGGGAGGGAGGGGAGGAAGAAGGGAAGGAAGGAAGGGTAGAGAGGGGAGGAAAGGGGAAGAGAAAAGCGGGGACCAAGAGGGACAGGGAGGGAGAGGGAAGGAAAGAGATGGGACGTGGGGTGGCAGAGGGGAGGGAGATGAGTCCCAATGTCTTCCAGGGAGAAATTCTGTAGTTCCTGTTAGTTATACGCCCAGCCACAACAAAATCTAGACAGTGTTTTCTACTATTAGTGAGGGTTGGCTTGGGGTCTAGGGTTGATCTCCCTAAATGAGTCTGGTATTCTGATAACTACTAGTGAATACCTGAGCTCAGCTCCCTGCCCGAGATCACGCTGGATGTTAGAGAAGATAGGACTCAGCTTGTTCAAAGCTCTGGGAAGGGAGAGGCTTGAGGGGGATTTAATTACCTGCCTGGGTGAATCGAATGTCCTTTTAAAGCAAAGAAATCAAGAGAGATTGGCCTTTAATTGTCAAATTCTGCTAGTCAGAGAGGGGTGTTAATTAAAAAAAGTATAGCTTGGGTACCCTTCCCCCACTCGTCCACCCCACGATCAGTCCACAAATGGCATCTTTTCTGTTCGCAGTGTCTTCAGAAGGTTCCATTTACACTGATCGAATGTTCCCTTCTTAATCTATGACATCAGATCACCCATTTAGAGTGAGAAAGTATAGTTGATTGTAGACTCTGTTCTTCTCCAAAAGCTGTCCATGTCGTGTAAGGGCCTCCCGAAATGCCACAAGGAAAGAGAGGAAGACGTGGCAGTCAACATAGGGGGTCAAAAGCAGTGGAGGGAGAGATCCCCGTTTGGAGGAGTGAAAGCGTCACCCAGTTCCATCGTGTCCTCAGGTCTGGTGCAAGCAGGCTTTAAATCCTCACTATGAGGTATGCCCACATGCTGTGCAGTAGGATGCTACCTGCTGCTGGTTCCTTGCAGACAACAGGTCCTCACATTGCAGCATCACTTCTTCCCTCCATGTAGATGTAAGCTAGGCTAGGAGGCCAGCATCTTGGGGCTTGGGCTGGAAAGCAGGTGTTCACTAGATCTGCATTTGTTTGTAACTCCAGAGGAAGACAAGTGCTGTGGGGTCAGGGGTCTTGCTTCTCAGTCAGCTGGACAGAATACTAAAGACCCAATGTGGGTGACGCATAAAATATGCCTCTGTTGTCACCTGTGTCATCATGCCACCAGGTGCAGGTCAGGGGGAGGTCAGAAGCAAGAGTGACTTTGAACGGTCCTGGCCCCTGCTGTCAAAATCTCCTGGCAAAGAATAAGGCCAGCGGAGAAGCTGTACTTCTGAAATAATTTGCCAGTTTGGATTGTTTTTCACCCTCGTGCCTGCAAGTGGTCTCTGCCCCTGACATTTTCCTTTTCTCTGGCATTTTGTCTTTCTAATCACAATTCAAGAACCATCTATCTGGCTGCTGATTCTCTTGCTGTCACCTCCCTTCCTGCCTTAGCCGCTGTCCCAGAGTTTAGGTGCAAAGAAAACATAGCCCAGACCTGGTTGGCTTTGAAGGATCACATTCCTTTAACAACCCTGTTTTAAAACTACAAATAAGCATAACCTGGAACACTCCTATCCTAATCTCTACTAGGACAAATGGTAGCATCTTTGCTGTCCTGACCCACGGTCCCCAAGATTTATTTCTCATCCCTTCCAACCTTCTCCTGATACTTCGGACAACCTCTTGGAGACTCTGGTATTCTGGTAAAACAGGCTCTCTACTGCTTTGGATCTGGGGTGTCTCCTAGCATTGTGATGGTCTGGAGCTTTGGGAAGTTGAACGACTAGTGAGGTGAAATGCAAATCACCTGCCTAGTCAGAGATCTGAGAGACCAGTGCTGAGGAAGTTCCTGAACTCTAAATCCCAGGAGTGCTGTTACTCATAGATTCTGACTTCCAATCTGGGAGAGGACAACATATCACCGGGTGTGTGGCAAATGGGAAGCTCTGCTCAGTTGGGGCGGGACTGAATAGAGAGATAAAGAATCAAGAAGGGGGTGTCACGGTTTGGGCAGCCACAATCAGAAACAGGACAAAGGGGAGGGATTTCTGCCAAGGAATGGGCTTCATAGTCCTGGAAGGCGGCAAAATTTCTCAGCCACCAAGACATGGAAAGGAAACTACAATTTCTTTTAGTGTGTGGACTGCTCAGCGATGTAGATCGGAACAGCAGGAGAAGCAGAGAGCACTTGGTGAAGTCAGTCTTACTTTAGAATAAGCTTTAAAAGGTAATGTAAACACTCTTGAGCAGAACTGTATGTTGTTTTAGAAGATGAAGCACTAAATTATATTTCCTCTCTGCCCCATGCTGGAGGTGGAACCCAGAGCCTCGTGTAAGGCAAGCATTCTAATTGCTCAGCTATACCTTCTAACCCGACATTTTGATTTCTTCCTTAAGATGCTTCTTACCCCCATACAGAACTCCCTGTGGCCCAGGTCCTGCCCTGGCAGACACTTCACCCCCATTCCTTCATAGAAAATGTTATCTATTCCTTGGTTCTCTTCAATTCTCCACCCACCCTCCTCATGCCTCTGCTTCATCCTAGCCTTTCCCTCCAAACATCCCAAAATTATATTCTGTATTTTTAAAGACCACACATTTAACATTCATAATTTTAAATTAGGAAATCATTGCTTTCCTTCACAGAAGCAAACAATGGACAAGGGAACCCATTCTACAATTCTGTTTGAGTTGTAAGTGCAGATCATATTTCTAAGGAGCTAGCAAGTTCACAGTCACACAGACAATTCTACTTTGGTCTGGATAGCTCATGATCTATCAGCCCCCCAAAATCTCTGTGTATTCTTGAAGCTTTCTTATTGATTTCAGATAAACGAAACTGAAAAAACTGATTTACATATGGGAAATAACATGGTTCTAAACCATGTAAGTTGAACTTAAAAGCAACGCAAGGCAAGGCTCGTTCCAAAATTCTAGCGTAGGCAAAGAAGCCCTGGTGAACGATGAATTAAATCCAGACTTCTCCTTTACACAGATTTGAGTAGCTGACATTTCTCTTCCGGCTAAAAATGTGTTGCATCAAGAATACAGTGTTGCTGAAGTCCTTACCTAACCTTGCTGGAGGCATTTGGTAACTAGCAAAATGGAGTTAAACCCAGGCATGGAACTAACTTAATCTGTGGTGTTCCTTTTAGCACTCCTAGCTATGGGATGCCTTATCTAACAGTGAAATGAAACCCTCAAGTATGTATGCATGTGCTCGTGCACACAGACACACACACATACACATACATACATACATACACACACACACACACACACACACACACACACACACACACACACACCATAAACACACAGCAGGAGGGGTAGATTTTTAATGTGAATCCAGGTTGTGTTCATGTGGATGTCACAATGATGTCTCGGTGTTGAGAGGAACTGACTCTGAGTTAAAATTAAACAGGCCACTCTAAAGACAAGCTTGAAAAGCACCTCTGCTCTTTTCACCTGTCCAGAGAGACTCTCCTTGAAGAATTTGCAGGAAGATCTGGACTGGGCCCCAAGGGCACAGGGATGAGGGGGAGGAGAGTGGAGGCATCACTTCCAGTCTGGAGATAGGGACCAGGACAGAATTACAGCTTGTAAAATAAGCCTCCATCAGTCTCCCAGGAGACAGCCAGCTTCTACTTGGGTGTTCCCTGCTTGTTAGCCTCCGTCATAATTGGTCTTTCCTCCCATCCCACGTTGTTGGTTTTCTGTGTGTGGCTTTTGGTGTGAGCGTGTTAGGTCATCAACAAATACAATGAGAGGAGGGAGCTAGAGAGACACACATGATTGTTTTAAAGAAGAAAAGAAAAGGGATAAGAGAGTGGGCAGGAAGGCTGTGAACGGAATGGGGAAGATGCCCCAGGATTTAGGCTTCCAGGCAACCCCTGGAGTGACTGAGAGTATGGGAGTTTTGTAGAAAAGAGCCTAGACCCACTAGGAGCTAGAGCCCTACTGAGCTCTGTCAGGGACACATCAATTCCTTGCTATTTTTCTCTGCTCTGATATGGAGGTGCCTATCTAGAGCCGATGTTTCTCATATTATTTTTTTTAATCTTGTGCTGACATTTCTGTTTGGGGAGACAGAGCATGGGCAAGTGGAGAAAAAGTCCTCAAAAGCAGGCAGAAGCTCCCGAGTGGACCAGACACAAAGGGCTCTCCACCTTTCTCCTTCCACAGCAGATATTTTCCTCCATCCTGTGTCCTTCCCACACCCCATAGAGGAAAACCTGCCCTGGGGCGGTGAGATGATATTTAACAAAAAAGGAAGGAAGGAAGGAAGGGAGGAAGGAAGGGAGGGAGGGAGGGAGGGAGGGAAGGGGGGGAAGCAAACATTATTTCTAGTCTAGTCTAAGACCACTGCCGAGATAAATGCTTTCTTAGTCTAGGAAGGATAGATGGAGCTTTTTGCTCAAAGAGGGTGTGCAGAATAGGTCCTGAGCGTATGTCACCTTTCCTTACTGTCAAAAGTAAAATAACACAAAAACTTACTAGACCCAGCAAGTCAGTGACCAGAAAAAATTAAACCTAGTGGAAAACTTTTGGTGGCCTTTACCCTTGTCTTTCTTTCTTTCTTTCTTTCTTTCTTTCTTTCTTTCTTTCTTTCTTTCTTCCTTCCTTCCTTCCTTCCTTCCTTCCTTCCTTTCTTTCTTTCTTTCTTTCTTTCTTTCTTTCTTTCTTTCTTTCTTTCTTTCTTTCTTTCTTTCTTTCTTTTTTTAATTTCCATTTTACCAGAGTCCCCCTGGCTGGTCTTGGTTGCTATGGTACTGAAGTCAGGGCCAGATCATCCCTTCCTCAACAGACACTTCAGGTGTGAATCCTGCCACCACAAGGTGTTCCTTTGCCACCACAGTCTGGGAGGGGTAGAGTGGGTTATTATTTTGAGGGGTGCTGGTGTCTGCCCTGTGAAGCAGGACTTGAGGCCTGTGTGTAGATTGCTGCCAGACTGGCTGCAGAGCACCTATGGGTGCTCAATTGCTGGAGGAATAGGGGCATTCTTGGCACTCCCTTTGTCACATACCCGTTATTTTTCAGGGGGGAGAACAGGATCAGGCAGGGGGTCTGACCTAATGTTGTACCCCTGGCTCCTCCAGAGAGGGAGCCACCCTCATCGCCCCCGCCCCGGCTTACATACTTAGGGGAAGGAAAAAAAAGACACAGTGGCTTCTAGGTAACTCTAAGTACATCCAGGGACAAACGCCTTCCCCTATGCCCCATTAAACCTTAGCTCTCGCTCCACCCCCGCGCCCCACTTTCACATTAAAAGCCCCCCAAAGCACAACCGACTGCCTTCTCTGTATAAAGCGGGGAGGAGGAGGGTGATAAAGATCGGGCGTTTAAATTGGCCATTTGAAAGATTACATCTCTTAACCGAGGGTCTTTCTTTCAAAACTCTTCACTGAATTGAGGGGCCATGGCTAGTCCGCACCCGCTCTCAAAGGCCGGGCACCTTTTAATTCCGCGGTAGAGTGGGCTGGGCTAGGTGACCCGGCGCCATCAAAGGCTCGAGGGAAGGCCGTGGGGCGACACTCGTCTAATGACAAGTAATTGACGGATTCGAGGCCTTGCATTACCACCGGAATGGGGGGCATTAATTATTTAAAAACGATTAGCCTCGCCTTGCGTCCTGCATGCTTCCCACCTCGTTCCAAGAAGGCACCAGCCACACTAGGCAGAGCCTCAGCTTAGAGCGCTGCAGAGGCGTCCGAGTTGGCTTCCAGTGTCCGGAACATGGGCAAGCAGCCTGGGATACAAAGGCAGCACCAAAGGGTGTGCCTAGGCTCCACTTTCGAAGATGCCCTCATAGCATTGATCCAGAGGGCCGGCAGACCATTTCTGCATACTGGGTTCACCATCTGCAGATAGCAATGAAACCTGGAATGGATTCCAGTTAGGGTGACAAGGGAAACCCAACTAGAAGTGGGATTCTTCCAAAGCCCTGCATTTAAGGCAAAGACGTATGGAGAACGCGAGTTTAAGAAAGAATTGGCGGGACAGGTAGACAACAGTAAAGATAATGGCTGTTTTCTTTTTCTCCCCCCTCCACATCCACCCCACTGGTGAGCAGCGATTCCTGGGCTTTACTCTTACAAGTCAAATCGTCTATCGATGAGCCACATCTCTGTCCCCAAAGAGATCTTTTGTGAACCCTGTCCTCAGAAGAGTAGAGTACTGAATTTTCAGCAGGCTGCAGTGGAAGGTAGTGTGAGACGAGGTTGGCAACTTCCCGCAGGCAACGGAAAGAAGAGTCTAGACTGCCTTCCAAAGTCCTGTTCTACGACCCCTACACGCGCAAGTGCAACACTCCGCATCCTGCTCCTGAAACAAGGCGGCGCGACTGGGTTGTAATGGGAGTGGGAAGGTAGACGACCCCGCAGTACGCTTTGACTTAACCTCACGGGCCCAGCTCGTGATCCAGGTGGAACTTTACAGCATAAAAGCCAACGCCGCTTCTTGCGAACTAAAGTGACTCATCTTTTAGTAAAGGCGCTTTCCCTTCCCCTGCACGAGTTTTGAGCTGCCTTGATCTGCCGGGATCTGGGAAACAGCATTAGAACACACTCAGAGCTTTAAGCTCCCTGCACTCTGTGGCCTCCGCTCCTCCTTCTCCTCCGTATCCTCCCAGCTTCACGCACAAACCGGCGGTCCCCAACCCTAGATTGTGAGGCCAAGGACGCCCTGATGCTCCCCACCCCCACACTCTGCGCGAACCCCAGCTCTTATGAAACTAGCAGCCCACTGTTCGAATCTCCAGCCGGAGTGGCTGCAGGGACAAATCTGATTTCTCAACGCCTCCGGAAACCAAACTCCAAAACTGCTGGGAGTTCTAAACTCCCAGACTCCTCGTTCTTCTAAGTGGCGGTGCAGCCCTGAATCTTCCCACTCCCCTGCAAAAACACTATTTCCCGTCTTCCTGAGCTGGGTGGACCTCCCAATTCTCTCAGAGGCACTGGAGCTCGCTCAAGTGGGGGAGGGGAGGCCTGTGGACCCGAGTGGGGGGGGGCGGACTCTGTGCGGGGAGCCCGGGCGTGGCCCCCGAGTGGGTGCGCTCCCTACCTGCGGTGGCCTGCGGGCAGGCGGGCGTCGGAGCGTCCTGCGCTCGGAGGGAGGCGGCGGACTGCTCCCAGCCGAGGCATCCCTGCATTTATTTGAGCTCAAACCGAGCGACTGTTGACTTTAGCACACAAAGCAAAGATTTCACTGCCCGCTAGTTTAAAAATGAATATTTTACCAAGATATCGATCAGCGTTATAAAATTCAGTTAAGTACAATGGGATCCTGGAAAAAAAAAGAATAATAAAGGAGGGGAGGCAATATAATATCTGTGCAAATTTGCTGAAGTGTGACGTGGCATGAAAAGTTTACCCTCCTGGAATTCGGATCTAGAATGTTTTTTTCGGTTGTTTACTGACTTTGTTTATTCACAGATCACGGTTGCTTAAACCCCAGCGCGAGGAAGGCGGCGGGCAACAGAAGAAAAGAAGGGGGAGAGCGGCTGCGCCCTGCAATGCATCGTTTGGGTGGGAGAAGGAATCCCTGAACTCCTAAACTTGGAACTGGGGGGGCGGGGGGGTACTGACGTGAGCTGTGAGGAAGGCACCAGAAGGGCCGAAAAGCCTCGGAGGGCGCAGCTCCCCGACAACCTTTTTATGTATTCGCACAGAACTATATCTTATCGGCAGGGATCAGTGGAGGGGGGCGCACTAAGTAGTTTAAAACGACCCTCGAACAATGGGCGTGCGATAAGAAACATAGCAGGTTAGGGCAGCGCTTTCAGTCTCCATTGTCCCCCACTCAGCCCCCGGCCCTGCCCCTGGGCTCCTTCGCTACGGGAGCCTTTTATGTGATAATGAAACACATTTCAGGCTGGGCTCGCGACGTGTGTGTCCTGGCCCAGCAAAGAGAAGGCCTGATTGCTGGCCTCGGCCTGCGAATCCCTCCTCCTTCAATTTCTCTTCCTTGTGTTCGGAGGAACAATGTGGCTTGTTAAAATGGGATTTTGGGGATGGGGGTGGGGGGAAGACACACACACACACACACACACACACACACACACACACACACACACACGAGCAAGGGAAAGAGGGAAAGGCCAGGCCTGAGGAGGGATGGAAATGAGCAAGGTGTTAGAAAGTGCTCATGGAGGTGGTAAAGCTGAGTGAGGTTCTTGTGGGACATTCTAGATTGGAATAATTAGGCATAGCAGAGAGGTCAGCGCTAAGCAGCAGCCTCGTATTAAAAACACCTCTGACGCCTGCTTGGGTTTTTAACCAATGTAACTTTTTTTTTTCCCTTTCCCTGGGAATGGCCCCAAAGTCAGACTGAGGACAGCTTTAAGGCATTAGATGAAAGTCAGTGCGAGGAGGCTCCTTTGCAAAACCAAATTCCTCTAGATTTACCTGTCAATTTGGAGAATCTGGAGAGAGGTAGAAATGGCCGGTGAGATTTTATTTTGGGTCTTTGTATTTCCCTGGAGGCTCACAAAATACCCATTCAGTCCCTGGGTCACAGTCGTGGTTTGCCTATTTCTATCTGAGCTTCTTGAGCTAACAGACAGCTTTGCGGGGGGGGGGGGGCTGGTAGAAGGGAGACACCATTCTTGAGACACTGGGATTTCATTATGTTTGGAGTCATTTGCTAAGCTGCTCTAGGCACCCTTCATCACCTCCCCATCCCCAGCATAACTTTTTAATAGAAGATTTGGAAGTTACCCTTAACTGTGCAATTAAAACCAATTTCAGGACAATATTCATGTTTCCCCAGATTATGTCATCAACCCCTAGCCTAGCAAGGATTCCCCCCACCTGCTTACCACCTGGGAGAGGGAGACTGGCTGCCATCCGGGCACAACCTGGAGCCAGGCAGTCTCAGTTCCACAGGAAGGTTCAAAGGGAGGCAGGCCTGCAGTAGCTGGGAAGAGCCATAAACCCAAAATTGGTAAATCCAGACTTGGCTCACTGACTAGAAAGGAGGCCTGAGATTAAAAAGCAAAACAGCCAACCTGTAAACGTCTGCCTTTCTCTTGGCATAGCCAGCCCCAGACCCCAAGGAGCCTCGACATCATTGCGTGTATGCACTCAAGAGCGAGCTTTGGCCTCTGGCTTTAAAATTAAAACTACTGGACTTGCCAGGCACAACAGGTCTGTAATCCTAGCACTGGGAGGCAGAGGCAGGACCCAAACCTGGTCTTTATAATGAGTTCCAAGCCCGTCAGGACCATTGAAGGAGACCTTGTCCCCAATCTCTGCACCTTAATAAAACATAAGTTATATGAATAGAGATGCTGGGGAATGGTCCATCAAGAATTTGTGTTCTGCCATGTTTAGTAATATCAACTTCAAAAATTTAAAAAGTGACTAGGAACAATTTTGTTGTGTTTCCTGATGTAGTTGCTGCATTGTTTAGGGCTTGTCTCCCACACACTCTAAAAAGCATTCAAGGAGGAAAGATGGAGGTGTGGCTAGGTGGACAAACATGGGGAGGATGCAGCAGTGGTTCTTACAGGAAAATCCACTCACCTATGATATTTAAATAAAATGTTGGGTAAGAAACAATACTGACACCCCTGAGCTCCCCATAAACCCCCTCAAAAGGAACTCCCACTGCTCTCTCCCATTTCCTTGCAATAACCAATAAATTCGTTTAATTTTGGGAGAGAGAGAGAGAGAGAGAGAGAGAGAGAGCGAGAGAGAGAGAGAGAGAGATTGGATCCAAGGGGTAAAATTGGCAATAACACTTTAATATAGATTTGTGGAACTCTGGCATTCTAGCCAGAACACACATTTATAAGCCATAAATAAAGCACGCAGAAACCATAAATTAAATCAGACCCGAGACCTGGATTTCACCATGTCCAGAATGGGATGCATTTTTGTCCTTTCTCCTGGTCATTTATACCAGACTCTTACATCATTATTTTTTTTTCTCTTTTAAACATCAATACAACCCTCTGGTTTTCTGTTAAAACTACATGGTTTTACACCAAGTCACTCACAAAAGTTTTTTTTTTTGTTTAGTTTGTTTTTTTTTTAAGTCAGACTTCTCTGCAACGACAGCAATAGAGAGAGAACAAGAACAAAAATCAAAATCTGCAGGTGCCTTGAGAAGCAGTAGTCTACATAGTGGGAACCAAAGGCTCCATTAAAACAAGTTTATGTGTATACATATATATTTCCATTCCCTTCCCTATTTAGAATGACAGATCAGTGTGGCCCAGCTATTTAGGGACACAGACAGGTGAAACTGCTCCTTTGGGGCCTTAAGTGTGGTGGCTACTTTTTCCTCAAAGTTCCCCCAATGTTTCCACTCAGCCTGTCATTTCCCTTGTCCTTCTCCCCAGTGGCCAGAGCTAGGCAGGGCCTGAAAGCCATCTTCTTAGGACGAGTTCATAATAGGCCTGGAGTACACTCCCTGGTAGTAGGAAGTGTCTGCAGCCAGGGGCGAGGCATCCAGGCCGGCTTTGTTCGTGACTGGGCCCATGGCCAAGCTGCCTGGCATGGGGGAACCGTAGCCCCCAGGGTAGTGCATGACCTGTTCGTAGGTCTTGAGGTCCATTTTGTGGGGCTGATGGTGGTGGTGGCTGTGATGATGTTGCTGCTCGGAGGACATGAGGTTGTTGATAGAGAAGGGGTGGTTGAAGGCGTAATGGTGCTCGGGCTTCAGGTGGGCCTCTGGTGGCAGGCCAGGATGGTGAGGTGGGCCCAGCAGGTGGGCTGCAGCCTGCTGCTGCTGCCCAGGCGAGGGCGCCGGCTCCGGAGGACTCAGCGCAGAGGCAGGTGTTCCCTTCAGCTCGCTCAGGCCACCTCGCTTGTGCTCCTGACACGGAGAAGCGCTGGAATGGGGGGACTCGGTGCCCGCCGGAGTCTCAGAGGCCGAGCCTGCGGCCTCCCCGAGCTGAACCTGAGAAGCCTGTGTCCCAGGAGCGGTCTTCTTGCCTCCGCCACTGCCCGCACCCGCTGCTTCCTTCAACGCCAGTTGCTTCTCACACTTGAAGCGCTTCTGGCGGCGCAGGTAGCAACCGTTCTCGAACATGTTGCCAGAGTCAGGGTGCAGGGTCCAGAAGGAGCCCTTGCCAGGCTTGTCTGGCGAGCGGGGCACCTTGAGAAAGCAGTCGTTGAAGGAGAGAGAATGACGGATGGAGTTCTGCCAGCGCTGCTGGTTCTGCCGGTAGAAAGGGAAGAGGTCCATGATCCACTGATAGATCTCGCTCAGCGTCAGCATCTTGTTGGGGCTCTGCTGGATGGCCATGGTGATGAGCGAGATGTACGAGTAGGGAGGCTTGGCGTGAGTGTAGCTGCGCCGGTACGTCTTGGGGTCCCGAGCGCGGCTCAGGCCCGCCTGCCCGTACATAGGACTCATGGAGTTCATATTGGCGTAGGGAGCAAGGCCACCCATAGCCCCGGCCGCCTGTCCCCCGAGTGGGCTCAGACTCGGACTCAGGTGCGGTCCCATGCCCGCCACGCCGGCCGCCCCAGCTGAGCCGCTCATGCCCGCCATGGCGCCCGCGCCCGGGGACATGCCAGCCAGCGACGGGCTCATTCCAGCGCCCACATAGGATGACATGTTCATGGAGCCTGCGCTCATGTTGCCGGAACCACTGCCCATTGCAGCCGCGGACATGCTCATGTAAGTGTTCATGCCATTCATCCCCAGGCTGGCGTTCATGTTGCTCACGGAAGAGTAGCCCTGCGGACAGAGCCCGGGGAGGAGACAGGTTAGCACCTAGGCTGAGCTCGCCCGATCCTCTCACCCATAGGTTGCACCCAGTCCCCCGCCTTCGTGCAGGCCTCCGGGATCTCTTTCTTTTCCTGGGTCCCAGTGCACCAACACCAAGTCCTCTGGGCCTCAGAGAGTCCTGGAAAGGTGGTAGCCCGAGGGCCAGCGGGTTGCCGTTCTGGGTCTGAGGCTCAGCCTCGCCCTCATTCTAGAACTTTGGAGTCCTGGATCGCCAACAAGTCAGGAGCCTCAAATCCATTTTACTCTCCCTAGGGGCTCCTCACACCAGCTGGCTAGCACACTGAGTCAGCACCAAGGCCGGAAATCTCCGTTGCTACCCCTGGTCGCCAAAAGCCACCCTTGGAACGTCACTAGGGCAGTCTCAAGTGGAAATCATCTCAGTGTCCCTGTTCTGGGGCTTCATACTGGGACCCGACTCTTTAGTTACAGGGGAGTGAAGCGCAGTGCCTGCACAGAGTCCGGGAGCAGCTGGAGGCACTGCGTGGAGGAATAAGGAAGGTACGGCCAACTCGGCTAGGAACTGTTAGTGTCCCGGCTTCGTGGCGACAAACTTTTTTCTCTTTGTCCACTAGTCTTTGATTCTTTGCCTGCACCTCTGTCCCCAACTCCTACCCACCTTCTCTTCTCCAGCTCCCCACCCCCTCACCAGCCGACCTCCCACCCCTCCCCAGCCGCGCGCTGCCAAACATAACTCTGTTAGGATAGTGCGTGGCTCGGCCACGAAGAGGATTTGGAGGCGCCGCAAGTCAATATTTGATCACAAAGTTAATATTATCTCAAGGCTAACAGTGTGTCGTATAAAAAAGAGACCCATTTGAGTAGAAGGAGGGCGGAAAAGGCGGCTGTCCAGGAAGGCTAGAGGTGGGGGGGCGGGTACCGGTGAAGGGAGCGTGCGGAGGCTGGGGACGCGGAGATAGCTGTCACCCCACTTCTCCCTGGCGAAGGCAAGAGCTTACCTCAGGCTCCGCGTAGTAGCTGCTCCAGTCGGATGGCTCGTGCCCTTCCATCTTCACGGCTCCCAGCATACTGGAAGCCGAGTGCATGGCGGTTTAAAATTTAACAGCCACAACAAACGACCAGCAATCAGCCCCCACCCCCACCCTCTTAAAAAAAAAAAAAGTCAGCTATGGCACCGTCCCCTCCCTCCCGCCCTCTCTCGCGCTCCCCCTCTCTGCCTCTCTGGGCTCCACTTCCTCTCTCTCCCGCGGCCTGCCGCGGGAGGTAGCTGGGAGTGGGCGGGAAGGTGGCTGGCGGAGGAGGGGGCCGAAGAACCCTGGAGGCCGGAACCCGAGGCTCGCCGTCGGGCGTGCACTCCGTCTCCGCGCTCCCGGGGCTGCCGGTGCAGGCTGAGGCTGGCAGTGTAGAGGTGCCGGGAGGCGGCGGGAAGCTAGCGGCGCGGGGGCGGGCGGGGGGAGAGCGAGAGGAGGGGGAGGAGGAGGAGGAGGAGGTGTGGACCTCGCAGCGGACAAGTGCCGCAATGACGTGAGCGGCTGGTGATATAGCGCGGTGCGCTGGCGCGGGCCTCCAATCCCCAGACCCCGGGCAGCCCATTTGAATAATCAGCTCACACTTAGGTGAGAGGAAGCCAGGGCTAGCGCTCCGCACCTGCCGCTGGGCGCCCCGAGCTAGCCCATCTCCCGCTGTCCCCTGCTCTCCCAAGACCTGGACCTGCAAGCAGGCGCGCTGGCGCCCTGGTGGAGTCCCTTCCTTTGCGTCCACGGGGAGTCTTCCGTGGACCCAGAGATCTGGGATCGGGCCACCCTTGGAGAAACTCAGGTCTCCTGCTCCCGCCCCGCCCCTCCTCATCGCCTGGAGCACCGGGTTCGTCAATCCGAAGGCGCGTACCGCCTTGGTGCCCAGCGAAGCCTAGGCAAGCCAGATTTATTTATCTCGGGTTTCCTCCCTTTCGGTGCACATTCCCTGTCAAAACAACAAGCAGGTGACAGCCAATTTGCAAAGCGCTTTCCTATTTAGAAAAACTGTGTACACACCTTTAACTCGCTGGCCGCTGCTCCAGAGGCCCCTCCCCGTTACAGTTAAGTCCCAGGGAGGCCTCAGAAGGCGCGCAGGACTCGCGTTGTCTGGCCGCCCTGGTTGTCAGCCACCTCAGGCCTTTTTCTGGCTACCCACCTCAGTCGGCCCAGGAAGCCCCGCTTAGCTGCAGCCAATACCCGGGAGACAGGGATTTGCCTCTGACATGAGGGCCTCGGTGTTTCAAGGTTACTTTTCAGTTAAATCCAAGGTGCCCAACGCATTTCGTAACTAAAACAAACAGGGCAGTAGGTGGGGGTAGGGCAGGAGAAAAAAAAATCAATATCGGGCCTTATGGGATGACTTCAGGAGGATTTGTGTTCTCTTGCCTCCGAGGCCAGGACTGTTTTATAAAAATTAAAAATTTCATTTTCCTTTCTCTTTAGTCTCTTGGTGTTAAAAAATGTCATTTGAGCATGTTGTTGTCTCATGCCTTTGAGGCAGAGGCAGGCGGATCTCAGAGCAAACTAGGCGGGCCTAGTCTATAGAGTGAGTTTCAGGACAGCCAGGGCTTCACAGAGAAACCCTGTCTCCCAAAACAAACCAAACTGGAAAACAACAGAATATGCCATTTGTATTGTTAGTAACCAAAACTAAGGTAAGCCTAGATTTTGGAGTGGAGAGTCTTTCTTGGTTCTGGGGATGTAGGGATACAGACCCGAACTCTTCTCTCTCAGATATGAATAAAGACAATAGGAAATAGTTGTCCCTGGCTCAAATCCAGATGTTCAGTATTTCGTGTGGTGGTAGAAGAGTGAAGCTAGAGGTGGCAGGTACTGGGTTTGAGCTTTGAGCGTGGAAGCCTGAATGAGGATCAGATTGGAGGGTAAAGAAAGAGGCCACTTGGGTCTGCATCCTTTCGGATCGAAGATGCATCGTCGCCAGTATCCTTTGCTGTTGAAACTCACATAGTATGGACAGTTTACAGATAAGGCATTAATAAGTCCTCTGAAGGAGTGCAGAGCACGAGTCCCTCAAAGGCAAGGCCTGTTTTCCTGCAGAATCTGACTTGTTCATCTAGTGAACACAGGGAACCCAGAGAGATCAGACCCTCAGCATCTCCCCCAGGCCCCACAAGGATGTCCGCAGACTTGGAAAAGAAGGGTGCACATGCTGTTTATAGATGCAGCTGTTTTTCAAAATTAAAGGAAAATGCAGCCCCCCCCCCACCAGAGAGACAGAGAGAGACAGAGACAGCTCCAAACTCCAGAGAAAGAGACAGGTCCACCCCAACCCCTCACACAGAGACAGAGAGAGACAGAAACACAGACAGAGATGGAGACAGAGAGCCCTAAACAGCATTCTGGTTCTGTCTAGAGATCTTAAATGCCGAAGTACTGGACTCCCGAGATGCACGCAGGCGCACGCGCGTGAACACACACGCGCGCGCGCACATATACACACACACGCACGCACACACACAAGGACAGTTCTCTCAGGACATGAAACTCAAGATATCAACATTCCGCTTTATCCTGTCAGTTGGTCTGTCCGTCTGTCCGTCTGTCCGTCTGTCTATTCCCCCGTCCCTCTCTGTTGAATTCGAAGGAGTTTGTAAGCTTGTGATGCACTACTCTTAGATTGTGCTCCTAGCAGAAATTTGTCCCAGAAATTATTGCACGTGTAAAATTAGCTACCAAGCGCTGGGAGAGTGGGTCCGCGGAACAAAATTCAGTGCTTCCCTCAGTAGGACAGACCTGCGAATTCCTACTGTCTTCTAAGACACTATGCTTGCTTAGATCTCAGGATATCTGGGAGCGCTAAACTCCAACTTCCACAGTGACAGGGCGCCCCCTGTCGGCCCCGAGGATTTCGGGGTCAATCTCAGTCCTGTCTTATCTTTTGGGCTCCTAATCGCGCGCAATTCTTGTCTCTGGGCACCTTCTGGCCCCATCTCCACCCAAGAGCACCGCCTAGAGGCCCCTGAAATTGTGAACAAAACCAAACCCGCTTCTTGTCCCCTAGCTCCGAGAAAGGGTCGGTCTGCGCATGACGCCACCTGGGACATTGGAGAAGTGGTGTCTTTGATCATCCCAGCACCACTGGCGGCTGGCTATCAGTGAACAGCCCGGGAGCAGGAAGCCCGAAGACTGCGGAGCGAGGGGAAACATATGGCAGCCCAGGGTCTCTCCCTAGGCTTCAGACTTTGCAGGCGTTCGTTCTCATTGGCGCGTACACCGGTCCTCCCCGGAGCCGCTGCGATTTCTAAAGGTTTATTCAGAGCCTTGGCACCAGAACTTCAAGCTGGAATGCTGCGAACTGCCCCAGGTGCCTCTCTCCAGGAAAAAGTTCTCGGGAGCTCCAGGCTACACACAGATGTCTGCGCTGATCCCCAGCAGTTTAAACCTCACCCGGGGCCAAGCCATACAAAGCGTTCCTTTGCCTGCGCCCTCCCTTTGGTCCTTTCTTCAGTCCAGCACCGCAGCGGCATGTAAAGCCTCTTTACAAATGACCACTGATCTCCTAGGTTTGTTTTTATTTTAGAAATCGCACTGGCTGCAATAGGGCCCCTCTGATTTGGCCTCAAATATTGGCTATCTCTGATGTCGCTGGGGAGAGATTGAATTCCAGTGTTCCTTAGCAAAACTGCTCCCCAGAGTTTTCTGTCAATGAAACTAGCTGAAGAGGACATCAATAAATAGAACTCGGTTTCCCTTACTTAACGGTGTGGAACTCTCTAGATGAATCCTAAATCTCAATGCAGAATATAGTATGTCAAAGGTAACATTTCACTTTTTGTTGGTCTGTTCTGAAATTTATTTTTAAAAACCAGATCCCCAGGGTTTGTTTACCTAGCACTTGTACACACCCTCAAATACTCCTGTGTGGAGGTTTTTTGTTTTTTGTTTTTTTTTGTTTTTTGTTTTAATGTTAAAACCCTTGTTTATGGGGAGTATTAAAAGTCAGCCATGAACACATCACCAAGGATATTTACATGTGGGAATGAAGAAAAGTGTCTATAGGCTGCACTCTTTTGTAAAAACACAGAAAAATGTCCGTGAAAGAAAGAATTTAATACTAGTAACTCATGTTGGCTCCTGTGGCAAGATCTATGGGAAAGAAGGAACAGGTATAAAATAATTGTAAGATAAATATGATAGAAACACCTGGTGATTGGATTGGGGATGTAACTGGGAGGGAGAATGTGCTTTGTGCGAGCATGGCCTTGGTTTCATTTTCTTCCATCAAAACAAAAACAAAATCCAAACAAAACTGGATTTGGTTTGGGTGGTAGACCTGTGTCTTCAGTGTACATTTTTCTGCAATACAGTGATACTCAAAAGGGTATATTGTTTGTCTTGCATCCTCTGTTATTGTGTTACAGTGAAATACACAGTTAGCTTATTAACTCTCGTATTAACGACATCTTGGAAACATAATTTGTATAGATAGTCACCCACTTCCTCTGCAACAATGGAAAAAGCCATCATTCAAGCTGATTCTGATTTTGCTGAAACTGGGTTTCTTTTTCTTACTGGTAGCAGCAGATGGACTCTGCCCTTCTGAGAGAGGAAATGCAGAGCTGTTGATGGCCATCGCAGGGGGCATTCCCAGCATGGTTCCGCTGCAGAGCAGGGGACAGAAGACTGCAGTCTGGTTAAGGTCCAGCTGAATTCAGCACACAGGCTCCCCCCACCCCCACCGCATTTAATGTGTTGTAGATCTTGTTTGCCCCAGCAATTGAGATAAGCAATGGCAGACTCAACTCTTGTCTGTTTTGCTCACTGCAGACAGCTAGCATTCTGTCTACTTGGTTCGAGAAGTTGAGGAATATTTCTGGGATACCATTCACGTCTGGTCCACTGTTCTTGCACTTTTAACATGTTTCTGGTATGTGAAGCTCTTATAAGAGCTAATTAAAATAATTGGAAGAGATGAGCATAAAAGATGACAACACTGGTGTCAATAATAACAGAACTGTGAGGGGGAAGGTCTCTGTTGAGGGGTGCTTAAAGCAGACACACCTGCATCTGTGACCCTGGGAGCTTCTCATTCATTGGCATGGTGTTCTTGGGAGAAATAACCAACACTCCTGCCAACCAGGTAAATGGTGAACTTCATTCATGAAAGACAGAAGTCCAGAGAAACCACTTACAGACTTGGACTATTTCTTTTCTCTGTGTTACTTGGGTAGCAGATTTGGAGGGAATTCCGTTGGATCTGTAGAACCACAGATCATCTATGGGATAGACAAATGTCCTCCCAATAAGTAAGAAGCAGTGAGGCGCTGAGCAGTGGGGAGACCTGACATGGGGCAGGAAGGCCTGGGGTTCAAATCTGTGGCTTGGGAAGTGTTCTTAGCGTCTTCGTTTGCATCTCAAAGTCACCCAGGAGCTTGATATAAACACAGAATAGCTGAACACGATTTGTCTATTTGTCTCAATATTAACAGTGACAATGGAGGGGGAATTGTGCATTCTTACCCATTTGGCAAATATTGAATGAGGTTTTACTCTTATTTCAGGTGGCGCATACAGGGAATGTCACCGCTTTACAGAGACCAATCTTGATTCCTTTGTTTTCTCCCCTTCTCTCTTCCATCAGAAGTTCCAACCTGTTATTATTTTCAGATTTCTTTCCAACAATGATCCCAGAAATTTCAAGTGGGAAAACCTACATTCCTCCATTTAAAACTAGTCCTTCAGGACTAGTTTTAGACTAAAATCCAAGGTGATGGGTTCTGCCCATTTTAAGCAAAATCAGTAGGGCCAGCAGGGAAAACAAGGACTCAGTGCTCCTGTAGAGAACATTATAGCAGACCAGATCTCACACCAATCGGCTACACTTAGAGCACTGTCATCTCCAACTCTGTCCCCTCCTCAAATATGGCATTCCATGGAATGGATGCTACATTACTATCTCCTGATGCTTATTAGGATGTTCAGGTTTTGGGGGTAGTTTTCTTTTGTACTTTTGAGGTTTTTGTTATTGTTTGGTTGTTTGGCTGTTTGCTTATGGTGGCCAAGGACATGGTGTTGTGGATTGTACTCAGAACCATGCTGGACAAGTTTTCTACCACTGAGCATATGTACTCCTAGCAGGTCTAACAGATGCGGCTCTTTTTTTCCTCCTTCCCTCAAGACAGAGTCTCTTAGCCTTGGCTGTCCTGAAACTCACTGTGTAGACTAGGCTGGCCTTGAACTCAGAGATCTGCCTGCCTCTGCCTCCCAAATGCTGGGATTAAAGGTGAAGATGAATCTGCACATATGTGTTCATCTGCTACATATGTAGGGTGTAGGGACTTAGGTTCAGCCCATATATACTCTTTGGTTGGTGGTTTAGTCTTTGGCTGAAATGTGAGTTGATGTGCCTAGACCTGCAGTGACTTGATTTGCCAGAGTGGGTTGGTATCTCGGGGCGGAGGGGGGGGGAGCTTCCTCTTTTCAGAGGAGAAGAGGAGGTGGGATGGGGGAGGGGCCGTGTGAGAGCTAGACTGGGATGGGGGGCTGTGATTGGGATGTAAAGTGAATAAACATATAAATTAAGGAAAAAAAGAATTTGTGATACATGTGTTTGTGTTAGCGGTTTCAGCTGGACTTGTCAAAATAATTCCAACCTTCTCATAAAAGCTTCTACGGGGTGGCACTACTTCACTAACACTGAGCTAATTAACTAGGGTTGGGACCTACATACTCTTTAACCTTTTATGTGCACAGGAATCCCCTGGAGATCTTGTTAAAATGCAGATTTTGCTTTAGCAGGTAGATTTTGCATTCCTTCCAGATGGGCAGAGCTGGGGGTCTGCTGGCCACAGGTGGTCCCAGCTCTGTGGGACCATTTATCTCACTATTCCTGAAGTCAGGCCTGAGCAGGTGGTGAGATGTCACACTAAAATGAGAACTGGAGGCCCCTCTTCAATTTCTGCCAGCTCTCTAGTACCAGTACTACCGCCCTGCCCTTCAAGGAACCTCGGTTCACTGCCACGGCGACTGGGTTCTGCAAGTGGAAATAGCCCCTAGGCATCCAGGCCTGCAGCAAGTGCTGCAAAGCAAAGCTCCCCCACTGTGCATTGTTACTGTTTCCCGGAGACAGGGACTTCCCTGGTTGACCAGAGAGGACGGGATCTATGGCAATTATCAGTTTACAACACTGATAGGTCATTTCCAAGTATGGGGAAACAGCAAAACCAAGACCTCAGTAGAGATACCCCTTTACCATTGCTCTGTAAGGAAGTCCTTGGGAATCCAGGTGGGCCCTGGGTGGAGGTCTGACCCTGAGCCCAGGTCAAAAGCTCTAATCCTCATCCTAATATACATTTAAGAACCAAAATACAAGGATCAAAAGGATGAGAAAGTGACCAGACAAAGCCTATTTATTGAGTTTTTCAATGGAGTTTGCTTCTTTACCCTGGAAGAATCCCAGGCCTCCTTTGAAGGCCACCAAGACTGTGAATGCTCTTCAGGAAAACGTGTCACAATATGGAGCACACACTGCTTGCCAGTGTGTGAGAAAAGAGCTGAGAGCCATTGTGACTGAATTCCCATTGACCTTGGCATACCATCCAAATATTTTCTAACACCAACAACAAGAGAGAATAGTTTATGGACTAAAACTGAAGTCTCAGAGGTGAGAAACATGGAAGGTGTCAGTGTGTTGTGGACTTGAATCCAGCTATGATATGCTTTCCCTGATTTTGGTAAGACCATCTTCCCATTGTGAAAATTCCTTCTGGAAAGAATTCCTTCCTTTCATGTCAGAACCTCCATAAGGGATGTTAAACACCTTTCTGTGGGCAGATTCTTATACAATGCTGTAACTAGGACAACTAAGGCAAGTTAAGGAGTTTAGAGCAGTAACTTCGTCTGTATGATTGGATTGCAGTTAACAAAGCCAGGAAATCTACTTTTTTAGACATTTAGAGGTAGAATTTGGCAGGAAGTGTAAACTTATTTATGAGCAGTCCTTTTTCATGTTCAATTATTAAATCACCCAGGACGCCATTTCTCTTGGTCTAAGAGGCCTGATGGTTAGATGGGAAGAGGAGTGTAAGTCCTGGGTCATGTTCACCAGTAAAGGTTCTGTGAATAGGTTCTCTGCTTTCAAATTCCTCAGGGTTTAGCTATGCCTTTAAAATGGGAACCATGTATTCATCCTTCCAAAGCTCCAAGTAAGGCGTTAAATAGATGCTCATTGTGGAGGGCCCCTGGCTGGCCTGGTGGGAGTCTAAGACTGGACACCCACTCCTCAGGCCTCAGAGTCAGACCAACACGACTTTATAGATACTTCTCTGTCACCTTTCGTTCTTTCCTCTCCCCTGGCATGTTAAATTTGGAAATATAGCATTCTTTTTATCATTTTCATTCCTTTCAAATGCTAGGGCTCTTTCTTGGAGGAGGTATTGTCATGCACTGTTTTAAAAAGTTATATAAATGTTTAAAAAATCATTGAAAGATCAGTATTTTATATTATTTAAAAAATTATATGCTATGTATCATATAATTATACATAATAAATACATTATATATCATGTAATATAAACCACAACTTATTATATATAAGATATATAATATATTTGCATAATACATTACTTATTATCATTATTATCTAATGTATTATTTACTTATGCTTTTAAAGATTTATATATTTTTTATTTATGAGTACACTGTAGCTGTCTCAGACACATCAGGAGAGGACATTGGATCCCATTATAGATGGTTGCAAACCACCATGTGGTTGCTGGGAATTGAACTCAGAACCTCTGGAAGAGCAGTCAGTGCTCTTAATCACTGAGCCATCTCTCCAGCCCTTGTTTACTTATTATTATTGTTGTTCCTTACTTTATATTTGGTGCTGTGGATGGAACCCCTAGGTTTATGCATACCAGACAAGTTCTGTGCTGCAAAGCTCTGCTTCCATAACCATTTTGTAATGAAGTGTTAAATAGTCTCAGAAAATGATTAATTTGACTTTAAGAATAACAAACTTGACTCTGTCATTACATAGCAAAATTGTGAGGTTTACATGCCAAAGTGTCAACCCTGACAGGCCCAGAAGCTTAGACTTGGGCAGCAGGGGGGAAGCTCCCACTATTTATTTCATGTCTGGCCACTTTTTCTTCTTGCATCTTCTGTTTTTGTAAACAAAACCAGAGAAATGTGACCTGTGCCCCTGATTAGCTACTATTTGGCACATGGGTACTTCTGGCCTTCACTAATCAAAACCTACCCTGAAGAGTCCTGCTTCAGTGAAAAGGAGCGAGCCTTTCTCTGGAGAAACATAGTTTTATTTTTAGGACGAGAGATCAGATCAGAAGCATATGCTAACTAGGGAAAGACGAACAGGAGTTAGTAAATCTGGCCCACTTTTAGAAAGGAAAAGTGGTGGCTGGGACAGCTTTAAGGACCAGGAGCCATGGCTCTGATTGTGGTCCTCAGGAAGGGAAGCAATTGAGGTGCAGCTCTATGTGATTTCAGTTAATTGATATTTATGACTTCAGAAGAAAATTAAATATGGCAAGCAGTATAGTTTTAAACAGCCTGTGGTCATGGACAGTGGGGCTTCCAACACATCCAGACTCATGAGTGGGGGGTTTGGTACCTCTTCATCTTCCCATTTTATACTAAATGGTGGGTGAGCCCTCCAGTAATAATAGCTTGAACTTGATAGTGACTCTTCTCATTGTGTGTGTGTGTGTGTGTGTGTGTGTGTGTGTGTGTGTGTGTATGCACACTTGCTAGTGCATGTGAATATTTTTGTTGTCTTCGTAAGTGAATGTCTGGAGGAAAATTTTTATTCCTCCACCACCCCACTCCCCAAGCAGAATAGAGACAAAGAGCAAGGTGTGACCACAGTGTTAGCTTTGGAGACGTCTGTATGGCTCGGTTTTGTATTTCTTGCTAGAACACATGTCTGTATTTGTTCTTTTGAACACAGAGTTGCTGCGAGTTGCTTTCCCAAGATGAGGCATGCAAGTGTAAAGTTGGTTCTGTGTACTCATAAATGATGGGTAGAATACATCTATCCTGGAAGGCATGCAGGACAGATGCATATAATTGTGATATACAAACGCGTGTTTTACTTGTATGTACTAGTTTATGTTGGATAGAATCAGCTTGCGACAAATTCTAGACCAGTGATTTGCAAACTCCTGTCGATGAAACTTCTCCTGCTGATCTATGATTTGTGTTTCGATAGCAAATTGCTGCACTAGACTTAAACATAAGGGAAAGAGGAACGGGATAAATGTTTCTATTCATCTTGCATGGCAAATATATGTAGTCCTAAATAAACCTATTTCTGTTATAAATGTATATTTGCATCAGAATTTGAAATCCATTTCCTGAGCCTAAGGAGCTCCACACACTAAGAGGTGAGAGTACGTTAGTTCTTGCAAAGAAGCTTCAGGTTTCTCATTTATGACACAAAGAATGGCAGAAGTCGTTGGTAAAGATGAAATAAAGATAAGGCTAACGACACAGCTTAGCCCGTTGTCTGACATACCGAGAACTCGCAAATGACGTGTTCTTTCTTATGCAAGATCTCTTACATGGTACATAAAGCTAAAATACACTATATTCTGCAATCTGTCTTTTCCACAGGAACCAAAACAACCTTATTTGACCAAAATGCCACTACCTATTTGAAAAGATTCTCTTTGTGGATAGCATAAAAGCAGTGCTGAGATCTGGGCTGAAGTCAGCGCCAGGATTAGCAAGCAAGTTATGAGCTAGCTCTGGTCTTCAATTCCACTGCTTTCCTTAGGCTTGAAAAATTCAGTGTTTTTTTTTTCTGACAATAACTTTCAGCCTCCTCCTATTTCCAACTCTTTCTAAACATTTCACTACATTCTACAGTGCCCTCTTGCTATTCCTGACGTCATATGGTTTTAGAATGCCAAGTGTCTGAATGTTTCAGCAGCGCGTCCCAGTCTTTCCCGTCTTCAATTCTCCCAAATAGTAAACAACCTTTAAGAGATGCTTTTTAGGGGACATGAATCTGCAAGAAATCTCCTTCATCCACCTTTCTAGAAAGCCTTTTCTACCAGAGTCAGCTGACTTCATTTCTTATGTCCACAGCCTCAGACCAACATTAGGAGTCTGCTCTGAGTTCAAAACTTTTTGAGGATTCACCCATCAGATAATGAGGAAGCTGAGGCAGGAGGATGCTGGTTATAGGCCAGCCTTGATTACATATAGAAACACTATTTTAAACAAACAAGCATGTATATATAGACATTCATACATAATACATGGCAGAGAAGAATTCAGTTGTTAATAATTATTCCACTTGGATTTACTGTAGGTAGCTGGGATGGTCTCTATTCAAGTAACACAGCCTCCTGTTCCATAAATCCTGCATTCCTTTTTTTGGTGGGAAATCTCTACTTTGTTAGTTCATGAGGAAGAGCAGAAGTCCCCAGGACTAGAACCTACTCTGACCATTGCTTGGAAACAAAGAAGTCAGGACTGCAGCACAAAGGCTAGCACAAAGAAATCATTTTTTCCCCCAATAGCCTCCCTCTGCTCATCTGTTTCTTAAGTGGAACTGAAATGTACCTATCACTTTTCTTTTTTTCGGAGCTGGGGACCGAACCCAGAGCTCTACCGCTGAGCTAAATCCCTAACCCGCACCTATCACTTTTCAACCTGCCTTTACTTCCAAAAGTGTGTCTTGGAGTCTTTCCAAGTAGAGTCGTGAAGAATGACCTTGTATTTTAAATTGCACCGAAGCTTGCATGATCCATAGCTCTTTGGCCACATAATTAACATCTCTGTCAGGATCTCAGAGGTGAAGATGAGGGGAGGAACTAGGAGCATATGGTTTACCAAGGCTCCTACCTCTAAAGGTGGTGAGGAGAGTCAGGCAGCCTCACCCTACAAGGAACCATTTTGAGTAAAGTCCCACTGAGAAGAGCTCAGACTGATCCCAAAGGGGTTTCTGGATAGTAGCTGAGGCTTAAATGACATCATTGGTTAAAGGCTCTTGTGGGGTCAAAGGCCTTGCCAGTGTCAGCCACTTGGAACTAAGTGATTATAAGAGTACTCTCTGACGAAGAACCACAGCAAGCATCTGCTCTGAACCACGCAGAAGCTCTATACTAACTGGTCCTCATCTCGTTCAGTGGTAGTCCCAACTGTCACTGAAACCTTAGCTTTCGTTTGAAGGCATATCTGCCTGTGTTCCTATAGTAACTCAGGCCACATTCATCACATGTGGAAAAGCCATGAAACCTAACAAAGTTAAGATTCACAAGTACCACAGACATATTCAAAGAGGTCACTGAGCTGGGAGTGGACCTGAAACAAAGATTACCACCACATGATGGCAGATCCCAGTAAGAAGGTCATGTGTCTCTCAGATAGCAGCCTGGGATTACCAGTCCTGGACTGGGAGTATTAGGTACCTCTTGCCTGAGGGCTGGTAAGAAAACTAATCTCTAAAGGAAGGAAAAGAGTTTGCCAGTTTGAAAGGGAAGGACTAAGGGCCCCTCATGTAGAGGAAAATGTCTGTTCAAAGGTAATGGGAGGAACTCAATTCTAGGTGCTAAGCTCTCTGGGAATGCCACCCAACTTGTAGGAAACTACAGGGACACCCAGAGAAACCTGTGCCTAGAGGCTTTGGTTTTTCTTCTTGAATGCTGAAATTACCAGCAGAGGAGAGAAGCCAAGACAGATTTGGAAAGATTCTTCCTTGGGGGGGTGTTGGGAAGAGAAGTTGGACCCTTAATTAGACAGAGGATGAATCACTGCTTGGGGACGTAGAGGAATTACTATACAAGCAACCATTCCTTGAGGATTATAGACCACAAGCTACCCTCCGCTGTTAGCCCCTCAGGGATTGTCTCAGCTCCAGAGGTAAGTCCTGACTCTTCCTGGATGACTCATTTCCAATTCTGAACTATGAGCTTATACAGAGGTTTGCCTACCTCAGCCCAGCTCAAAAAACCACATAAATATGCTTCATATTAAACTCTTAGAAGTCACCATGTAGGACAATACTAATTCAAATAGAGAAGGTGAGATTCTGGATGGAACACTCTTTCAGGCTTCCACTAGGCACAGATAGAGACAGTCTGGTTCTAAAGGAAGTGGCAGGTTAGGCCTCTCACTGCCTCTCCTGAAAATTCCAAACCAGGAGAGACAGGAAAAGATAAAGAAATGAAAATGTGAAACTGGGAGTCAAAGGTGTATATTAGTCTTTGCTTCTCCAGAAGTACACCATTACATAAGGACTCATTCAAATGTAAGCAGGGTTTTTGGCTCAAGAAAGTCTAGTCCAGAAGTAAGCACATGAGGTAGAATGTATGAAAAAAGGGCCCAGCACCAAGCAAGAGATCACTATGGACAACTGAGGCTAAATTATACTTGGGCTTCTGGGATACAGAAGTCAGTAGGCTCCTGTGTTGTCCCTACTAAGGAAGAAGTATGAGTCGGGGAGTATGGGCTGGTGCTGGGGGTCTTAATTTCCTAGACCTTTCTAGTGCTGAGTGACTAGGATAAAGGTCATAATCAGACCATATCCTTAACCACAAAAAGTATGGGAGCCCTCCATCCTCTTCCTAAATCCCGGTATCCATTTCCTGATGGAAAGGGCTTAGAAAGATCTTCTAAGCCTGGGTTCTTTAATCACAAAGACATCTGACCTTCAGTTGTAAGGTTTAAATGTGGCTTTGCTTTGATTCTTGAATGTCTTTAAGGATGGCTAGCGGGCCGGGGAGAGAGAAGCAGCCATACAATGAAACCAATATCATCATGGACACTGGGTCTCAGAATTGTACTCTTTAAGGGTGTGGAGGCCCTCGACACCTTCCAACTCCTTCAAGCTGGAACCAAACTTCCACACTGGAAATTTTAAATTGATGGTTCATGAGTCACCCGCAGCCACCAAAAATTATTCTACTAACCGTGTCTAGGTATATTAAAGCAAGTTTTCCAGAAAGCTTTGTAACCAAGAAATAATCTTCCTCAAATGTTAGCAGTGTGGATGGTGGGGCCAGTGTCCACTGGAATGCCATCAGCAAGAAACAGAATGGAGAGCACCACTTGTCCTCTGAGATACCGCTGAGCAGTGAATTCCTTCACGGACTAAAGGTAGAAAAGCCTACCCCAAGCAGAAGCCGTTAGAACTATGCATTTCCAGTTCTTAGAGGCGAGAGACAGTAGATCTGAACCATGGTGAACCTTGTTCCTCTGGAGAAGGTAAGGCTTCTCACCTTGGTTCTAGACTTTTGGTGAGGTGATTGGTCTGATGTGAATTCGAACTAAAGATAAAATCCTCATAGAAGTCCCGGATCTGCCTCCCAAACAGCGATAGCCAGAAAGACTATAGCCTGGGATCGTGGATGGAAACAGACCACACACACACACACACACACACACACACACACACACACACACACACACACACACACACAGAGAGAGAGAGAGAGAGAGAGAGAGAGAGAGAGAGAGAGAGAGAGAGAGAGCAGCCACAATTCTGACCTAAGCACAGTTGTGCAAAATACCAGTACTGACAGTTCTCCCCATGTGTGACCAGGAGCATCCCATTTTCAGAGCCATTTCCATAAAACTCTGATGGAATTTCTCCCTTCCTTGCAAAAATTCTCACTCCCCTGTCTCTGATTTACTTTTACCCTAAGCCTTTGATTAGATCCCCATGAGGCTAATGAGACCTTAAATCAGTCAGAAGACCTTTCAGAATGTTCTCTTTCTGTGTCTCTCTGTCTCTGTCTCTCTGTCCCTGTCTCTCCTTTCCTCCCTTCCTGCCTCTTCCCCCATCCCTTTCATATTACTATTCCATTAGCCTTCCCCATAAGTGAGTTTTATGTCTTAGATATTAATCACTGTAACTTTTAAAAACTCAGTGACACTGGAGGGCTGCTTCCCTAAGTTTATTGAGGACGGTGTTGGGTAAGTAAAGTCTTAAATTTGTCTTCTAGTTGAAACACACACGCATGCACGCACGCGCGCGCGCGCCATGTTTTAAACGTTATGGTTGGAGTACAAAAAGAAGGGGCTGAGCTTTGATTGTTATTCTATTCCATTCTGAGTCCAGCAGCACTGAAGGGATTTGCGCGTTTAAAGCCACATTCGTAACAACTCACATAATGAAATCTCCAGGGGCCTATACAGGGAAATAGCTATTCATTCTGATGGCTGAGGTCTGTGCATAGCCTATCTTCTCATGTAGCACTGATTGAACTCCCTCCTCCAGCAACAGCCAATCAAAAGACGTCACAGCGAGGCTACCATTTTGGATGGATTTGGGAGTTGAGACAGGGATAAACAACTGCTTGAATATTATACTAAAGGTAGGCAGGTGGACATGCGCAGATATTGATGGGTAGATAATGAGGTTGGTGTCTCCTCTTAAGTAACTGGTAGGGAGGCCTTTGTTTCTAAGGGTGGAAAAAAACTTCCAATTTTATGTAAACCATTGATTGCACGGTCCGTGTTAGTTCCCGTGAGAAAATGTGCTAGAAAAGGGATTGGGAATGGAACCTCTCACTGCCAGAATCATACAAAATTTACTGTAAAACAATCTGTGGTCTGTATTGCACCTACAGTATATCTGGGCATCTCTGAGTGCACGGTTTAGCTTATTTAAACTTTTACAAGAAAAGGTCAAGGTACTGCAATACTTAATGTTGAAATCACTTCGAGCAGGAACTGGCTGGGGAAACTCAGCTTTTCTTTAAATTAGTCATGCCCATCTGCGCCATCGTTCCCCTGAAACTGTGTCAATATGGTGGGCTGGACCCTCTCTGCTAGGCAATACCTTTGATGTCTAGAGAGCTTTGCCTCTCTGTCCCCAAAGGTCCTTCATCAGCTTTTTGTCAGACATTCCTTTCTTCAGGACTCTGTCAGTAAATGCCCCTCCCTGGGGCTTATCATATAGCCTAACAGGTGGTTTAAACTAAAGGTGTTCATGGTTGAAGATAACAGTTGGTGAGTTATTGATTACATACAAGTCTTGTGCAGGTACCACTGCTGGTCTGCACTTGATAATCCAGCCACAATTTTTAGAGTAGATGGGAGAGGTTCTCTCCAGGACAGGAAAATATTGGCGCTTGCTAGCTGCTGGCAGAAGGAGACTCATTCTTTATTGTTGCTTACTTCTTTTGGTCTTCTAGACATGGTCTCACTATGTAGCTTTGGCTGTCCTAGAACTCACTATGCAGCGTGGCCTTGAACTCATAAAGATCTGCTTTTGCCTTACAAGAGCTGGAATTAAATGTGTGCCACCACCCCCAGCCTCTTCCTTTTCTTTTTCTTTATTTTTCCCATTAATTAATTTATTTATTCACTTTATATACCCATCACTGCCCCCCTTGTTTCCTGTCCCCCTCTCACCCAGTCCCTCCCTTCATTTCCCCCTTTCCTTTCCCTCTGACCGGATAATGGCTCTCTGGATATCCCCCTACCCTGGCATCAAGGGGCTAGGCACATTCTCTTCCACTTGGGTAGGGAGATGGCTCCAGAGGAGGCAGAATAACAGGGGGATACAGCCGCAGCAGGGATGACGTTTCTCTCGTTATAGGGAATGGCAGCACCCCTTCTTTCTTGCCATATAGAAACAGTAGTGCATAACTTCAATTAACTTAAATAATACTAGGTCTCATCCTTGAACATAATAGCATTAGTTCATATACTTCACACTACATGCAATACCTCAGACAGCAACAGCAAGCTGCATATTGTCTTTTAAAGGCTAACTTTATTGTATGAATATTTATACATTGTTCTAGAGTTTTTAATCCTTATTTTCATTTGCTAAACTTGTTATTAGTTATGAAAAGTAACAGATACTTATTCATGTATACATACTTTGTACGTAATGTGTGGGTATTTGTGCCTTTCTAGAGTGATAAGCATGCACATAGTTATCAGTTGAATCGCATTCCTTCGAAATTCAGGTACTGAAGACCCATCTCCTTCATGGGGAGATAGGGGATTTGGAGGCAAGGCCTTTGAAGAAAGAATTAAGTTACACAGGTCATTAAAACAGGTCCTAATGTGTGATGGTGTCCTCACTAGAGGTGGTAAGGATACAGATAAACACAGAGTAGGATTGTATGAAGACACAGACAGAAGACAATAATCTATAAGACCAAGAGAAGCCTTAAAAGTTACTAGCCTTGCCAATAAATGATCTCAGAAGTGTAGTCTCAAGAATGGTAAGAAAATACATTTCTGGGCTGGTGCTTTAGCTTGAGGGTAAAATACATGATTGATATGTATGAGGTTCTTGGTTAAATCTTGGCACCACCAAAAAAGTATAAAAGAAAAGAAATTTTTTTCTTTTCTTTTTTTCGGAGCTGGGGACCGAACCCAGGGCCTTGCGCTCGCTAGGCAAGCGCTCTACCGCTGAGCTAAATCCCCAACCCCCAGAAATTTTTGTTATTTAAGCTACTATGTAGTACTTACAAAGGTAAGTACGCTGGTATTTACAATAAATTGTTCCAGAGAAGTGTCTCTCTGTCTGTCTCTGTCTCTGTCTCTCTCTCTCTCTCTCTGTGTTCTTTCCATAGCAGTTGATGGATTCAGGATTTAGGCTGTCCTTGTTTTTCCTGTTGCAGTGAAAAATGTGGGGTTTTTGGCCTTCACTAGGAAGTCACAATCCATCATTAATGCAAGTGTGGGCAAGAATTCAAAGCAGGAAACTAGAGGTAGGATCTCTGAGTCCTTCCTGCACAGGTTCAAGCTTAGGTATCTTTCTTATACAGCTCAAGGTGTAGGGATGGTACCGCCAACGGTGGGCTGAACCTTCCTGCATCAATTAATAACCAAGGCAGTCCCCCATAGACATGCCCTGAGGCTAATCTAAATTAGGCAATTGTCAATGCAGGTGTACCTCTCAGATGACTCTACACTGTGTCAAGTTGACAAAGTGAACAAGGGCACATCCTCTAAGTGAAAAAGCTCCTTGAAAACATGGAATGTGGCCTGGTTCCTTAATAGCCACGGGCATATATTCATTCACCCATACATGGCAATTTGGGTTGCCATGTCAGAAACATCAACAATGCTGGATTGAAATCTGAGCACAGTGGTGCACGCCTGTCATCCTAGCACTTGAGAGTGGAAGCAAGAAGACCACTCGAAGTAGTTGATCACCACACTAGAAACATCAAGAACACACAACGCAAGAGTATACTGGGAATGAAGAGAAAGGAAGGCATTGGGATATTCTAGGTTCAAGGCAGCAAGGGGGCTAAAGAGGAGCTTGGAATCTGGAAAATTGATTTCCTTCTCTTCCTTACTATCTGTAGAAAATGGAGCAGGTATCTACCCTTAGTCTGACACCCATCTTGGAGGTGCTATGTAGAGTCGGGAAGAGTGAGAAGCTGAAGATCATTGGTTTTACTTAGGATGGCTGAAAGAGAACTATCGGTAACCCTTAGAATCAAGACAAATAGTGCTATCAGGTGTAGGAAATGAGTAGGCCCATGGAGGAGACAACACAAGTGGAAAAGGATGGATCTACCTGCTATTATCAGTGTTGGCACAGCAGGATGCGGTGCTGGGCTAACTGGATTGACAGGAAAACACTTATCTTCTCACTAGCTGAGGTTCTAAGGCCAGATACTAAACCATTAGGTCTTAACTCTTTGAAAGGTGACTATCCTCAATGAGGAACAAGAGCTAAATTATCTTGGGCTAGCTGGAGCAGGGCCTTTGATATGGTATAAGCCTCATTCTAATTCCTTGAAATAGACCCATGCCAGCCTTATTTGTCCTGTTCACACATATCTATAGGCATCCTGCTTTAGCTGTCATGAACTTTCTGTTTTCATCAGTTCCCTTTGGCCTTTCCACCTTCCTTCATTTCCTCTTTCTTCCCTCTCTTCTGCCCTCCCTCTTTCTTCCTCCACTCCTTCTTTTGTTTATTCCTTACACTTAAGAAAGAAAGAAAGGAAGGAAGGAAGGAAGGAAGGAAGAAAGAAAGAAAGGATGAAAGAAAGGAAGAAAAGTGGATATGCTGGCAGACACCTGTAATCCCAGTACTTGGAAGAAAAAAGAATTGTGAATTTGGAACCAGTCTGGGCTATATAGCAAATTCAAGTTCAAGGCTAGTTTGAGATTCATAGCAAGACTCTGTTCCAAGAAACCAAGCCTGGGCTGGTAACTTAATAGTAAAGTGCTTCCTAGCATGAATAAAACCTGGGTGTGATTACTATTATTACCACACACAAGTGCTTGTGTTTGCTTACACATACCCATGCACGAATTCATTTGTGTACACACACACTCACACACACATATACATATATGCACACACACATGCACACACACACACACACACACACACACACACACACACACACACACCACCTACACAGAATAAAACACATCTTCTCATATATCCTGGGACTGCAAATTAACATTCTGAAATCAGGGTGTAGCATGATGGGGTTCTGGCAGGAGGCTTGGAGGGGGCCTCCTCCTTCAGGGGGCGTTCTCATGTGGTCCTTTTTTCCGAGTGTGTACTTGGGCAGATATTTTCCCTCTCTCTTTCTGTTCATGTCAGGCTGCTAAGCCTGTCAGATGAGGATCATACCCTCAGGGCCTCATTTAGCCTTGTTTACCTCCTAAAAGTCTCCTGTCCAAACATAGTCACATCAGAGGTTAGGGCTTAAGTCCAAATTGGGTACTGAGACATGATGGGCATCCAGGAAGCGCTGTGAGAAAACTCTGATGTCAGTGAGGACAATCCTTACTTATTTCTTAATCCCCGCTGAAGTTTACTTTCTCCTGGAGTAATTGTCTTAGCTAGCACAGCTCTGCCCTTGATATTCACTCAGAAGAAGCCTTTGCCCAGGGTTTCTAGCTCTGGCAGCTATTTTGGGTCTCGGGCTTGACCCCCTGAGTGTGACCTCAGCCTCTGGCCACAGCGAGAATTCAGAAGCATGCTCTTCCCTTAAGGAGGTTTGGGAAGAAAGGTGCTGTGCTCTTCTGAAAAGCAGAGAGGGATGGGAGAAACTCATAATAGTGGCTTGATCCTGTTTGCAACCTTGAAGGAGTGCAACTGCACAGCAAGAAGATGGGCTAAACAGAACTTGACACTTACTGGGCCTCTAAATCAAACCAGTTCAAAAGCTCTTCCATTTCTGAAGCCCAGTCGCAAGTAACCATTCCGACTACGGCTGAGTCCAGTTAGATAAAATGTCAGCAAGTGCAAGCTCAAATCCTGGAGGAGTGCTTCTTACAATGTGTATACCGATCAAAGTTCTCCTGGTTTAGTGGGTTTCAGAAATGGTAGAATAATCCCTTCCAACTGTTGTCTAATGAAACGTCCCATTTGCAAATTACCTCCACTCTAAAAGGTTCAAGGCTCAGAGCAAAGCCACATTAGTCTTGTGAAAATATCTGACAGCACTTCAAAGGATGGCTGGGAAGGGAAGATCCTAAAGCTTTGGGGGAATCGAATTTGCATTTACAAAATGATTTGCAACCAGACCTGACAGGTATCGTTTCACGGAAACCAAGGAATGGGTTTTGAATATCCGGATCATTTTCTCCCAGCATCCAAATCTGTAGTGAAATCAGCTTCCTAGCTGTCTACGGTAGAGGCTCAGAAGAGTCTCCCCAAGACCTGATGGGGGAAGAGTAGCAGAGACAGGGAGAGTGAGCAGGCTTACCTTGACTCCACAAGGGCTCACAGCCCAGGAAGTTCCTCAATTTGGGTGTCCCATACTGCAGCTACCTTTGCTGGTTGCCAAAGCCCGTTCTACCACCCTAAATGACTCTGACTCTGTGGTGAAGGCGTTCAGCTGGGTTGGGAATGGCCACCCCCTTCCTCCCATTTCTTCATTCAGGATTTCTCACCTTCAAAGGACACTTTGTGTTTCCTAGGTTTCCCTCCCTTGCTTGTATGAATCCGAAATGAATCTGAACTAAAAGTACTCGTTGAGTGGTTATGTTCCCAACCATAATTTGCAGTCAAGGTATGAATATTTTATACTCAAAGAGCCACTGAAGATTTGTAAAAAGGTTTTTTTTAAAAAATAAAACACGAATACACTCATTTTTGTTGGCACAGGAAGACTATAGCTGGGGAAAACAAAAATACAGGACAAGCCTTCACTCATGAATCTTTACAGAGTGAATCTGGATTTGTGTTTGGGGATGATCAGGAGTAGCTGTGGTGGGGACAGAGTGTCCTTTGGAGAAGAGAAATACCCGGAAGGTGGAGAGCCAGGAAACAAAAACAAAAGCCACCCAAACACCCCCCAACTCGCTTCACACCCACCGACAGTCCAGAAGAGCCCTTTCAGTAGGTCTCTCCATGCACTGGCAGAAATGAGGTGTTGGGCTGGGAAGCCAGGATTCAGATGCCTGTGGGTTCTTTTCACTGCAAAAATAGATTTAAAAAATAATCCAGTCTTTGGCAAAGCTTGCCCCGGAGGGAGAGACCTGAGTAGCTCCTTTGCTGTCCCTGTATGTTTTTCTTACCGTGAGTCAACAGTTTTGCGAGTTCATGGGCTACATCAAAGCTACTACACATGGTCGGAACAGAAAACTAATACATGCTAATTAAACGTTTCCTCCCCCTTCTATAAATCTGTGAGATTTGTTTCCTTCAATCTATTGGCTTATATGAGAAGAACTTGTTGAGTTGTTCTGACTGGGTGGAGCCTCTACTAGAAAGCGAAAGTTAAGGGCTATTCTTCAGAGACTCTCAGGTGACAGTTGCTGGAGAAGTGCTAGTGCTTTCTGAGGACATGTATAGAAGGGCCTGCGGGTGGCAGTCTTTCTGATATTGATATCCACACTGGGAGATGCTCCGTCTGTACCTGACACACCTGCTCTTACAAAGGCTAATCTTATTCCAGGCAATGAGACTTTTGAGAGTAAAAAAAAAAATCTTCAAATATTGTTGAAGTGGTTGACAAGATGACAGCAAGGCCTTACAGGCTGGCTTCATGCTGCCTGTATAGCTGAGAATGACTTTGAACTCCTGATCCTCCTGCCTCTACCTCTCATGTACTGGTGTCCATTCAGTATGTCTATGTGTTACCTTGAATCCCAGATCCTTGATGGTCATGTAAATTCAGATGGATACAAAACCAAATAACAACAAGACTAGCTATTGTTTTTATTAGTAAATGGGTACAGATTAAAATTTGTCAGTGAGTGATGCTGGCCGAAGGGAGGATAAAATTGTTGCCTTGTAGACTGAGCATGGGATCAAACTTGTACTGAAAGAAAATAGAAAATTTCTGAAAAATAAATTACATTCGTAATAGCTAAAATCTCTTATTTATTTATTTATTTATTTATTTATTTATTTATTTATTTATGTGCGTGTCTCTCTCTCTCTTTCTCTCTCTCTCTCTCTCTGTGTGTGTGTGTGTGTGTGTGTGTGTGTGTGTGTGTGTGTGTGTGTAACAGTGTGGATTTGGAGGTCAGAAAACAACTTGTGGGGTTCTCTCTTTCCATTATCCGGGTACCAGGGATTGAATTCTTTACCCATTGGACTATTTTGCAGACCCATGGCGTATAATCTTTCAGGAATGGGACTGAGGGTCTGAAGGGAAGTGAAGGGGAATTAACTTACCATTTTATATTCTCTTATTTGGTTTTTGAAAAATAGCATATTGATGGATTATTTTATTACAGTCATGCTTTTTTATGAGCAAAATCTCCATCTGGTACCATGGCTGTGCATTTTTCTATTTATCTGAGCTGGTTCTTATCTCAGTTTCTCTTGACCATGGGGCAAGTCTTAACCATCTCATCGGGTCTTCCCATCACAAGAAAGGTGTGAAGTAACACTGTGCAAATTCTCCATTGTGTCCCCAACTTCTCGGCCACTCCTGAGGGATTTTCACCTGGTTCTTTACTTACATACTTGAATCCCTCGTCAACCTTCACTGGTGCCATTTATGTCATTTCATTTTACTTTACAACAAGCCATGACAAACGTAGTGGCTTGTGGCATACATTTGTGGTCCAGCTGGGTACAGTCATACAAGAAGAATTCAAGTCTCGAGAGACAGAACTTATTGGAGGGCTCCATTACAGAGCAAATCTGTATCCAGCTTCCTGGGATTGTCGACTGAATTTGATTTCTTGTCTCCTGGTTTAAGAGTCTCAGTTTCTAGCTGGCTGTTGACTGGAGGCCATCTTGGTTCCTAGTTAGATGGGTCTTCCCAACATCTAGCAAGAGGGTATAAGCTCAGGAGCAATGTGGTGTAACCATGGTAGTTACAATCATCACTATCTGCTGGTTAGAAGCAAGTCATAAGTCTTACCCCTACTCAGGTGATAGGAACTATGCAAATCCTTGAACTTTAGGAAGTAGTATTATTAGGGCTTGCCAGAGGCCTTGTCACAGTTTTAAGCTTGCATGATTGACATTTCAGTAGCCTGACAGAACTCCATGGGAAAAATACAGTAATCATACATGCTTTTTCCTGGCGACCCCTCTTTTCTCTTCTTACTTCCATCTTCCCTGGGAATTTGCTGATCCATCCAATCAGTGTGCCTCACTTTCATCAGACGAATCCAACCTGTGCTGAAAAGTCATTCCATGCCTTCTCATGTTAGTTGCTCACGTCTAGTCTAGTTCTAAGAATAGGACAAAGTGACCTTGGAGCAAAGAGGTTGAGCTACATCAGTGGTTCTCAACCTGTGGGTCAGGATCCCTTTGAGAGTGTCTAACAGCCCTTTCACAGGAGTCAACTAAGATCATCAGAAAGGACAGACATTTACATTATGAATCATGACCGTAGCAAAAATTACAGTTATGAAGTAGCAGCAAACGTAATTTTATGGTTGGGGTCACTACAACGTGAGGAACTGTATTAAAGGGTTACTGTATTAGGAAGGTAGAGAAGCACTGTCCTACAGAAATCCATGAGTGTATCAGTTTCTTCCCAGCTCCAGGGCCCCCTTCCTCCCACTGTGTCTCGGCTGGCCTTCTGCGCCTTGATCTGTCTTTCACTATTTGTTCAGTTGCTCCCGTTTTCCTCATGGAAGCAGTCGCCATTTGAAATTCTCTGCTCTGCTTGTTCGTGTTGTTTGTTATCCTGCTTCTCTTCTGAGGAAAAAATGCCGAGCTGTGGGATCTATTTGTCCTCATTCACAGCAGCATCTCCAGGACCTGCAATGACACCAAACACATGCTAAAACTCTTAATAAGCACACTCGAAATAAATATTGGATTAGCCAGGGAGCAATCAATGTGTACTCAGCGTGTGAGGTGGAGGAAGCACTATGGTGGCGTAGGTCCTGATCCTTACCTCACATACCAGTTCTTGGGTGCTACATGGCAGTGTGCTCTGTCTCGCTAGCCCAGAAATACTGACCTCTGCCTCGGTTCTCCTAAGCTTCCCTCCTCCTCTTCACTAATCTGTAAGGGTTACAGTGACTAGATGGGGTTCTGGGAGCCCAGCCACTAGCAGCTTCCCCCCTCCCCCCGCCACCTCCCCTTATCTCATCTCTATGCTGCCAACAGCTCACAAATGAGTTTATGGACATGGCTACAGATCTGGGACACTTGCTTCTGTTTACCTGCGTATCTGCTGTCACGGGTGTCAGAGTTAAAGATAAAAAGTTAGGGTTAGTTAATGGCGGTAATAGTAAAGTGTGTTTCAAATTGTCTGCTGGGTATACAGTATTAGCTACTTGCTTGGCCTTAATAGTGTCTCTGTCAGTCTTCTCGGCATCCCCATTGCCTATAGAAGGTGCAGTCTATTTCCAGAGATACACCATGACATCTAAAAACAGGCACCAGGGCCAGGGCAGCTTCAAAGCCATCTTATTCAAAGAATGTTAGTGAACATAATTGGAATGCATTCTTGCCTTTGGGAGGAGCTTTAATGAAAACACAGTTTTAGGGAAGTTACATTGGACCAGTTCAGCACTGTATACATAAACTGAAACGACCTCACTTAAGCTTGTCAAGTCACTGATGTAGGCTTTTGAGAAGTGGATTTCTAATATGTTTTTAATGTTACCACTAAAATTTTCCTTGTTTGAGTCATTAAGGCAAAACCTTTCCTACTACTATAACAAGAGGACATATTCGAGCAAAGGCTCTTTCCAGAGCTGAGGACATTCTAAAAGCCTACTCTTTATACACCTCCTTGGAGCTGGTCAGCGGTGTTTAGTTCTTTGGTGGCTTCCTCTCTCTCACTGGCGAGAGTGGATATCTTACGTTAAATTTTAAGTTCTTCTTAAGAGTTACATTTCCCCCCATTGGGCTCTTCTCTGTAGTGATAAATAAAAAGCCATTCTCTGATGTCCTTTCTGGACATCTGTGGATATGGCCTGAGGGAGGAATGGCAAGGTGGCAGCTCACTACAAATGCTTCTGGTGAAGGAAGGACATCCCTGCCCAGTAACATGTATACTTAGCCTTGTCACTGAGTCCTGCGGGAGAGGGACAAGAAGTCCACACTAGGCACATTTTGCCAGTGCCCTGAGATGTCCCAGACAGTTATGCCAAGGGGGTAATTAGGCCTTTGCTTGGGGAAATGAAACTTTTCCATGAATTCATCAGGGTCTTGGAGGCTGCATGTCAGTCACATGGAATCCAAATGTGAGATGGGCTTGCCCCTTTCTAGGTTGTGTGACACTGAGCTGTTTTCATCTTTGAGCCCCAGTTTCCTTGTCTACAGCTTGAGGGTCTAATGAACAGTAACCTCACAAGGTCTTCCGAGATTGCTGAGCTGACGAGAAAATTCACAACTAACACCCCTTTATCCCAAACCAAGTGCTGGCTTATCCTGCTTCACTCTCGGAACTTAATTAAAAAAAAATTTTGTGTGTGTGCATATGTAGATGAGCATGCATCATAGTGTATGTGTGGAGGTCAGAGGGTATTGGGAATCAGTTCTCTCTTTCTACCATGTGGTACCCTGCGACTGAACCTGGATCATCAGACCTGGCACAGGTCCCTTTACCGGATGCGTCATCTCGCTGGTCACTTTCTATTATTTCTAAGGTGGGCTGGTCTCTTCCTATGATTTGAACAAAGTTGGGAATCTTTTAGCAAGAAAGAAGAGTGGGGAGATTTTCCAGTGCACAGACAACACAGTGTGTGTGCTGTGGTTTACAGTGACAAAAGAGACAAAGAACCTATAGTTGAAAGTGCCTAGAGCAAGGAACAGATGACCATTGCCTTCTGTGCCATGCTTGTTTCTCTTTCATGCTCTAGAGGAACTCCTGATGTCTTGTTGCGTGAGCTCTATGCCCTGCCTTCCTTCTTTCCCAGTGTTTATTTTATTTATTTTAATGTATTCACTTCACATCCCACTCACTGGCCCCCTCCTGTTCAGCCCCTCCCACAATCCTTCCCCCATCTCCTGCTTCCCTTCTCCTCTGAGTGTGTGGGGCCCCCTTAATATTCTCCAACCCCAACTTCAAGTCTCTGCAAGGATAGGTGTTTCCTGTCCCACTGAGGCCATTCAAGGCAGCCCAGCTAGACTAACACATCCCATGGATAGGCAATAACTTTAGGGATAGACCCTGCTCTAGGTGTTCAGGGCCCACATGAAGGCCAATCTGCACATCTGCTACATATGTGCATGGGGCCTAGGTCCAGCCTCTGTATTCTCTTTGGTTGGTGGCTCAGACTCTGAAAGTCCCCCATTGTTAATTTTTATAAAATGGTATATCCTTTCAAGTTCATCTACCTTTCCTGGAACCAAGACTCCCAAGCCTTCTTTACTTCTCTCTATTCTCTATACTCAAGCAAAACCAGCCGACCCTACATATCATGATCTGAACCATCCATCATCTTTTGGTTCTCAGGGCTGTTTCAGTACCTACAAAGTGGGCCCAGTCTTTCTGTGCTTGTCCCTCAACCAGCAAACAGGGGAATCCTTTAAAAATGTAAACTTGTTCTTATCATTTCCATCCTTAGGATTCAAACCTGGGCAGAAATGTAACTTGAGGGGAATCTCAGTCTTCACGTGTTACCTCCCACACAAGGATACACTGTATTCAAATAAGTGGGAAAGTTGTCCAGGACAATTTAGTCCCATTAGATCAGAGAAAGTAGCAGTCTAGACAGAAGCACTCATATATAAGCAAGAGGAAAAGTGGCAACTATGTAGATAGACTTGAGCAGAAGAGAAAAAGAAGAGAGATGTAGCAGGCTGAGGATGTGGCCAACTGAGGCCATTGGAACATCTGGCTAGCATCTTCCCCCAGTGCGGTTCCCCTCCTAATTTATGGAGACTAGAGGGTAAGAGCTGCTTGTCTCAATGGGATCTCATAAAACTGCAAAGCTTCTGTAAGGCAAAGGACACTGTGGTTAGGACAATACGGCAACCAACAGATTGGGAAAAGATCTTTACCAATCCTACAACAGATAGAGGCCTTATATCCAAAATATACAAAGAACTCAAAAAAGTTAGACCGCAGGGAGACAAATAACCCTATTAAAAAATGGGGTTCAGAGCTAAACAAAGAATTCACAGCTGAGGAATGCCAAATGACTGAGAAACACCTAAAGAAATGTTCAACATCTTTAGTCATAAGGGAAATGCAAATCAAAACAACCCTGAGATTTCACCTCACACAAGTGAGAATGGCTAAGATCAAAAACTCAGGTGACAGCAGATGCTGGTGAGGATGCGGAGAAAGAGGAACACTCCTCCATTGTTGGTGGGATTGCAGACTGGTAGAACCATTCTGGAAATCAGTCTGGAGGTTCCTAGAAAATTGGACATTGAACTGCCTGAGGATCCAGCTATACCTCTCTTGGGCATATACCCAAAAGATGCCCCAACATATAAAAAAGACACGTGCTCCACTATGTTCATCGCAGCCTTATTTATAATAGCCAGAAGCTGTAAAGAACCCAGATGCCCTTCAACAGAGGAATGGATACAGAAAATGTGGTACATCTACACAATGGAATATTACTCAGCTATCAAAAACAATGACTTTATGAAATTCGTAGGCAAATGGTTGGAACTGGAAAATATCATCCTGAGTGAGCTAACCCAATCACAGAAAAACACACATGGTATGCACTCACTGATAAGTGGCTATTAGCCCAAATGCTTGTATTACCCTAGATGCCTAGAACAAATGAAACTCAAGACAGATGATCAAAATGTGAATGCTTCACTCCTTCTTTAAAAGGGGAACAAGAATACCCTTGGCAGGGAATAGAGAGGCAAAGATTAAAACAGAGACTGAAGGAATACCCACTCAGAGCCTGCCCCACATGTGGCCCATACATATACAGCCACCCAATTAGACAAGATGGATGAAACAAAGAAGTGCAGACCGACAGGAGCCGGATGTAGATCGTTCCTGAGAGACACAACCAGAATACAGCAAATACAGAGGCGAATGCCAGCAGCAAACCACTGAACTGAGAACAGGAGCCCCGTTGAAGGAATCAGAGAAAGAACTGGAAGAGCTTGAAGGGGCTCGAGACCCCATATGTACAACAATGCCAAGCAACCAGAGCTTCCAGGGACTAAGCCACTACCTAAAGACTATACATGGACTGACCCTGGACTCTGACCTCATAGGTAGCAATGAATATCCTAGTAAGAGCACCAGTGGAAGGGGAAGCCCTGGGTCCTGCTAAGACTGAACCCCCAGTGAACTAGATTGTTGGGGGGAGGGCGACAATGGGGGGAGGATGGGGAGGGGAACACCCATAAAGAAGGGGAGGGAGAGGGATTAGGGGGATGTTTGCCCGTAAACTGGGAAAGGGAATTACACTCGAAATGTATATAAGAAATACTCAAGTTAATAAAAAAAATTTTAAAAAAAAGAGCTGCTTGTCTCAGTTTAGGCTCACTGACATCAGTGCTCTGGTTCAGTACCTGCAGCTCTGCCTTGGGCTTCTGCTACATGACTAACAAGAGACCAGTGCATCATGTCCTCACAGTCCAGTCAGTGACAGGACAACATAAGCTGTTCTCCTTCCCTCACTATCCACTTTCATGCTGCAGAATTATCCCTTCCCAGAATCTTCCCAGCAAGGTTCAGAATTTAAGTATTTTTGGTAGGGTTGTGTCAGGAAACCATTTTAGCCCATTTATCTGGTGCATTGTATAGGGTACCGAACAGCTCTGTTAAAGAGCAGAATAGGATGCTAGAGTGAGGATGGGATGTTTTTGCCCAACACATACACACCCTCAGTTCTTATCCCATCTGCATGAAAAGAAAGTCCTGGGTGAGGTTGAGGCTCCAGAAGCAAGAAAGGGGAGTTTTGCTAAAGCGCATGAGCAGCCAGCCACCTGCTTTAAAAACTCAGCGAGTAAATATGAAGGAAGTTAAATTAGAAGATAACAAACCAAAGATCAGAGGCAAACTCCCATAAGTGAAACATTCATACTCAGTGAGAGCAGAAATTAAGGAAAAAATGAAAGAACATTTCGAAAACCTCATCTAATGTGTAATCTTAGATTGGCCCCAGGAAATCATTTATAATCATTATAAATCATTGTAATCATTTAAAGGGAAAACTGGTGAGATGAAACAGTGTCGCCCTAACATTGAATAAAAACAAACAAACAAACAAAAAAAAAACAAAAACCAACTTCCTCAAGAAGAAAGGACAGAAGACATTGATTTCTTGAGTCTGATAACTGTCTGTGGCTCTGTAAGCAAGCTTTACCAGTTAAGGAAGCTGAGTGTAGAGTATATGAGAGCGTTTTGTGTTGCTCCAGTAATTATCTGGTAATTCTCAAGTTATCTCCAAAGAAAAATTAAAGAATAAAAATTTCTCAGTGTTCACAGTTTTCGCCATGCTATCGCTGCTGCTCTCTAACGCCAGTGCTGCCTCTCACTTGCTGAGCTCCAGCCAAAGGAGAAGGGGGGTAAGTAAGGAGGTTCCTATACCATGGCTCGGACAAGCCCGCAAGTCCACTAGTGGTAAAGCACCCAGGAAACAACTGGCTACATGCTGACAGGAACCTGATATAGCTGTCTCCTGAGAGGCTCTGCCAGAGCATGACAAATACAGGGGTGGACGCTTGTAGCTAATCACTGAACTGAGAACGGGGTCCCCACTGGAGGAGTTAGAGAAAAGATTGAAGGAGCTGAAGGGGTTTGCAACCCCATAAGAACAACAATACCAACCAACCAGGGCTCCCAGGGACTAAACCACCATCCAAAGAGTACGCATGGGCAGGCCCATGGCTCCAGCTGCAGTGGATGGCCTTGTTGGACACCAATGGGAGGAGAAGCCCTTGGTCCTGACAAGGTTCAACTCCCCCCTCCCCAGTGTAGGGAAATGTCAGAGCGGGGAGGTGGGAAGAGGTGAGTGGATGAGTGAGGGAACACCCCAATAGAAGAAGGGGGAGAGGGGATGGGATAGGGGGTTTATGGACGGGAAACCGGGAAAGGGGATAACATTTGAAATGTAAATAAATAAAAAAAATCCAATAAAAAAGTTCACACCATCAAAAAAAGAGTGCACCTTCTACTAAAGGGGTGAAGAAAACTCATCGTTATAGGCCTGGTACTGTGGCACTCTGTGAAATCAGACTCCATGAATCAGTCCACTTTGCAAAGGACCTCAAAACAGATCTGCACTTCCAGAGCGCAGCTATTGGTGCTTTTCAGGAGGCAAGTGAGGCCTATCTGGTTGGCCTTTTAAAGATACCAACCTGTGTGCTATCCATGCCAAACCTGGAACAATTATGCCAAAAGATATCCAGCTAGCACGCCGCATACACTCAGAACGTGCTTAAGAGTCCACTATGAGAGGAAACATTTCATTCTCAAAAAAATTTTTTCCACTTCTTCCTGTTATCAGTAGTTCTGAATGTTAGATATTTTTTCCTTGGTGTCAAAACTACCTATGTTTATGATTGCAAGTGGAAACATAGGGGACAGAATCAGAACTTTCTCCACGTTCATTCGTGTGTGAATGTTTAATATAAATTCAAGATCTAAAGCGTCAATGCAAGCAAAATGTTTCAGTGAACACATTTTAACACTTCAACTTTATAACAATTATAAATAAACCCGTTAAAATTTTCTGGACAATGCCAGCATTTGGATTTTTTAAAAATAAGTAAATTTCTTATTGACGACAACTAAATGGTGTTTGAAGCATTTTTATCAGAGAGTACATTCCTCCATTCACTATACGTTTCTGAGTTGTCCTAAATGCAAGCACATGCTTTTAATGTTGTCTGTCTTCAATGTCGTTCCTGTAACTTTGTTATTAAAATACATTAAACTATATGTAAAAAAAAACTTCTCAACACTAAAAAGGTAAAAGAAAAAAAAAAGTAGGGCTTGTTTTTAAAGCTAAAGACCTAAAACCTGGAAAAACTAATTCTGCAGATGGATTATTCTTGCAGCAGGAACAAGCAAGGATTCAATGAGCAGGACTAAAGCCATGACATGACACAGAAGGCTGAGATGATTACATGTAGCCACAGACAGGCAACTTGTGAAACATATATATATATATACATATATATATATGTATATATATGTATATATATATTTTTTCAGGAATCTGACAAAATTTCAGAAATTTAGTCCCCAGTCATTTCATCTGCTTAAGATTAAAATACTAGAATAAATCCAAAGGAAAGGCCATGCACAATGTGATGTGACTTTTCCTGGTGTCCTCTGACTTGCCCTCTAGCTGTGTGACTGCCCATCAGCGCGCCTTTCTGTCTAGACACAGATGTGTTGTTTGTGTTTTCCAGCATTTAACACCGTCTGCCTTGGCTTAGAGGATTTGACATGGGTGCTGGGAATTGCAATGGGATCTCTGGAAGAACAATGCAGGCTTGTAACTAACAAGCCATCTCTCCAGGTGCTCTCTTACATTCCTAATGTTGCTCTGAACTTTCAAACTCAGTAAATTTATAGTTCCTTTTACACTGAAAGAACAAATGCTTTAAAGTCCAAAACAGCATACAGATTTGAAGTGTAGTAAATGACGTTGTTGTGTATCATGTGCTCCAACATGAATCAAAACACAAAAATTTAGTGTGGTGTTTCTTTTCACACACACCTGCCTGGAACCCCTTCCATTGCCTCTGGTTTTGCCCTGTCTCAGTCCATGCTCTGCTTTTGCCTCTCTTGGAAGAACTGAAAACTTCGTTTATGCAAGGTTACCTCTCTGTTTCTTGAGTATCTGTGACACTTATTCCTGTCGGTTACCTTATGGGCTGTGTTTACTTTATGGAAGATGAAAAGGAGGGGAAAGAGGGAGAGGTTCATCAAAGATAGGTTAATACAGAGCTCTGTAAAGTTAAATTTTAGCTAGCATTAGCTAACTGCGTACTTGGTTCCAGGCGGTGGAACAGCTGACAGACTAGGGAACCACCAGCAGGGTTGCCTGTTGACAACTTGCTATCCAGTACAAGGATTGTTCAACAAAACATATGAGACAAAACACAGATGGAGAACCCTTTTTACTGAATATATATATATGTATATCATGATGATGCCAAAAGGAATGGGTTAATAATTCTACATTGTGGGCTTACTTCAAAAATAGAAAAATGAGTGATGTGTGATTCAGAGAATGAATTTTCCGTAACCACAGAGGAAAGAGTTCAGTTCAGTTCTTTCAGTTCCACAGGTAGAGCGCCGTCTTCCTTTCGCTTCTGGCTCATGGCTATTTGTTTTCCTTTTTGCTGTGCCTAACAGAACCAGAGCCACGTGTGTGCCCAGCGAGTGCTCCATCAATGAGCTGCATCTCCTATTCTCTATGCAACTATTTCCACAACAAGGGTCGGGGGCTCACATTGATCCAAGGGAAGCTGATATATCTGGAACCCCAGCAACCTCGCTGTAGAAATGAGTTGTGCTTGTTATGTTTTGGGCCGACTGTGTAATTAATTGGCTGGTTGTGTGATTTGCATGTAAATCAAATCTTTTCTAGAGGATGGGCAGTGAAAATGTGATCATGTGAGCACACACATGCCCATGCCTGGTGTTGTGGGATTGTACATGCATGGTGTATATTAATAACCACAGTAATTGTTCAGAACTATTGAAAATGAGCAATTTATTCTTCCTAGGGAGGATTCTAAACTTTGGGTCATTGTCGCTGGGATTCGTTTTGTTTTGTTTCCCTTGTACTTGGTATTTTGAACATGGTAGGAAAGCAACCTCCCTACCACCCTACCACTGAGATATATCCTTGGTCACCAAGAATATGTCTGTGCACTTGGTTTTGTGGTGATGCTGGGGTTGAGTCCAGGGCCTCAGAGGTACAAGACTAACACTGTGATTGTACTACTTCCCAGCCATTTTCATATCTCTGAGGCTGTGGATCTACCCGGACCTCCCTAAGGCAAGCACTAGACTATGGGCTGCTTTTGAAGTCACTGCTGTCTTTCAAGTTGCCATTAACCCAATTCTCTGACTGTCTACTCCTGGCCTTAGACACCGTTCAGTGGGTTTTGTGCTCCTAAACTCTTTATTCTTTCTTCTGTTATTACATCCAATTGACAAATACAGGCCAGGAAGGTAGAGGACTCACCCACACTATACAACATTTGGCTGGCTATCTTGGATTTGAAACCAGGAAGTCTGCTCTCAGAGACTGAAGTCAGACCCACAATGTCAGGCATAACTATGCTGTCTCCCAAACACCCACACTTTATGACTCTGTAGAAATAACTCATGTTTTCATTGTTGTCTGTGAAGTTTTTTTTCTCTTCCTTAGTTTAGAGTGTATTTAGAGAGGAGGGGGACACAAATGACCTGAATTCCTGGTCTCCATGGAACTGCTATAGGAACTGAGATTGGCAGCTCTCTCAGATTACATAAAATAGCAGAAGAAACATTTAAATAAAGAAGCTGACCACCAAAACTGGCGTGTTTGAAGAGATACATGCCAATAAGGAGCCTGAGTCTTTGAGCCAGACTGCTTCAGGGTCCGCAGAAGACACTTTCTGATCTCTCCTCTGAAGTCTATTAAAAGCAGAGAAAGTGGGGGATACTAATAGAAAAGTTCCAAAAAGGCTTAGTGAAATAGCTTAGCAAAACAGCACATGAATGACCCCTTTGACTGTCTGTGCAAGTCTCCTGCAAGTGAGGGAAGCCATTGAGCTATTCCTGTTTCTACTTTTGCTCCTGTGCCCTAGTCATTAAAACCTCCTGGGGGACCCTTGCTCCTTGGCAGATTGGGCTGAGAGTTGAAGAGGGGTTCTGTGTCCCACAGCAGCGTTGGGAGTTACAAATCTTTATGTTTGGAAAGTTTCTCCTTTTTAGACATCTTTCTTGGTATATTCACCATACAAAATGAAATCAGATGTCTCTAATAGAGTGATCTTTCTCAAATATTTCAAGCTCCTTCTAGAAGATACTTTATCCCCCAAAAGTACTATAAAATTAAAAAAAAAAACCCTGAAAGCAGTAAAGCCTGTATTTCCCACATCTCTTTAAATAATTTAATACAAATCAAATACTGGGTTTCTCAGCAACATAATTAAAGTCTAACAAGTTTGCTTTTCAACTGTTTTCCAAGACTTGGTAGAAAGCCACAAAAATCAAGGCTTCTTAATAAAGGTGAAAGCTAGACTAAGAATTATGAATCACCAGGCATATGGTGGAATGATCAGCTCAACTTTCAGGTCCCCAATCTAGACAGGGCCACCCCACCTCCTTGCAAAAAGGGAAAAAAAGGAAACTCCAGTGTTGGGTCAAAGTTATGGGATATGTATTATGCCTCTCTTTTTTGCTCTTTTCAATAGCTGTGAATTGCGGTTTGAACTGAGAATTAGCTCAAGATAACAAAATAAGATTAGGAAAAGATAAATGCATATGAAGGACTAGGGTTTATCTGAAATTCATTACAGCAATCAAGTTGTAAAGCCCCAAGTTGGAAAATTTACCTGCGTGTGTGTGTGTGTGTGTGTGTGTGTGTGTGTGTGTGTGTGTGTGTGTGAATTTCAATACTCTTATAGAGTTTCGGAGTATTGGTCTCCATTTTTCAAGAAGACTAAATAACAAGGAATTGAGTAATCATTTCTTGGAGAACTAGGGTCAAGCACAAAAGAGGCTGACTGGCATGGTTTCCTGGGAGTGGTAGAGGACTGTAGAAAATTTCTCTTGCTGGGGCTGGGTTGGGGGAAGGGATAGAGAAGTCGGGACCCACCTCTAGAAGCATCCAGGGCAGTCTTATCCTGGGTGGATGACAAAGTGTCCAAGATCCATTCCATTCTAGGGCTCCAAGTCAATCATAGCAGAGCAAATCACAAGTGTCAAGATAGGTCAGCTTTTGACTCAGCTGTCGGAGGAGAGTGTTTGCCTTTCTAGGAGGCTGGTATCCATACAGCAAAGGGCAGAGTTGAAGCAATAGAAGCTCCCATTCAGATGAGGTTGAAGCTGGTATTCGCCTAGTGTCATTCTGCAAAGAAACCCATTTTGCCCTTCAAAAGGCTCTCATTCATCTTGAGGACATTCTTGGCCAACAGGTATTATTATGATAATACCTTAAGTTTATTTAGTGCCCCCACCCTTTTTTCAGGAGAGGTCAAAGCCAGTTGGGCAGTCAGTCAACAACATTTATTGAGGTCTTTTAGTGTGTAGAGATGTGTATTAAATCACTGTCGGCCACACCGGCCAGTCCACCACACACACCACTGTGGTCACTGTCCTGGAGCACAGGGCTCACGCCTTGGGTGCTGCACCCTCCTGTCTGATTCCCAGCCAGCAGTTTCTATTTACCTAAATTGACTTAGGCTGCAGCAGACCTGATGTCATACATACTCTTGCAGATTTGTCCCCTGCAGATTCTGTCTGTCCTGACAAGCCACAAGTGTCCTGTTCAGGGTTCGGTGTTGTAAGCTGCCTAGTAAGTTCAAAGCAGGAAGCACAAAGTTGCCCAAAACTGAAGTGACTTAAGTTTTCTCTCTTAAGTAAGGGAAGAGTTGGTTTCCTGGGAGCCTATGGTTTAGGTGCTTACCTGAACCCCTGGCCTCCTGCTGGGAAAGTCCCCTGGACTTTGGCCAAAGCACACACTCCTCAGTTCACACGCAATAATGGGAAAGGAATTTGTATGGGGTGAAATTTTGGAATGGTGCAGCAAACACTGTTCAAAAATTAGGGGAAGAAGGGGGAGAAGACAGAGGGAAAATTTAAATATGACTTTCCCAATGTGCTTCTGGGGAGGACACCACTTGTCTTGTATACAGCCTTCATCCAAGCCATGCTTCCTCTGAGTGTGTACTTATTTGTGTAACTGACACTGAATTGTTCACAACGGGATGGTTTTCCATCCAAGGTCTTAGCATGAAGTGGACTGTCACGTGTTTCAGTATGGATAGCAATTCTATTGGGTTTCAAACCGTACTTTGTGAGCAACACCTATGTTTCTTGAGTACTAATCAAACAGCATGACCTACTGGCAGCATCTGCTTAGCATGTACAGTGCCAGGCCCTGGGTTAATCCTGCACCTGTGGCTGGGAATAGAGTGCATGGGGAGTGGAGAAGTTGGGGAGGTGGGGAAGGGGAGTAATACAATATCACAACAAAAGCACATGACGATAAGATGTGAATTGTTTTAACTAAGAAACGAATGACAAGCTATGCATTCTATGTTCCTTTAACAAATATATTTCTGCTTATTCGCCACATAGATAATTTTGAAATTTTGTGTTTGGGTGTATACAGATTAACAGTTGCTATGAACTGTAACAGGAACAAAAAAAAAAGTGGCTTAATTACCAATATTTCAGTTTTTCATAATAAAATAAAATAGAGAGTTGGACAGGTCAAGACCGTCATGAGTTTTCCTCTATTTTTTTCCTTGATCACCTTTAAGTGGATAGTTTGGGTCCCAAGATGGTATCTTTTGTTTCTAGGCAACAGGAAGAGGGATATAAGGCTCAATGCATTTTCTTCTTACTGGCTTAATGTAGCTTAACAGATAGAAAAAAAAAAAAAAAAAAGAGGGAGCCACAGGCTGAGGACTTCCAGCACAGACTGAAAGAATCTGAACCCTTATGACACCTCCACTCCCCACCTCCATGTCATAAAAAGGCAGAAGAAAGGTGTTCCTGGAACAGCAGGAGGCAATAAAAGCCTGTGACAGCACTAGGTATGCAAGCCAGACTTCCCACGGTTCCCTCTCAGATCCCCACAAAAAGTGAGGTGCCAGTAGGCTCATCTGCAGTCCCAGGGAGAGAACCTTGGGAGCCCACAGCTCAGCTTGTACAGTGCATAGAGCAAAGCTGCAGAAACAATACAAGAGATTCTGGCTCAACTAGGTACAAGCCAGAATTGGCCCCTGAAAGCTACCCTCTGAACTCCATACACCGGCACGCTATCTTTCTTCTTATTACTTATTTTAACACAAATGTCACTTTGGGGGGGAAGTTCTGATTACCTTAACTTTTTTTCCTAAAAGATTGTTCCTTGTATTATTAATATTTCATAGATACTCTTCTTTTATCAGTTATGTAATCTGCAAATATCTTTTATATAGCATCTCATGGTCCTTTCTTTGTAGTGACTCCCTCTCCTTTTTCTTATCCTGTATTCCTCCTCCTGATAGCCACCTTTCTTCTCTCAAGTAGCTCTCTTCCTCTTTCATAACATACATACAGTAAGGTTCCACAGAAGAGAGAAAACTTGAAATATTTACCTTTCTTCCTCCCAATCCCCCTCTCTTTCCTGTTCCTTCCCAGTTTCATCTTTTTTCCTGATGCCATAATTTCATTCCTTTTTACAGTTGAATAAGATTTTTCTGTGTGTACCACATTGCTTTTGTTCATTCCTCTATTAGTGGGAAACTAGCTTCCTCCATTCTAGGTTCTAGCACGTGTGCAGTAGCCAACATGGATATGACTCGAGTTCCTTTGGGTATCGACCCCAGAGTGGGACAGCTGGATTGCATGGTAGTTCTTCTTTTAGATTTTTGAGGAACTTTCATATTGATGTCTATACTGACATTCAATTCTCCTGCTAAATGCAGCCTCCCCCTCCCCCCGACTTAAGGGAGTGGGGACTATTATAAGGATGACAAACCCAGGAGGTGACAGCAGGGATTCGGGGGCAGGGGAGTGAGGTTCTTAAAGTCCTCTCCTTCCAATCTGCTCACAAGCTTTTTGTGAAGCCCTGTGTGTTGTTGAGTGGAAAGCCCTCAGATGGGTGCAGAGGGCTGTGAGCACAGCATTGCTGTTTGCTGCTGCTCTCGAGCGCCCCCTGTCCCATCCCTGAGCACATGTCACCCTCTCATACAGGCATGGGTCTGTATATCTGGACTCTGCGAGACCTGTTTGTCTGTTTCTGTGATGTCATGAGTAATAACTTGTGCTCACTTAACAAGGCTAAGGAATGTGAAGAGCAACAAATATTCTTTCTGTGTATGTCTGTGAGGCCGTTTGGAGAAGAGATCGCTAAAGTCAAGATCACCCAGTCTGCTGAGAGCCTGAAGAGAATGGAAGGGTGATGCAAAACTAAACTCATTTCTAAAGCTAAAGCATCTTCTTGGGCTGAGTACCCATCTTGATCTTCGTATAGGCTAGTTCCTGGCTCTGATACCTTTGGCAATGCTAGACATTTTAATTACCTTATCTACATAATAAGTCTTCTTACCTGTAAAGCCTCTAGGCTCTAAGCTTTTCCCTTTCCAGAAGGTTCATGGATAATTTTGTCCCCTTGATCCTCCATCTAAAGACTGGAGCACAGTTGCAGACACATGGCTCTGCTGTAGGAAGAGGACAAGTCTTCAATGAGAATGTGAGGATACAGGGAGGGCCCTGCAGGATCCAACAGACACAGCCTCTGCAGACACAGCAGTGTGAAAGAGGAGAGTTTCTCTCTGGGCCCCGTTTCCTAGATGACCGAGGGCTGAGACACCTGTTTCCTTGCAAAGCAAGAGAGAGAAGGTGTATGGACAGGCACCTGGGGGCAGGAGCTAGCCAGAGGCAGACAGTCTGTTCGATTGTTTCTTGTCCTACTTCCCCAGGAAGTTAGCACTCCTGGGGAGTGTTAACAGTCACCTAAGTCAGGAAAACTGCAAGAACTCTAAAATTTCAATGAATTTTAAATTCCAAATATCTGGAGTTGTTTCAGATTCCACTGGAAATGTAAAATGTGGGAGCCTTTTTTCTTTTTTGATTGTTTTGTTTTGTTTTGAGACAGCATCTTACTGTATAGCTCTGGCTGGCCTAGAACTCATATTGTAGACCAGGCTGCCCTCAAACCCACAGGGTTCTGGGATCCATCCTTAATAACTAAAATAAAATGTTTGGGAGTCTGAGGGTGTAGATAAGTGGTGTGGTATTTGCCTAGCACGCAGGAGGTCCTGGGCTCCACTTTACATGCTGCATCACCCCTAAACACACACCAAAATGATTTATGAGAACCTCAGATTTGAGCAGGTTGTGAATACCTGAAACGAGCAGCTATGTGGAGATTTTATTATGGGAGAGACAGTTATCCCTCCTTATGGTTCAGCACCAGGAAGTGATGTTTAAGGAAACGATGCTTTGTTTTCAGTGGAATTTTCTCTGGCCTATGGAAGTTAGTTGGTCCTAGGGCACTAACAGGGTATAAAGCATAAGAGTGAATTACAACAATTACACAGGGTAATATTTGCTCAGCTATTTGAGGATCTCTATAGCTGAATCTTTTCCAATTAGATTCACTGCCCAGTGACTCCTCTTAATTCATTATAGACATTTTCAGAGGTTTTAATGGTCGGGATCAAGCCGAAGTGGCTGGGGTTGTTCACACATTTTAATGACTCCTCAAAAAACAGAGAGAGATGGCCTAGAACCTCATGTGGCCCTCCAAAACCTGAACTATTCCCTCAAAGTCTGTATTGCCACCCAACTGAGGAACAGGGAGTGCGCCTGATAGAGAATATTTTGAAAAACGAAACCAAAAATTCGTTGTACTAATTTATGGTTGTATGGTATTACTTTGTAATTATCCTCTCCATAGATTTGCTAGTGCTGGGGAGAACAGGGGGTTGGATAAAAGATGTATTTTTTTCAATCTAATTGCTTTGTTTTATTAAGGTAGGTTTCTCCAATAGAGTCTTGCTGGGAACCTGTATGTCTTTGCTGTTATAGGGATCTATAAAGAATCCAGGTCATTTGTCAGTGACCTGCTGCCCATGTTAAGTCCTTGAGAGCTGTGCTGTCCTTTGTTAGGTGGATCTCAGTACCATGGAGGCACTAAGAACAGAGATGGCCTGCACACAGTTTGCAAGTTTATGCTTTGCAGAGGTGAAGATTTCTGTTCAGATCTCATCAGAGACAAGTTCGAGGCCTGGGTGGTCATCAAGAGCTAAAGAACTCTAAGAAGAACTGGTGTTGCTGCCTTCCTAGTCTTTGAGTTCTTGGACAGTGGCATGGCTGAACGACAGAATCATAATCATTACTAGAGCGATGCAGTGCTTTCTCTCTTTCTCTGTCTGTCTGGAGGTCTGCAGGAAGGGGTTATGCATCCCAGAAACCCTGTGATTTGACCTGGACGTTGTGATGAGGCTGCATGCCCTTTTCTCCCGATCTTTCTAGATTATATCATTGTATGGGTCACCTGAGTGTTCAGGGGCAGGGAGGCTTGTGCTACTTACTGATTTCCTGCCAGAAAGAACAGGGTTTTTCTCTCTCTTGACCTCAACACCATTAGTCTCCCACTTCTTAGCAGTATAAAATGTGTCACCCGAGGCATTTCTATGCTAATACAGTTGTTAATGGTGCCAGACTGGAGGCATTTCCTTTGCCTTCACAGGTGATTTGGAGCATTCTCTCCAAGATAAATACCCACACAGAGTTATATTTACTGTGCATGTACAACACACAGCTTTTGAGTTCTAGGACTGATGACCTGGTGACTAACAGGCGGTCATCTCAGAGTCAATTTGACTAAACTTTACAATGAAATTTACCATCTAACTGACTTACATAATAAGGCAGACATTTGTCAGAGAGAAAATAAGAAAGCAGCATCATTTGTTAATCTGATTAGCAGCTTTCACAGGCTGCAAGGCAACCTGTTCTGGAACTTTCTTGATTATCTTACATGCACATGCATTTCTTGCATATCTCTCTCTCTCCCTCTCCCTCTCCTTCTCCCTCTCCCTCTCCCTCTGATTGTGTATGTGTGTGCAAATAGGCTAAAGAAAAGTGAACTGGTGCCTATGTTTGAAGTTGAGCTGTACACGTGAATCTCCGTTCTCTTTTCAGGATAGCATCCTTGGAGGAGGCAGTTCATGCGTCTGTCACTTTCCTCCATAAGCCTTGATCTTAATTATTTGTTGTCCTACAGCTCTGCCTGCTGGAATCAATGTTGGCACACCACCATCAAACACAGCATGGATGCATTTGGCAGGGGCTGGGGTGTGGGTACACATGCTGCAGAAAGGACAGCTGGACTCTGCCACCTGTCATTCCTGGTGATGTTGTTTGTGGGCCATCCCCAACTTTAGGGGGTATCTGGATGTTGTTGGAGAGAAAAATGAGGGACCTGGCATTTTACCTGGTAAACTATCTCTTTTGGTTTTCCTTTGGATAGTTCCCTTTTCTTGAACATTTGTCTCTCAACCCATCATGTGCTTTTACACACATACTCTTTAAAATGTATGTATGTATGTATGTATGTATTTAATGTATATGGATGTTTTGCTTACATGGATATCTGTGGATCACTTGTGTGACCGGTGCCCCTAGGCCAGCAGAAGACAGCAGATCTTTCTAGGATTGTGGCTACAGTTTGAGCTGCTATTCATTTCTTCTTCTTTTGTCTCAGAGGGGCTTCATCACAGGCAATTCAAACTGAAAGTATAAAATTGTGGCTTTGATGTAGAGAAGCTCGCTTGATGAGATTCGTATCAAAACTCAAACACAAAGCAATCACAGAGAGCTTCAGCCTGGGAGTAGTGACCGTTCGGGAAGCTCAGGACTCCACTGGCACATCTCTCATTTGGATAAGTCAGGCATGTGGAAACCTTTTCTTAAGGTCTGTATGCCGTGTGCCAGGGGCAATTTTCAAAAATGTATTTCAGCCAACATACTATCAGCATGCTTGCTCTCTGTGTGTCTGTGTGTCTTTCTGTCCCTTTCATGACAGGGTCTCACTATGTAGCCTCAGATGCCTCTGTTTTCTGGGCAATGGGATAACAGACGGGACACACACCTTGCCTGTCACAGTATGTTTAGATAAACATTAGGCATAGGCACCTAAACTGAACATTTCACGAATTTCACATTTACCTTTTTGTTTCTAATCCCCGAGCAGTTCTGGAAGAATGCTTCCCTCTTCCTAAAAGTCTCATCTGTGTTAAGGCCAAATGATGGATACTTTATTGTATTTTTATTTTACATTTTTAAAAATAAGTGCATAGTCTTAGAACTTGCTATATATTACAGGTTGACTCAGAACTTGAGAAACTCCTCCTGCCTCTGTCTCCCCAGTGCTGGGAATACAAGTCTGTATCACCAGAGCTGGATTTAAATAAAACATCTGAACCACCTGCTTGCAAGTACATCGACTCCTTGACAGAAGTATTAGGGTTTTGTCTCAAAATTATCAGTTGGGTCAAGTGCTTATTGTTTAAGTCTCCACTTATAAGGTGATTCCTAGAGAAGTAGCAAAGGACTCTAGAAAGAGAAACTTCCTAGACAGAGGAACGGCAGCATATGCTCACGGATGGCACACACCATGTCTAACATCCGTTCATTCTGAATCACATGTAACTCAGAACTCATGTTCCAGAGCAATGAAATGCCTGTTACTTCCAAAAGGAATCCACAGGCCTAGGGAAACGGCTTAGTGGGAAAACATTTGCCAAGCATATGTGAGGCCCTGGCTTCCAGCTCTATACCCACCGCTGACACTAGTGGAAGACTCTTGGGGGACCTGATGTTGTTCCTGCCCAGAAGTAGAAATGAGCTAATGTACTTGAAGGGGCTTATGAGCACAGAAGTCCTCAAATACCTGTGCCTGAAGATTCTAGCCCACTCTGGGAAGGCAGGGAGGGAGAGGCTTACATTTAAGAAAGCATGTTTTTCAGAAAAAGAAATTTGCATGAATTTCATGATCACAATGTAAAACTTTCTCCAAGAACAGAAGTTTTGTATTACTCTTATTTTTTTCCTTAACATTTTCCATTTGCCGTGATCATTGTTGCATTTACAGCTGAATTAATTAACATGCTAATGTAATTGCCTTAGGTCTATGGGGCCTGAATTGTGTCAGAGCCTTTTAGTGGGCAGGCGGTAGAGGATCAAATGTTTGATTCTTGCCTGATTATCTGTAGGTGAAATTCTGAATGTTGAATTAACTCTTTCAGTAATTAAGATTACTTCAGCATGGTTATATTAGAACCGTTGTCTCAAAATCTGAGTCTTTGAATATGCTTATTAATTTTTTCTATATGCATAGGCTTTTGAACACAGGAGGGGAAAGAGAACACAGAGAAATGTTTATTTTATTTTTATCTGTGTATCTCTTTCTCTGTATATGTGTGCACATGTTAGTGGTTGCCTTTGCAGGCCAGGCCAGGATGCTGGATTCCCAGGAGTTGGAGTTCAGGTGAATGTGACCCACTTGACCTGGATGTGGAGGACCTAGAATTTAGGTCCTTTGAGGAGTTTTAACAACTGGGACATTTCTTTATATGGGTAAGGGTGTTTTAGCCCCAACTGTATGTGAGCCATTTGCATGCTTGCTTATTTGTCTGTCTGTCTGTCTGTCTGTCTGTCTTGTCTGTCTGTGTATTAATTTATTTGAAACAGGGTCTTGTTATGTAGCCTAGGCTGATCTCGAACTCACTATCCTCTTGCTTCGGCTCTCTGGTGTTGGGATTACAAGCATTTGTCAGCATGACAGCTGTGTGTGACTTAAAGTAACATAGAGATTACAGAGTTCATTGATCCCATATTTTGGCTATGAAGGTGCTGTGAGGTGCAGAAGGAAGGACAATGACCATGGTGCCCCGTGTTGTCAGAGGCTCTCACAGTGTATATGCTTGCCTCAAAAGCATGCTGCCCTGCCTTGCAGACAACAAATTGTTGTTAACTTAGGAGTCATGCCTCTGTGAAGTCTGCTTTGGAGTAACCTCTAAACAAAATGACTGCACAGCTTATGAAAACATATGAAAAGACTAAAAAACAAAATAAAGAGCATGCATCTGTTGACTGTTTGCTGTAGTCCACGTGATCTCCTTGGGCTCCATACCACTGCCTCCCATATTTAGTTAGGTAAACAAGATTCTGGGAGGCCTGAACACATCTCCGGAACCAGACATTTGGCATTAAAAAGCAAAGATCATGTAAATTAACATGACCATTCTAGGTTCTGATTATTTTTGAAGTGCTTGATCAATTGTATCTTAATAGTTTTATTGGCTATTATACAGAGGTTTGCTCTGGACAAATGGGTCTATATCCATAGAGGAGGCAATGCCATTCAAAGAACATCTCTCCTTCTCTCTCCCTCAGTGTAAAGCTGGCTCTGAGAGGCAGTGGCTAAGGCAGAGATAGAACTCCAGACACCTGGGACTTATTGGGGGGATTCTAAGAAGAAGGGAGTAGCAGAGCCACTGGGGGAAGAAGGAGTGCAGTAAAGGTGTGGTCTTGGTGACATCTAGGTCAAAGAATTAGGTAGGCTAAAGGGATGGAGAGAATTGAGGGAGGAAGGCAGCTTTAGGCAAAGATATCTGAGTTGGTGACATATTAAACAGGAGCCAGATGGAGTGAACATCTGGGCAGGATGGAGTCAATATAGTGGAAAGAGACTTTGCAAAAGGCCTCATGTAAGCATCTGTTCCGTGTTCAGGGACCCGCACAGAGCCCAGTGAAGTTTGACAGAGACTGGTAGGTGGAGGGAAAGAGAAAGGATGATGTGCTAGCAAGAGGTGATGAAAAGCAAGGGCAGTTTAGGTTGCCAGCTAGATAAGACAACTACCACCACCTCCTACTCCTACTCCTCCTCCTCCTCCTCCTCCTCCTCATCTTCATTTTTCTCTCGTGGATTGTTTTTGTCTTTTCATCACAGCTCCTAACACTGCTCAATGCACTGTTTGCTGGTATGCACTAGGGACCTAAGCTATAGTTAATGTTGCAATGTCAGTACCAGTCAGCTTTCCATTTCTGTGACCAAATACCCAAGAACTTCAAGGAAGAAAGGTTTCTTTTGGTTTGTGGTTCCTGGGGGTTCAGTCCATGATCACTGGACCCCATTGTTTTAGGTGCTAGTGAGTTAGTACATTATGGAGTGTGTGTGTGTGTGTGTGTGTGTGTGTGTGTGTGTGTGTGTGTGTGGTGGTGGTGGTGGTGGTGGTGGTGGTGGTGGTGGTGGTAAAACCAAGCTGTTGGTAGCTGAGGAATGAGAGAAAACATGAAGAACAAAATATACTCCTGAAGGTCACACCCAGTGACCTACTTACTTCACCCAGTTCTCCATAGTCTATTCAGCTATGAACCCACTAGTGATTTGACCCACCCATGAAGTGAGAGCCATTGTAATCCAATCACTTCCTAGGGGCTCCAAATCTGAACAGTACTGAACCAAATCTAGCCGTGCATATGCGTGTGTGTGTGTCCTCAGAGAGCAAGGGAGTATGTGAATCCTTGGTGCTAAGGCAATTGCAAGCCACCCAATGTGGGTGCTGACTTCTAAACTCAAGTCTTCTGATAAAGCAGTAAATGCTTCCAACTCCTGACTCATCTCCCTAGTTCTGACATGTGCTTATCAGGAGACATTTATGGTATCCCCTTCCCACACCTCATGCTCTCTATCTACATATAACCATCCAATGGGGACTTTTTACAGTCTGCTTCTAGGATAGAATGTCTGACTCAAAATCACAAACTTCTAAGTGTTGTCACCACTAGCAGATAGAAATGAAGCCCTTGGAGCCTATCAGATACAAGTTTGCTCTAGTTACCATGGTTGTATGAAAAAAAATGCTCAAAGCTTTAAAACAGTGGCACATCTTAAACTCCCAGAGCTCTTGAGTCTTGTCATAAAGCATAGCGGAGGAGATTCTGCGCTGAAAGTTAGTTCTTAATTGGAGGAAAGACTGGAATAGTATGGATACAGCTCACATTCTTGTCTGGTGCCTTTACTGGAATCTTTGCATAGCCAGAAGCTGCTCTGTCTTCACATGGCCACTCCACCAGGGTGGTCTTGGAGTTAGCAGGTTTTGTATCTTGGGGTTCCAGACTCCCCAGATCTTAAGAGATTGATCCAGGTGCAAAGAAGCCATTTCTTAGAGCTGAACCTCAGAGATCAAGGAGGTTATTACATCTGGCACCTTCTATCCATAAAGATTACAGAGGAAGAGGACAAAGAGACCCTAGTTGTCATGGAAAAGTGTGAGGCGTACATTAGAAGAGCAGCACATACAACACGAGAGGAGAAACTGCAGCGATCTCTGGGAGGCGTGATCCCTGCACTTTCCAGGAATATGGAGTCCATTGCAGTCTTAACTTCTGTGGGGAGGAAGAGCCCTGTAGATCTGCATCTTAACTCCCTTCCTTTGATCTCTTCCCATGAATGACACAGAGCTGGGGGGAGGCTTGACCCTGCTGCCCAGTAAAGCCATCTCTTCCCATTTTTCTAGATGCCTCACATTGGGAAGTCTCAGTGGTTCAAGTCAACATTGAGGAGATTGCTTCATTTTAATGTGTTTTTGCTCAAACTGAAATCATTTTCCTGGATCCTAGCTACTCTACTCTTCACTGGCTGGACCAGTATGACCATTCCTTATGTCAAGGCCCAGGAGAACCCCTGACTACAAATTCCCAGGAAACGGAAGTTAGAGAGTATGTTTTATTTGTCTTACTAAGGATTTCCGGCAAGTTCTACCCTGAACTCACATGGAACAAGAAATACATACCACAATCCCGGGGTTTGACCTGCATCAAGAGTAGCCTCATCCTAAAGATCGCCACCATATGAAGCACCCTGGCTGCCAGGACTTCACTGCAGTTGCCCTTAAAAAAGTGGCCACTACTTTATTGTATGCTTATGCCTATGTAAGCTGGCCAACCTGGAGGTCTCAGCTTGCTGTCCAGTGAGTTAGTACATTTTTATTTTAAGGACTGAAGTTTTATGAAGATTGAGGAGTTTGTATTCTCAGAGTTTGGAAAGATCCAGTACTCAGAATTCAACTGAGTGTTCCAAGAGACTCAGCACATGCAGCTCATAAACGCTGGAACAAGGTAGCTACAGCAGGCAAGAAATGGCTGGGGCCCTCTGCACAGCAGTGCTCCTTGGTGAAGCCGGGAGGTATTTGCTGCCCACAGCCTGGGGTGACAGCAAACATTCCTGTTCTGCCTGGTGTCAGGGTGCGCCGGGATGTGGCACAGCTGTGACCACTCGGGTTGGTCTCCCATAGACGCCTGTCACAGTATGTTTACCTGAGAATGAATGTGAGAAGCCACAGGCCTAGAATTGTCTTGTGGGCAGAGGAAATTGTGCTCGGCTATTTTAAAGCCCAGGACTGGACAACTTGTCCATGGCCCACAGGTCACAGGGACAAACAGGGTTCACCTAAGGAGCGGGACCTTTTCCAAATAGATGCAGCTACACTGAAGGGGTTGCTTTGAAATGGAAAGAAGGGTGACAGGAGCATCTCACATGACTTGTGATGAGTTAATGGCACAGTTCCGGAGGTGGGACAGCCTGCATGCTTTCTTCAATGATGGGGAGGTTGGCTTGGTGTAGACACAGAGGTCTGAGTGCACACTGATACTCACACAGAGGTGTATACATCACATCCGCATACACATACTCACCCAGGTACACTTATGTACAAGTACACAGACACACAGCACTTGGTATGTTGTACATCCTTTCATGCATACTCACACATAGACACACAAGTTTACATGCCGACATAACACATGCAAAATCTCATAGAGAAACACAAACACATCCCAGGTATTCACACATGTTCAATGTACAACTCTATACAAACACACACATATTCACATAAACACATGCATATATTCAAGTAAAATTAGGCACACATACACACAAGCATACACCTCACACATAGGGTGCAATATGCATACTGTTGCATATTATGCAGAAGTCTAAACGATAGACATAAACACATGCTCATATACATAGATATGCACTAAGTGTAAATATTTCTACTTTTTAAAAAAAGATTTATTTATTTATTGTATATGAGTACACTTTAGCTCTCTTCAGACATACCAGAAGAGAGCATTGAATCCCGTTTACAGATGGTTGTGAGCCACCATGTGGTTGTTGGGATTTGAACTCAGGACCTCTGAAAGAGCAATCAGTGCTCTTAACCACTGAGCCATCTCTCCAGCCCCAATATTTCTACTTTTGCATCCACGTTCATACTCACACCAAACATACTTGCCAGCACTTTCACACACTTTTTCACTTTATAGACTTAAAGAAACTCATATTAATTGTCATGTGTGCACACATCCTCACATACTTGTGGGAAAGTTTCTGCTGTACACACACACATTCTTTCTTTTTCCTCATACATGTCCTCTCTTGTTACACGTTGGCTCTCCCATTCACACACGTAGTCACTGACACTCACACCTGAATGTGACATCTCTGGTTCTTTGCCACACTGGTGGAAAGAGTAGAGTCATTGTCCTCTCTAGTTATGAGAACACATTTCCCAAGGGATCCTACCTTCCCTACCAGCTGATGCTGGCTCTGAGTTTGGGTGGGAGATGTTTGCCCTGTCCCACTCATGCCCTCTGCATGGGGACTTGGGCTTCAAAATGCTTCTGTAACTAATATGGGGGCTGTGGGTGGGTTCTCCATAGTCCATTGGCTCTTCATGGACAAGTTTGTAGATCCTCAGAAGAGACTGTGCCATTTGCCTCTTCCTGTTTGGTTACCTGTGTTTGTCAGCTGCAGTTTATCTTATGCAAAGTGGCTTCTCTCCGCCCCACCTTTCCAGGTGTCTTTCCAGGATGCAATACTGGGGGAAAATGACATTCTGAGCCACTTGGGTCTCCTCCAGTCTCAGCTGTCTTAAAAAGTAGTGTCTACGGCATCAGCCTGACTTGAGTTAGTTGTGCCCCAATCTGAGGTCTTTTGTAGAGACAGGGTCTTTCTGTGTCTACCTGGCTATCTAGAAACCTACTATATAGACCAGCAAATCTCCAGTTCACAGATAGCTACAGGCTTCTGCCTCTGCTTCCCAAGTACAGGGATTAAAGGCAAGTGCCACCACCCTTGGCCCACATGTGTTTTAGTATTGCTTTGGATGTGGATTGTGACTCATAACTCTTGCCTGCATTGGTGAAGAAAACATGAATTTTTTGACATTTCAATTGTTCAAACATTTAAGATGCAATATTTTTACAAGAATAAAAAAGTAATAATGCTTCCCTTTCAATCATTCAAACTTCTAAAATTTCCTCCCTCTCTCTCTTCTCTCCCTCTCTCTCTCTGTCTCTGTCTCTGTCTCTCTGTCTCTCTGTCTCTCTGTCTCTGTCTCTGTCTCTCTGTCTCTCTCTCTCTCTCTGTCTCTCTCTCTCCCTCTCTCCCTCTCTCTCTCTCTCTCTCTCTCTCTCTCTCTCTCTGTATTTTGTGTGTGGAAATGTGCACACACACATTTGTGCAGAACTTGAGTATTGGTTCTCCTAGCCTTCCACTTTGTTTTGAGACGAAATCACTTGCTGTTAATCACTTGCTAAGGTAGCTGGGTCACAAGTTCTCCCTTCTCTGCCCCCCATATTACTGGGATTGCAGACTGAAGCTACCACACATGGGGATACCAGGGAGCCAAGCTCAGCTTTCAGTGCTTGCATAGAAAAATCTCTTCATAAATGCATCGCCACAGCCCTGTAAAAGGCTTTTGTTGATCTCATAGTGCCTTTCAGATCTTCTTTATCATTCCATATATTTTGGCCACCAAGTGTCTTTAAGTGATCCATACTGAAATTATTTATACCGCCTGGCACTAACCAGCATCCTCTCAGCTTGTCAGGCTCTACCCTGAAAGCTCATGCTCTCTGGGCTGCCCAAACCACATAGGGAGGCTGGGAATGCAGGGTGGATTATTGATGACTGCTTTGGAGGGCATAGTCAGTAGCACTGACTACATTCACAATGCTGGGCACCTAGAATCATTATTTACCTTTAGAATTGTCTATTTTGTAAAACTGAAGGCTCAAACAAGGTTGAATATGAAAATTGAAGTCCTCAGACCTCCTTGCACGTGGGTTCCCTTATACACGTACATGAACATACACATGTACTCCTCTTTCAACAGTGAGATCCTCTTGGCAGGTAGTGGAGGTTTAGGAACCTTGCTTAATTTTCTTGGTCTAGTGTGTCATTTGGATGAATAGAGCAAGACAAGTAGTGCAGTCTCCACAGGTAAAAAAAAAACTGGCTCATTCACAGATGAGAGAAGCTGACTTATTTGTTCAAGGTAGTGCTGGAGGGAATTGGCCCATCTAGGTACCCACTGATTGAAGCTGAGACTTCATTGTTTTTCTGTGTGAAATCCCTTCTTTCATCACTGGGTCCTACTATCCTTCTAAGGCCCCTTAGAAGGAAGAAAGTGATAACAACAGACTGTGAACTGGGCTAGCCTTGGACTCTTGACTGGCTCTTCACTGAGGGAGGGCTGTAACCTCTGTATGATGAAACCATAACATTAGGAACACTCAGTAGTGAAACTGAAGGGTCCAGGAGAGATCAGGCATCGGACTGACCAGTGTTCTACATTATTTTTTGTTTTTGCTATATTAGGGAGAGAGACAGAATGCTATCTGATTTATTTTTAATTAATATATTTTATTGTGCTGTTTGGAACCCAGGACTTTGACCATGCAAGACAAGGGTGTGTACCACTGCGCTATACTCCCAAACTCTAGTTGATACATTTATGAGGTCTTAGAGCCTTTCAGTGCTTTTCTGCTTTCCTTTCCCCTAGCTTGCCTCTTCTGAAATTCCTGGTGCTTTTGGCTGGCATCTCCCAGTCTTTAGATGTTTCACGTTGGTGTCAGACGAATTCTACGTTCCTAAATACAGTTTCCTACCAGTGTGACTCTAGTACTGAGAAAGACAGTGTGTGGGCTTGGGAACACACACTGCTGTTTCATCTAAGCAGTAATTCGGTGATTCTGGAATCGGAGAAGCCTGGAGCCATGATGGACTTTCATGAAGTAAGACTAGAAGCCATGTTTCCTTGTATATCTCTGGGTTCCAGCCTCTTGACTCGGCTACATTTTGTATCCAAGATCATCTTAAAGGCTAGCATACATGAAAGCAATGATTTGTCAACTTTTAGTTACAGGATCCCTGGAGAGTAGAATAATACCTAAAGAGCCTTCAAATCAAATCCAACATGACCAGTGGACTGAGAATGCCCCTGCCCCCTCTGGGAGGTATCTCACCAACGTTAGGGTGCCAGCATTATTTAGGTACTTTTATTTTTTATTTTGTGTTTATTTTTAATTAATTTATTCTGTTTAGGTACTTTTACATTGACATGAAAGTGTACAGAAAGTGGCCAAGGGTCGTTCAGTTGTCAATAGGACATCGCTGTAATAGGTATAAAATGAATAGAGTCTGGCTGGTGAAATGGCTCACTGGGCAAAAGAACTTGCTGTCTGAGCCTGAAAATCTGAGTTTGGACCTTCAAAGGTGAGTGGACAGAACCAACCACAGAAGTTGTCCTCTGACCTCCACTGTCATGAAAGCATGTGTAAATCCATCCTTACAGATGTGTACTCCCCAAAAGTAATAAACAAAATTTAAATTTACAAAACCAAACAAACAGGTCTTAGAACTGATAAAATCTGTTCCACACAATGGCAAACCAGATCAAATGTATTTCAAAATGTTATAGAATTCATGTCACTTCTCCTTTATGTAATGGTTGCTAAAAATGACAAATCCCAAGTGTTCTGTCCTGAAAGAGGCTTTCTTGTCAATCACTTTGAAACTTAGTGTAGGTTTCCTTGCAGCTTGCTTCCTGTGAAGTCCCTTTCCTCTCAGGGGGTTGAAATAGGCTCCCAGGGTGTCCTGGAGCAGCTGCTAATTACAGACAATCAGCAAGTGATCAGCTCCATTAGGAAGTGGGGCTAGGCCAGTGCTAATCTTATTATTCTGTGAAATGAATGACATCTCAAAAAAGAAAAAGAAAGAAAAGTCAGTGTACAACAGAGCACTGAGAAACACTTTGTGGAAGCAAAGGCCACGTGACCTTTCGCCAGGTGTCAGAACCATTCCTTAAGCATGCGGCTCCATCCTGTCCCTTCAGAGAATGCCCTCACATCCGTTATCACATTTTAATCTCTAAAGTCTGGCTAGAGATTAATAGATTTCAAAAACTATTCCTGTGAGTGGAGGAGATTGAGAAAATGCTTTGCAAAGACAGTGTAGAAGGGAAGCTCTCAAGAATCTTCAGAATTACAGGATGACCCTGGGGGAGGGGATCAGCAATTCTTAATGGCCACATGTGCATTTATATCTTAGCATTTGGATGACTGAGTGTCAAAGATTGTAATCTCTAATAAACAACAAAAGCATAAAACTCACAGTAGACCCTAGGGACACGAACATTTGAACATGTTAACATACAGTACTAAGCTGGGGCTTTAGAGAACTCTTGCATGGCTGGTTTAGTGGTTCTCATCTTCCATATTTCTCTTTGTATTTATGTGACCATACAAACCCTCCTCTGCTGGAAGACTTCCTCTGCCCTCCTCCATGACTATGACTCTGGAAGGCAACAGAATCTGGAGAGAATCTTTCTGACTCCCTCAGAACTCAGAGGTGAATGCCAGTGGTCCACTGGCAGATTTGTCTCCGGTGACAGAAAGCAAAGTGCCTGGCCAGAAGGCTGCTAGTCCCCACTTCCCGCTCACATTAATTGGTTGTATTGGGGCAGATCCAGGACCCCTCTTGTAAGGAGCTGTGGAAACTGAGCAGGGGTCAGAACATGGGACTACTGATCCCTGCTCTGTTCTTTGCTGCTCTTAACTGGCTTTCACAGTTAGCTCCTCTGGATGCGTCAGTGGCCTCGATAGACACCTGTCTGCACTCCCCATGCCAACACCTCAGAGTAATAATCAAAACCTAAGTGCTTCTTGAGACCCTCTATTACCAGAGCTTTTCAAAACTCCCGGAAAAATGATTTTGCTTTATTAGTACAAAACTTGCCAGAAAAACAGCTGGAAAAATGATTTATAGTCTTCTAGAATTGAAATTGCCGAACACAAAACATCACTGGAGCTAGAAAGAATCATGCCATTTCTCTGGGCATCATCAAGTCCATCACAATCATGATCCCAGCACCAATAGCACTCTTCAGAGTGACCTTCAGAAGTCCCTGGATTGGTCTCTGCCAGGCACTGTCGTGCCAGGACAGTAAGAAAATGTTCATGCTAACCTCAATGGATTGGTGTCTGTTCAGTGCCTGGTGTAAACACAGCATAAGTGGCTAGTCCTGACACTTCTGAGAACCAGAGACAAACTATTTGGTATGTTCAAGCATCACCAGGAAGAGCTCAGAAAGCTGGAATTGGGGAATAAGCCTTACTGTCCTTCATGAGCAGCTATACATGATCAGCAAAGGATGTTCAAAGTGGGTTGGGATTTTACTCTGTCCCATTAGTGCCAAAACTGAAATTCCAGCTCTCAGTAAAAGGATAACATTAATTTCTTTATTTATTGGACTTTTGATGTGTGCATGCCAGCATGAAAAGGAGAAACTAACGAGGTCCCTGCTATCTGCAAGCCAGTGCACGCTGAGAGTATCCCAGCCATTTTTCTAAATACCAAGACTGCAAATTAAAAGCATGATCTGGGTTGGGTTTGCACATGGCAACTCCCCAGCGCCCTCCAGAGCAATGCTTGGAATCACAGACCTCAGACCAGTCTCCACAAATGAACATAGATAGCTTCCCTGTCTTCTCTCTTTTCAGCTAAATTGAACTATATATGAAGTTTCCCACTCACTACACTCAACACCGCACTTTGTTTATGACTTATGTTTATCCTTTGCATTTTAAGGGATAAAATACAGCGAGCCTCTCTTGGGACTTGTCCTTGTGCCTCTAGTAATCCAGATGCATGTCCAGCCTCTTCCCATTCAGCATTTCTAAACTGGTTTTGAAAACCTAAGCTCTCTGCCCCTGTTAACTCCGATCAGGGAGGGGTTGAACCCCATGTTTACAATATGTGCCAACATCTTGCTGTTCTATGGTGTCCCCATATGCTACACTGAGGTCTTCCTGAAGAAGGACACTGTTCCCCATGAAAATAATCCCTGGCCTAGGGACGCCTCTGTCTTCAGAGTAGGCAGCTGAAGACAGAGAAACCAGATTGACACATCAAGTCTCCCGGTCAAGAGCAGCTGGCTTTTTCTCTCCATGAGGTCAAGAAAAATTGAAGGCTGTGTGTGACTCTAAGCTGTGGTCATTCTCAGGTCTTCATCAACCTGAGAGCATGACCCAGATTACTACCTCATCAACTCCCTGGTGTCTCTGACAAACAGGGCCTCCCCAGTCAGGGAAATAAAGTCCTTCTTGTGATGCGAAGCCCCCAGGGGTGGTGGAGAGCTTCCTGGCGTCACCTTGAGTGCAGCTGTCCATAGCTCCTCCAGCCTAGCTGGGGACTTGGGGCCTGGACAGCTCAGGTGGGCAAACAGCATCTGAGGGGAGAGACTCTGGCGGCAGGATGTGGATTCCACAGCAGGAAGCACCCAGCTCCTGTGTGTCCCTCTCCACTAACTTGTCAATTTCCTCTCAGCTGACCTGGATGAAGATTTTCAGAATACCACACCTGGGTTGCCCCTGCTAGAAGGAAAAACTTTCATTGTCTTGGCTGAACTTAAGTCAGGAGTCTCTTCTTGTGTTAGAAGTGGCAGGGTGGGTTAGGGTGGGGCGTCTAAGTGTTTCAGTGGGGGCACCTCAGCAGTGAAATATTCCTGTCAAGGTTCAAGATGTCTTTCCCCACTTCCTTGGTGTTAAAGTTAAGATACATTTGATACTACACCACATTTCCTAAACCCCAAATTATCAACTGTCCTATATCCCTTCACTCAGAATCCCAAGAACCTGCTATAGTTCCCTAGTACCTTAACCCTAGACAGAAGCTAGCTCTCCTGTTGCTGCTACCTTACGGCCATAGAGCACAGACCTATGTGTTGTGTTGGAATAGGAACAGGCAAGGTTTGGGGGTCTGCTGATTCTCTGCACCCAACTCAGAACCACACATAGTAGGTACTTTATATTTTGGTAATGCTCACACAAATCCTGCTGCTATGAGCTCTTCATTATCAACAATAATGCTTCATGGAATCTGATCTCCGCTGAAAGCAACACAAGGAACTAGTCGGAGCAATCTTCTTTTTTTTAAAGATTTACTTATTTATTATATATAAGTACACTGTAGCTATCTTCAGACACACAGAAGAGGGCATCAGATCTCATTACAGATGGTTGTGAGCCACCATGCGGTTGCTGGGATTTGAACTCAGGACCTCTGGAAGAGCAGTCAATGCTCTTAACCGCTGAGCCATCTCTCCAGCCCCGGAGCAATCTTTTTAATCTTACTTTTTCTCTTCAGACTTTCCTGACAACTAGAGCCCAAAGGAGTTTGACTTTTTCACACACATTTTTGCTAGGTAGCATGCTGTATGAATTATCATATAAGCATCAGCTGTGTATGTGCTTATGTTCTATAAAAGTATGTAGATGTACATGTAAGTGTAGCATAGGAAAGCATTGTCCACACATCTTCCAGTGAGTGTAGCAGATCTGGTCAGTTTGAATGTAAGCTCCCACTGGTCTCACAGTGCCTCATTTATCTTTGTTGGCCATGTGTTCTTAGTGTAGACCTACCAATGGCATATAAACCCTAAGTGATACAGTTTAATGTAGCAAAGTATCAAATGTATATTAATGTGGCGATGAAGTAGTCTGTTTGCTTCTTGGTACCAGCTGAGGAATGTCTAGTGTAGTTTTAACCCAAGGAGGCTCTGCTACTAAATTTCCACATGGAGGGAGTGCCATACAGAATCCCCAGCTGGGTGTGGCAACTGATCTGTCATACGACGCCTGCACAAGAGTGGACTCATTTGTTGATGGTGATCTGTGCAGCAGCTTAATTGTGTAATTGATTTCCACCAATGAGATGTGGGTTACCTGGCTGTGCTGTTCATACACGTAAAGCTCCCATAAAGCCTTTGTTTTCTTTTGATCAATTGAGTGGACAGACACGGTGTGATGAAGGAGGCGGGGCTGAGCTAGGAAGTGCAGTGCACATCCTGTCTCCTGTCATCATGGCTTGTTCTGTTCGACTTCAGGTAAATAAAACCATAAACTTCTGCTATGTGTACTACTATCGCAGTAGCTAGTATATAATGAGTACACGATCACCAGAGATACTCTATTTTTCTTCACAGACCCTCGTTGAAAATGTTCATGAAGACCTTGAGTCTCCCATTGCCCCTGCTTTTTATTGAGTACCAGTGGATGGCACCCAAGAATTTCAGAATGGCGTATGACTGCCTTCCTAGCATCTTACTGGTTGTGTAATCTTAACTTTCTCATGTTCAGTCTTGTAAGTTTGCTGTAGGTCTTTCCCCACATGTCCCTGATCCTCCAGAAGACAGACTTGGTCTCACTCGCCTGGCAGCAGAAGAGGCCAGACTTCAAAGCACAAATCGCCTCAGCACCACAGTTGCTCACTGCTCAGTCCTGCCTGGAGGTGGCTGATCGACCCAACTAGCTGATGGAAACTAGTTGGTAACTTCCCCATTTTACTTTGCGCCATCCCTAACTCTACTCGTTTGCACTGGTATTTCTTCCAGTCTCACTTCTCAGCAACATCTTAGCCTAGGATGCAAATATGTTAAATCTCTGGAGTTGGAGCAAATCAGCCCTGATGGTGGCGTCTTCAAGGCATCTCACTTGTTGGCTCTTTCCAGAGAAGGCTTTAGTGCGACAACCTTGATGTCAACCTCAGGTTTCAACTCTAGTTTTCTTGGGTTGGGTCTAGGGTTGCCTCTGCAGGAATTAAGTCAGTAACTGATCCCTGAACTCAGTAGAAACGTCAGGCAAGAATGTCGGCAAATGCTTATGTTCTTGCCCGTATAAGGCAAGGATGCTACATCCTAAGGGAGCTGCAGAACACAGCAGTGAGTTCTGGGCTCAGAGACACAGCTATCCCACTGGAACCCTGAAAAGAGTCAGTCATGTCTAAAAAGCCAAACCAAATATGGAGATTTAAGGCATGGTTAATTTGTCAGGGTCCCTGGGTAGCTCTTTTGGGCCAGATTGCCTCAGCTAAAGTTGGGTTGTCTCAGATGGTTACCAAGGCTGGAAGCTAACTTGTCATTTGGGCAATGGCACATGTCCCTTATCCTCCAGAAGACAGACTTGGTCTCACTCTCCTGGCAGCAGAAGAGGCCAGATTTCAAAGCATAAATGCTTTTTAAATCCCCTCAGCAACACAGTTACTCACTGCTCAGTCCTGACTGGAGGTGACTGATCAGCTCAACTAGCTAAGGGAAAGAGGGTCAAGCTTGCTGATTTGCAGATTGTCAAGCTTTGGATGCAAGTGACCTTGGGGCCAAAAGGGGTAACAGGGCCAGGTTTACAAATGCACTACTGTGATTTCTACAGAGGGTTCTTGAGTTGGTCCAAGCATGGAGGAAGGTGAGGGGCTGTGACAGGCAGTGGGTGACAGCATGTAGAGATGGGCTGCAGCAACAGCACTGAGCCTGGGGAAGGAGCAGCTGCAGTACCATGGTGGTAGAAACAGGTGTCATGGCAGCGGAGGGACAGAGCGGAAAGATGGGAAGACAGAATGCACAGAGAACTCAAGGTAGGAGAAAGGCATTCTGGGTGCTCAGGGTTGAAGAGCTGAACCAGTAGAGCAGCCTCTTTCCAGAAGAAGGATTGATTTGTTGACAAATTTCATTGCTCTGAGTGCCCTAGCTTATGATACTTCATTAGGACAGCTCTAAGAAACTGACGGAAAACACACACACCATGATTACTGAAAGCCAGAAAGAGAAACACTTCCACTCTTGACTTGGGATGAGGAAACTGAGGCACATAGTGGTGATGACGTCTTTCCTCTCCAGCATACAACTTGTTGATGGGAGCTGGGATTCAAACCGAGTAGGACTTGGGGGGTTTTCATGGCCAGAACAGTGATATGGTAAGGGCCTTCAGTTTCATTGTCCTGGCTCCCTCCTATTTAGTTTTTAAGGAAGAGCTGGATCATGAGAACTGAATGCTGCCCACACAGTACTGATCTGTTAAGTCCTAGGCTTCCTAAGTTCCATACTCTTCATTCAATAAAACACATGGGCTCATCTTCACATAAACAGCTGCCACAGATAGGTCAGCCCATGAGAAATCTGGATGATGTAGACACTAGCAAGCCTCATCCACCAGCATCAAAATGCCTTTGCCTTTCTCTTGCTATTCCTGTGCCCTTTCCCCCAACATCCCGAGTTTCTCTTACAAAGTCGGTTCTGAATCTTCAGAACTTCTCTTATGAAGACACTGGATTCACAAGACTCAGGGGGACATAGCACATGTCACTTGTGCCTTGTATCTATTGTATGTATGTATGTGGACCACAGTCTGGGGTTTCTGAACAGTGAATTTACCCCTGAAAATGTCACAATCCAAAGAAAAGATTAGCAGGGAAAGAGGCAGACAACAGGATGGCCTGTGCCAGAGGAGTGTATGAGGGGGCATGGGAAACAGTATGACAGGCATCCTTAAGTGTCGCCCTGCATGGCTTCTGTATGAAAGCTGCCTGTCATCACCTGGCAGCTCAGCCTGGACATGCCAGTGACCCTCAGTGGTCATCTCTAAAAATGGAAAAAGCTCAGCTCCTTAGCTTTGCCATCAAAGCCCTTTATGGTTTCTACCTACACTGACAGTTGTGTTTTGAAACACACTCTGGGGTCCCATTTCAATGCTCCTACCCATAGATCCCATCCACCAACTCATGCTTCTTTGATATCTTTTGCTTTCAAAATTTATATGAATGGCATATAATTCCATTATGATATACACACTTCAATATTATGTATAGTATATGTATATATGGATACATCCCAATATTACACAGATTGCCGTGTAACTAAACATCTCAATCTCAGCCACATAATACAGCCATCGACTGTGAAGGCTCATCCATTTGTTTGCCCTCCAGGACACAGCAGAGCCTGTCTGGGTTTCCTTGGGCTATCTTGAGTTTTGCTCCTCAGTGTATATTTGGTGGTGGATACGTGTGGCTTGTCTTCTCATGGACCATCCTGGACCAACAGCAGTGCCTCTCAGGTCACTGGCAGAAGAATGAATGAGAAAGAGGAAACAAGTGGGGATCCTGGAAACGCCGGGCAGACAGCTGGAAAGCTGTCCTTCCATTCTACAAGCTCAATTAAATGGTCAAACCAAATTGCCAATTCAAGCTCAAGTGTAGAAGCAAAAGACAAACAAGCATACACACAAGCACACAGACACACAGACAGACACACAGACAGACAGACAGACAGACAGACAGACACACACACACACACACACACACACACACACACACACACACACAAAGCCATATACACCACCTCCTTTTGGCAAGAGTAGGCTAGGCATATAGAAGGATGAGGATAGAGGGTACATATTGCAATCTTCCATAAGGCAAATGATACTCTATAGGCCTTGTCAACTTGGATTGGGCTACCCACACTGTCTGGAAACCTCTATGCTGCTATGGAAGAAAGGACTCCCTTCTTCATAGCACTATGAAAGAGAAAGGCAGACTCCTAACAGCTCTCTTGAATTCCCCTAAGGCTGCACAGTTATTAAAAGTAGGTGCAGATGACAGCCTACATTGGTTTTGTGGATATAAGCCCAGGATTTGGAGCTTGAAGTCTCACTCCACAGTCTAAGCTCTGTGAAAATCCTGTCTCTCAAGTCTCACTCAGAGGGCTGGGCTGTAGCTCTGCAGGGATACTGTGGCTAGTCATCTTCATTCTAACTAGTAGTGTGCTCTGCCATCGATTGACTGACTGACTGATTGATTGATTGGGACTGCCCCCAGAGCCCTGTGTATATTAAGCACTCTCCATCATTGAAGTCACACTCAAGCTCCATTGTTGATGTTTTTAATAGAGTTTAGGATCATGGAATTCCAAAACAGGGCAGATATGTATTACACTGAACTTGATGCACAGCACACACTGAGAGTCTAAGAAGGGTTCAGTGGCTTTTCCTGCCTAAGGCTATTTGTCAAATGAAAATCTTTTGAGATTGGAGCGTGTTAATTCTTTGTATTGTCTTGGCGTTAGAGACAAGAGCCCTGGGATTGCTAAGTATGAATGTCTTATCTTAAGGTCATCAAGCAATCATCAGAGCACCAATTAGCCAAGAGTGGTTCTCCTGGCCTTACAAACAATATTTTCTCACAGGGAAGAGCACTGTGGCCTTTGGTTAAGTCGGACCTAAGTCACACCCTCAGCAGAGGAATGGTCCAGTGAAAATTCAGGGAGCCACCTGGTGACTGCACATTTTATTTGTACAAGCTGCATACTTTTAAAACTTAAGCTCTTAAAAAATTCTTTCAGAAATGTCAAGGCGACTGATGTATTAAAAAAATGAGCCAGGGCAAACAAGGATGACATTCTTTTAATTCCTTCCCCACAGGGTCATTTTCTCCTTAAGATCCAGATCTGTGTACGGCCATCTCCCATAATGGACCCTTAACCTACACAGGGGTCCATACCTCAGGGAAGCTGTGAAGCAGCTGCAATTTTTTTCATAAGTGACTCAGTAGCCTTGTCACCAAAGCCCCAGCAGATGCTCAAATGCAAATGTATGAAATGAGAAAAGTAAGCCAGGGCAGCAACTTTCCTTAACTACGGTCTGAAGGTAGCACCAAGAGCCCAGCCGTGGGGAAGAGGTCGCTGCATGGGAACCCAGCCCCACTCTGGTGGTGATGTGATTGCTGGGTCCACCTCATTCTTAGCCTAACATGCTGCTATGTTTGCTAAATAAGAATGTCTCCTTCCTTAGGTTTATAATGCGGTTTTCACAAAATGTTTCCCATGGAGACTGTCTATGTGTCCTCTAGACAAAACTGAGTACTTAATATTCTCTCCTGTCATCATCACCTACCTTTGTCACTAGGTGGCTAATTTGGACAGGAGACATACTAATACCACATAATATTAAACGAAGAATCCAGGACACCAATGACAAACACACAGTCATGGCCACAGCAGAATTTAGGGAAAATATGCTTTCTGGATGACTTATTTTAAAGCCAATTTCTACATATTGAATGATGTCCCTTTCACATAATCTAGCAAAGCCAAGGAGATTTTTCCGGTAACCTCTTTCAGGTAAGCTCTGTAGAGATTGTGAGATCATATTTAAGAGAGACATTAATGGATGCACATACCCACAACTGGATATGTTTCTAGATGAAAAGACAATTGCACTACCATGCTAACTGCAGCACTGTTTACTGTGGCCAAGAAATGAAAAAAAAAAGAAAGTGTCCATCAAAGGAGGAGTATATAAAGAGAATGTGATACATACATAATACACACACACATGCATACATATACACATACATGCATACATACACACATACATGCATACATACACACATACATGCATATACATGCATACATACACACACATATATACATACATACACATGCATACACATAATACATACATAATACATACATACACACATATATACATGCATATATATATACATACACACATACAAACATATGGAATCCTATTCATCCATAGGAAGGTGAAAAGCTGGGTCTTGTGAGATGGGTCAGTGGGTAAAGGTGCCTCCTGCCAAGCCTGCTGATCTATGTTTAATCCCTTAGGCCCACATGATGGAAAGAAAGAACCAACTCTCTGAAATCGTCCTTTGATCTCCACATGTTCACTGTGGCATATGTATGTCCCCCCAAATAATAACATGTAATTAGAAAGAGTGAACGTCTATCTTTTGTGACTGTGGTTGGACTGGGGAGACGGTTAGCTCGATAAGATGAGTCTGGTGCTCATTGTTGGCTGCATGTGAAAGGGGTGATTTCACAGAGGCAGAGGGTAGCGTGCCGGTTACCACAGGCTCGGGCATTATTTGTGAGATGTCAGACAAAGGACCTAATTCTAATTAGATGTGGGGAAAATGTTTAAGAGATCTGCAAACAGCATAGGATTCTAGCAATACAGTCTAGAAATCAGAAAGAGTGGATGCTTCCGCCACATAATAGCCATGTGAGGTCACGTATTTGATAAAAGACAGATTTCATCGTTCTAAAATGCATCCGTCCTCTTAAATGTCATGATGCAATCCTGTTATTAATACAATAATAAAGAAAAGACAGTTACATGTATTGTGACTGGTAGAATATCAAAGTGTAAACTCATCATTCGAAGAGAGCAAAGTAGTATTCTTTAAAAAGAGGCAAAATAAGCAGGTTTTAAAAACAGATCATCATTTAATTAAGAAAACCCATTGCATAGAAAAGCCACCTTCCTCTATGCTTATGTGACAAATTACAGTTTGTAGTTTTGGGTGTGGGCATACTCAAGTTTAAATGAGAATCTTACAAATTCCTATTTCCATTAGGCTGATATGAAGCACTGACCCGCATTGCCCCACCGCAATGACTCAGAGTTCCTTAGTATCTTCTTCACCAGGGCCAGGCCATGGAGAGCAGTTCAAATAAATGCTTGCAACTGATCAGACTGAAGCATCAATACCAAGAGAGGTGACAGTTCTTGGATTGCTCCCTTGTGCCTGTCTCAGAGACAGACAGACATGATCCAACAGTGTATGAGGGTTTTCTTCTTATGCATCAATGTGCAATAGGTCCCAAGTAACAACATACAGAACACAAGGGGATGTATCTTTTCTTGGGTACCATTTTCTTCTGTGAGGTACTATTAGAAATGATTTATCCATCAGAGTTATAGATGAGTAGTCAAAGTAATTCATTATAAAAGAGAAATTATTAAAAATATTAATAAGACTATAATTAAAGCCTGTTCATCATTCTCAACAGCCAATGGGATGGGGGAAGCACAACACAGGTATCTTTCTACTGTCAGACAGCATCGGCAATCCTGTCTCACTATAAACCCCAACTGTCACCATTAATGAATGCTGGTCATTTGAATCCACTGTTTTTTAAAGATTTATTTATTTATTATATATAAGTACACTGTAGCTGTCTTCAGATACACCAGAAGAGGACATCAGATCTCTTTACAGATGGTTGTGAGCTACCATGTGGTTGCTGGGAATTGAACTCATGACCTCTGGAAGAGCAGTCAGTGCTCTTAACTGCTGAGCCATCTCTCCAGCCCCGAATCCACTGTTTTTAAAGGTTTGCTTATAATGTGTATACTAGTGACACTTATCTGATATTTCTGATGTGTTACAGCTGTACAGGGTTAAATTATATATGTGTGTATGTATATGTGTGCTTACATACATACATACAGATAATCTATTGTAATTTTTTTCAAGACAGGATTTCATTATGTAGCCTTGGCTGTCCTAGAACTTGCTTTGTAGACCAGGCTGGCCTTGAACTCACAGACATCTGACTTCCTCTGCCTCTGAGTGCCGAGACTAAAGGTGTAAGCCACTACCTGCTTGATCCTTCTGTGACTTGACATACAACTTTGAAGCTTTCCAGTGGGGCAGGGGCAGCACATCAGCTGCCCCTTCAAGGGGGATGCCCTCAGAGTGGTTCCGTGTTCCATTTTCAGTACAATGTCCGCAGACTTGCATGAGATACCCAGCGCTTTGTTATGTTGGAGGATGCTGCCCTGCTTGGGCTGAGAGGAGGACTCAGAGTGTGTTCATTCAAGTCAGAATAAGCTAGGGTGTTGGGTAGGTTAAGAGAACAGATAGGATCTTGATAAACCCATCAAAAAGTGAAAGTCCTGAAAACTGAAGATGTGTTATATATCCTCGCCACTCAAACATTTGCTTTAGCAATCTGCAGACTACTGTGGGGGAGAAGACTGGGTTCACTGACTCTGTTGGGTGCCAGAGACAGCGGTGTACTGTACAACACTAGTTAGGCAGGTTCCCAACTAAGAATATGAAGCATGGTTTCCTACAACCTATGCCACGGTTGCATGTTCTGAAGTTGAGAAGTAAGTCAGCAGAGATGTGAATTAAATGCATTTTTTAAAGCCTTTTTCCTCCCTTAGAATGGGTTTGTTAGGATAAAACCCCACTGCAAATGAAGGAGTACAAAGTGTATCACTAAAACGTCCATGAGCTGATATACTTTCCAACTCAGTGACCCTTGCTGTGGGGAGTCAGCTCAGACACAGCACCTCCAGTTCAGGGCCAGGTTAGTTCAACGAATAGTAGTAGATACGGACGAGGCCAGGATTCTGCCCCCAGTGGTGAAAGTGTAGCATTGCGCTTAAGCCCTATGCCAACATGGAACTCTAATCAGTGTTTAAGCAGAACACACATCCCAGTGGGAGCTGCGACAGGATGATGGGAAGAAACACTAGAAAGTGTTATGACTCTTGTTTCACTCTGTTGACTTCTGGAGCTGAGCAGACGTGTAGGCCACCTGCCGACTCTCCGTGACGAATTAGAGGTGAAACACCAGTGATGGTACCCTGTTTCCTCAGCACTTCCAGATGGATTATTCTCATTCTTACTTTCTCATTCTTACTTATTCTACTGTCAATCACGTTATTATAAAAAATGAGCATTGTTTATTTGGGGCCAAACAGGAACCACATTAAAGCCAAAGTCTTTATTTAGTGGGTCTATGGATGTGATCACCACCTCCACAGAAATTTAAGTTGAAAAGTTTCCTGAGGAGTCAAATTAATTCAGAACCAGGTCTAGGTAAGAGACTGCATTTGCTCAGGGGTCGGAAAAAATATTCCTTGTGGGACAAGCGCAGGGTGTTGTCCATTTTGAATAAAGTTTTATTGGTGCATATTCCGGACACTCATTTTTATTTTATCCACGGCTGTTTTTGCACTGCAATGAGATAATTGAGGACTTGTCACAATTTTTTTTTTTTACTTTCTAGTCCTGTACAGAAAGTTTATTGACTTTTGAATTCCAGAAACAATAGGGAATTTGCCCCTTCGTGGAGAAATTGAGAGGGGCCACCAATTGTGCCAGCATGGAAGATTTTTTTTAGTCCTCTAGGTTGCAAAATAGTCAAAGCTCATTGAGCCCACTTTGGTTAATAAGTTTAAACTTCATAATCCATCTTTTGCAAAACCAATGAGAACAACAGAAGAACCATATTTCATAGAGTTTCAAGTGGTGCCAGATAGGCTAAGAGCGTAGATGGACTGTGGATGGGAGTCCCTTCTCTGACTGTGTCAGCGTAGGATGAGGGTAGTGGCTAGCGTGAATTGCATGAAAAGAAATCCAAACCTTAAAGGATTTGAACAGGACCTTGACACTGTTTAGTAGATACAAGGAACCTCCATTTAAGTAACTTCAGAGACACCGTGGCACTGTGCCTATCAGAAGATGAAGGTGAGGTTCAGGGTCTCACATTCTCCTGCTACAGTGGGTGTAGGATATTGCTGGACCTGAGAGCTGCTCGTGTTTGTCAAGGGCCCACAGTGTGCTGGGCCTTCTTCTGGTTTTCCTATGTGTGTGGTTAAGAGTCTGTTCATTCCCAATCTTTCAGGAGAGAGGGAGAGAGGGAAGGAGGGAGGGAGGGAGAGAGATATAGAGACAGAGACAGAGACAGAGAACTAGTGCAAGAGCAGAGCGCTGTAATTCATAATAATGTACGGTATGCATGGTCGACCTCTTCTTCTGTTCAGCTTTCCGCATAGATCGACCCGGGAGAAACACAGATCCCTGGGGTCCTGGAATATTCAATGGCCAGAGTTTCCCTAGAAAATACCTCAACATCAAAGGGTTGATTGAAACCCTTTCTCCGCCCCTTACCCCTTTTGTGTCTGCATTGCACTTGCGCCATCTAGTGGACAAATAAGAGAAGTGGCACAGCCAGATCTCTTCAAAGTCAAATAGCAACCAAGGAATTTTCTTTTTTCTTTTTTCTTTTTGGAGCTGGAGACCGAACCCAGGGCCTTGTGCTTGCTAGGCAAGCGCTCTACCACTGAGCTAAATCCCCAACCCCAGGAATTTTTGTCATCGTATTCCTGTGTCCCTGAAGGTCTTCTTCCCAGACCTAGGGACTGGCAGACAGAAAATTCACAAGTCTTGGAACCAATGGGGCAATGAGTATTTCTATGGCAGTACAAGGGAGGCAGAACATGTTAGCAGCCAATATCTGGAACATTTTGGGTTTTTAGGACAGAAGACATTACTAGAATCTTGTGGGTGGAGACAAGGCATACAGATAAGTATCCCCCATATCAGGTCACCCGTATGAGAATGACTTGATTTCCTATGTAACCCTATCATGGGTAATCCAAATAGTTCTCACCAGTATAGGGAACCCCAGAAGTGTAGGGGAAACCAAATAGTACCTCAATGTGTAGATCGCAAATAAAACTTCAGTGTGGGGAACCCAATATAATATTCCCAATGTGGGGAATCTGAGTAATTTTCTCAATATGAGGTTCAAACAATACCCCAATATGGTAATCCACCTAATAACCCTTCAGTGTGAAGAGGCCTGCTCTGCCTTGCCTATAGGAATAGTCTGTAGGAGGTCCTGATGCTGTGAGACTTTACACAGAGCCCTTGCACACATCATTCCTTCTGCAGAATGTTCTTCCCATAACCATTCACTCCTCTAGGGCTTATTTTCCCTCCAAACTCTGCCCATCCCTCACTCCCTCAGGGCGTCCCACTTGCACCTCCACTCTAGGCTTGTCTTGCTTTTCTATGGGCAGATCTTAGACAAGGATAAGAAGACAAGCACTTTATTTGCAAAGGGACCTCCAGAAGGCCCTGTAAGGGAGAAGGAAGAGAGGTCAGAAGTGACAGAGAAGAGGCAGAGGCAGGCAGGGAGCTGAAGCTTGGGATCCCTGGTGAGAAGGGGCTGCAGAGATCCGTGCTGAGTGAGATCTACAAGAAGGGAGAAGTGAGGTGCACCGACTCGATCCCTCTGTCTTGGGGGACTGACAGAACTGCGTAAATAGAAGTAATACTTCTCCAGTCTATATAGATTTTTCCAGTTTTGTTTTCATCATCATCATTGTTGTTGTTTCTGAGACAGACTCTTACTATGCACTTCCCCTCTGACCTCAAACATCTTGAGCCTCCTGCTTCAACTGCTCGTATGCTGCCTCAGTTTCTCACACATTGTGACTGCAGGTTATATAGTGTCATGCAGTTAAGCATGCACCCTCCTGCTATGGTCTTTAGGAACGAGCAGGCTGCCTCACTCCACAAAGCTCTAGGACAGACGCATGAGTTGGCTCAGTTAAAGCGTCCACATGGCAGGAGACTAGCTCAGCCCAGCCCAGGAAAATTCTCAGGTTGTGATGTCACCGATGGGCAATATTAGTGTGTGTGGTCTGTAGCCACTTTTCAAAACTTAGGGAATTTATAGGCTTGTCAGCAAGCTCCCAGGAGAATGGTTACAGCACATACCAGGCTAACCTGGCTTAGTTTGCTAAATAAGAAAAGCAATGCTTTCGTTGAATTTCTTGCTCTATCTCTTTTTTTTTTATCAAGCAACGACCTAACCTTTTTGAAACCACAAAGGGGATGTAGAAGAGGAATGAAGCTGTATTAGGAGCAATCAGAATGATGGAGGGGAGGAGAGTCCAGAGCACTCAGTTCTGAGGATTCCAAGCCTCCAGTGACAACTGGGCAGCCCTGGTTCTTGGTCTCCTTCTATATGGACTGCTTCTGTGTTGTGTGCCAGAGGTACAGCGGTCCTCACATCTGAGCTGGATGCCAGGGTTCCTAAGAGCCCTCAGTGGGCCTTCCTCCCACTCTCAGCTACATGAGTCAATGCAAATGCTATGTGTGTATGAGTGGCTGAGAAAATGTGCAGTGGAATGCGGCTCACACTTCAGGGACGCCACCACAAGACTGATGTGTTGGGTAGAACCACAGAGGCTGCCTGCCAAGGTGGAGCGCTAGGCTGAATTCAGACGACGGTGTTATAGGTGGGTAGCTGGGATTTCCGTGTTATTGTAACTGGGAACATGGCAGGGATGTGTGGCTAGTGATAGAAACAGAGAGTTTACTAAACACATCTAAGAAAGGAAGTGGGACAGGGCTGGGGAAAAAATCAGAAGCCCAATGGCGACTATGCCCAGCAGACTGGAACCTCTCGTTAGAGGTCATTTTTATAGTGTAAGCTTTTGTTGATTTGTTTTTCTTTATCAATTACATTGTGGTCTTGGTGGTGGTTTTAGTATTTTTCTCTACCAAATATTTTCTTTCATATGCTATTCAATAATTATATTTATTCGTCTTCTTGTTGCATGTATGCATGTGGCATATACGTGGAAGTCAGAGGGCAACTTGGGGAAGATGATTTCCCCCTTTTTCAATGTGGGTCTCAGGTATCAGACTTGCTTGACAACAGATGCTGAAACATCTCTCTGGACTCTTATTCAATAATCTTGACCTCACCTTCTGTCCTACTGTCTCTTCACAGAGTGACTGAAATCTTCCCCATCACTTGGTTGGAAATTTTTCATTTTTTTGAGTCACTTCAATAAGCATGAACATAATCTGTCCCTCGTATTGAGAACTAATTGTGCACGCAGACTGCTGCCTGAGTAGTAGCTCAAAGGCTGTATACTGTATACTACAGGACACAGACTACATTCCCCAGGCTCCTTTGCTCTCTAGCAGGTTCAGCATATAGGACAGGCTGGTGGGTGATTGACAGGTGTTTGTCCCTCCATCCCTCTCTATATTATTTTTTTTTTGAGACAGGGTCTCATAGATCCAGAGATAATCAACTTAGCTGTCCATAGGACTTCACCAGCATTGGGCTACACAAATACATCACTGTGTCTAGTTTATGTGGATGCTGAGGGTCTGAACTCAGGTCCTCATGCTTGCACACCACGCTCTTTCCCGATGGAGTGTCTTCTTTAGCTCCTGCAACAATCTTATTTGTATGTCTGTGATTTCTATCCTTCCTACTAGAGTAGAGACTCCATATTCTGACCATCCATCCCGGCACAGTGTAGGCGCTGAATAGAATGAATTGAATAAATGAGTAGACAAAACAGTTTTGAGACAGGTTGAACTTGTGGCAAGAACAAGGGATTTTTAGAATGATGCATTTTTTTAAGGACGTTGTGGGCTAAGTGTGGGTCAAGGAGGCATGTCTGTTAACTGTTGTGACTTGGACAATGTAAAACAGAAGGGCCCTCAGAGTACAACCCAGGTGATATTTCCCTGCCTCATGGTACCTGGTTTCCTTTGGGCCATTATTTCACTCATCAGTCAAACCTGTCACATCAACTGCTCTCACTCCTTAACCTGCCTGAGCTCATCTTTAACCACCAGGGACAGTTCCCCATAAGGCACACTTCCTCTTTCATGGCTTGTGCCTGTCTTTCCTGCTCCATGATTTCCTTGCTCCATGGCAACCTGGTCCGTTGCAAGACAGAGCCTATGCAGGACCTTCAGCCATGGAGTCCGGTGGGTCTTGGGCCAGTAAGGTGCGAGTATCCCACCCCTAGGACCACTTTTAAGGTTTTGAATGTCTGCCTGCTAACTAGTCATCCACACTCCATTGCTCTTCTCTGCCCCCTGCCTTTCTTCCATAGTCCCCTACTGTGCTTTTCAGCAAGTTCCTTTCCAGCGTGTGCCCCAAATTTCCAGCAAATTCCTTCCTCTGGGCTCACACTGGGAAGAATGGACTGAAGAGAACCAGGGCATGGTAAGTAGTGCACTTTCTCTAGCCCTGTTACTTAGTATCTCCCTCATCAGGGCAGAGCCTGCCCCACTGGTAAGCCTGTCCTCTACCTTGGCCTGTGAAGGAATGCTCTTCCAGATGTATGCTGGACCACCAGAAGCATTATTCAGGAGCCAGTTAGAATTCAGATGCTCCACCTTGGAGCTGTGGGATCAGGAACTGAGAGTTGGCTCAGCAACACAGATGTCAACGCCAACAGTTTTTCACAGGATCCAGCTCCCAGAAGTGTGGAGACAGCACTGTAAAGTCACCCCAGTCAAATGGGCAGTTCTCTTCTGCACTGACTACTTTGGGAGGTTTGCCTAGGATCATGTGATGACTCTTAGCGATGATGACGGATGATCTCAATCTTATTTTCCAAATATGATTATTCTTGTTGTAGATAGATGGCATAGGGCTTTGTATTGGAAACCCCTATGTGAACCATCAGCTTTCAACAGTGTTGGGTGCATCCCATACTGCCATTCTGGAGCATTCTGGGACATACCGGTCATTTTGGGGGCTCACTTGTGCTTCCAACGGCCAGTGCCTGTATACCTCAGGGTGTCTGTCCTGAGGCATGGATTGTTTTGCTTGTGTGGGGAACTGGGACAAACCATTAACCAGTCATGGGAGAGTCCATGACTCATTAGCACTCACAGGACTCAGAAAGGCAATCAGAACCACCTATGTGTTGGTATAATGGCAGGACGCAGATTAAAATCAGCAGAATAGAGTCACTGGGGCCAGGCTCAGAGTATCAAGCTATGGCACTCTAGCTCTCCTTCCCCATGGCCCTACTGACAGAGCCTGGTTCTCCCTCCACTGTTGCGGCAAGCCACACTCATAGAGATTTACTAACCAGGGACACTGAGCATCCAATAGTCACCAGCCATGACTGCTCACCTGGCTCACCATAATCTCTAGCACCCTCTGAGGTCAAACAGACAAAGCCCCCACCATAAAGGGCATTGTTAGCAGGGGCTATCTGGCGTGGCTCAAGGTCCTAGCTAAATAAAGAGACTCTTATCAACAGGGACATTCCAAAGTCTGAGAGGTGGCCTCCCTTAAACTGGCCAATAACCAGATCTTTCTTAGGACAAATTTAACCCTTTACTGTATAGAGAACAAAGTACTCCAGATGTCTCACTGGCTGTTGAGCCTGCCCTAGCTGGGTCTAGCTGTGACACCATCTCCAGAGCTCCCTGGCAGAATGGATCACACTTGAGGGCTGGGTCCTGGCTTATTTCTCTCCTTTCCCAGTTTCATCTTCTCCTCTGTTTGTTGTTGTTCTGTCTATTCTGATTGAGTCTATTCATCACCTCAATTCTGGGAATGTGTTCTGGAGAGAGTGCAGACAAAATTAGATGCTATAAGGCCTTTCTAAGTCCCAATTTTCTATTTTTGAACCCCCACCCCACGTGTTCCTGTGGTGTCCTTGCCTCTATGTGCAGTTCCCCACACCAGCTAGAGTCCTACTGACATTGATCATGCCCTCTCGCCAGCTCTCAGCTCACATCATTTCCTGCAGTATTACTCTGTCTGCACCTACAGCTTTTCAGAAGACCGTGCTCATGCAGCTTCACTGTCCTTTGGAATTTGCCATTTCTGTTGGCCTCTGCTCCCATGGCCCTCCACACAATCTTTTGCCAGTTACTACAGACTTCATGACGGATTCCCTGAGGACTGAAGGCTGCCTGCTATGAAGCATGCCATCCTTTGAAGGCATCTGGCAGTCCTAAGTCGCTTTTGGGTGCTAGGACGCAGGCGAGATTGCCATATTCCTTCAACTAGGTGACTCACTGTCATTAGGACAACAGTTCTCAGCGTGTGGGTTATGACCTCCACAAAGGACAAATATTAGATATCCAGCATATCAGATATTCACACCATGATTCCTAACAGTAGAAAAGTTACAGCAACACAATTAACTTTATGGATGGCGGCGGGGTCACCAGAGCACGAAGAAGTGTATTAAAGAGTCCCAGCATTAGGAAGGCTGAGAGTCACTGCTGTAGGAAGGTTTCTCTCTCAGGCAATGGGAGTAGGGGGTGAGTGAAGTTTCACCTTAAACTTGGATTCTCCACACACAGGAAGGAGTCTGTCCCTCTGCCTACTGATATTGCTCTTTTCTCTCCCTCCACCCTTTCTCCTGTTAGTGAAAGTCTCCTTATACGGCTTCTGTTCAGCAGGACCGAGCCCTTCCGACACAGCAGTTCCTCATTACAACACTTTACAGTTTCCAGTTCCATCCAACCGTCACACAATCCTGAGAAATAAGAGGGCAGAACTACGTCCATTTTACTGATGGAAAGGTGTAGGCCAGAGAAGCAAGTGGCCAGCTGGGCGTTCCAGCACTAGCATATGAATGTAGGATCGTAGTGTAGATATTACATTATTATTATTATTATTATTATTATTATTATTATTATTATTATTATTACATAGTTGGTTGACATTTTGTTTAAAGCACTGTTTATTTGGATCATATTTATCACCATTCTCCTCTCTTGTCTCCTCCCTCTAGCTACCTTTCTCCTCCAAAATATCCCTGTTATATGTTATATATTACATGTTATATGCCTGTGCGCACATATATAAAGCAAGCATTATTTGCCTTTATAGATGTTTTATCTCATTAATATGATGGTTCCAAGTTCCATCCATTTTCCCACAAATGATAGACTTTCATTCTTCTTGATGCTATGGAAAACTCCAGTGTATGCGAGTATGTCCGTGTGTGCGTGCATTCTTTGTGTGTCTTTCTCTCTGTTTATCTAATCATCTGTGGTCACCATATCTTTCGAGGGCCACCATTCCACACTAGCAATCTCTTAGCTCACAAAACTGGTAAGTGGACGTGAGTGTCAGGCAGGAGAATGCCAGAATGAATCTATCACATGCACTGCCACTGTTAGAGACAATGTGCACATAGGTGGTCCTGGCTTCTGAGTCTCTGAAGTAGTGTGACTGTATCCTCTTCAAAAGTTCGTCGATGCTAATGGGATGGTGGCAAGAGATGGGTCTCTTCAAGGTGGTCAAGTCATGAAGGCTGTTCCCTCTTGGATGATAATAGGAGGTTCCTCACAGCCTTTGGCTCCTCTGTCTTTTAGCTTCCACAGACACAAGGACATCGTGTTTCTTTCCATCCCACCCCAAAGGATGCAATACCAAGGCACCATCTTGGAGGCAGAGAGCTGCTCTCACCAGACGTGACCTTCAGAATCCTTGATCTTGGGCTTTGCAGTCCCCAGTTCCAGTTAGGGAAACAGCCCATGATATGTATTGAGGCTGAGGAGTTCAGTACAAAGCACTGTTCATACACTTGGAACAACTGATAGGTGAGTTAGCATGCCCTGCATCTGCCATGAGCTAGTGAGGACAGTGGGGAGCCTTCTAGAGGCCAGAATCAGTCTCCGAATGAAATGCACTCAGGAGAAGACCATCTGGCTATGACTGTGGCAAAGGAGGGACTAGTCCTCCAGGGACACCATGAAAAGTGAGGGGGCAGAGAAACACCCCAGCTTCTCCTTCCTTTCAGTTCTTTCTTTTCCCCTTTTATGTTCGTTCTTTCTTTTTTGGAAATGAGGTTTTACTATGTAGCTTAGGCTGGCCTTGCTATTTCAGTGATCCTCTGATCCTTCTGCCCCAGCCTTCCAAGTACTGAAATTGTAACTGTGACCTATTGTGACCAGCTTGGTGGCTACTTCTCTGTCTCTTGTCCTAAGTTCTCACTGGCCAAACGTTAATGGAAACCACTTAAAAAGAAAGTCTGAGAAGGACCGAATTGTTCTGGAGATAGCAGCGACCGCTGGGCTCATGCGCTTTGCAAACGCTGACAGGGGGCGGAGATTAAAAATAAAATAATATGGACTTAGTGACAATTGGAGTGATTAAGCCAAACAAACAAGCTAGAAGAACTATATAGCTTTCTGAGCAGTAGGACTGATGTCTACATGTTCTATTTGTTCTGGGCACTAACAAAGCTTGGGAGAACTTGGTGGCAGTTTGGGGTTCCTCTATCCCTCCCAAGGGTGGGCAAGTAATAGGCTGGTGTTGCCTCTTCTAGAAGATTAAACAGCCAGAGCACTTCACCCCTAACAGCTTAAAATGACATACTGAGAACATCAAGTATAATCCCCTCATGTTTACATGGTATGAGTGCCCTTTGAAAATCTGATTAGTTCTTTTAATTACCAGGGACCCTTTTGGCACTTAGCTGGCAAATAGCTGGATCTAATTAATACTCTCCGTGTTAGGAAAACATCATTTATTTCCCTATCTGTGCTCTTAGTTTTGGAGGCTTCTGAGTTCAGCACTCAGGTGGTCTCTTAGCAATGTCCCTTTCTCTTTCACCACCGCTCCACATGCTTCTACGGGGCCATAAAGTAGACCAGAACTTGATGGATGGTCTACATAGGACTACTTCACAAGCTAATTACAGTGGAAAGCTGGCACAGAGGAGACATGGGAGAGGTGACAGTCTTCAGACTGTCCCTACCAAGTGCTGTCGATGGAGAGATCCTTTCCTGTTTGGGACAGTGATTAAAGTAACTTATTTCCACGCTGTATGAGAGCTGTGTGCTGTACAACTGGTGAAGAATGCGAGCAATAGCTGGGAGAGCTGGCATCTGCACTGATTTGAATGTTGTCTTGACTTCCATTTTCCACGGTGACAGGTGTTCCACACAGACTCGAGCTATACCCACTATGAAAAGGTAGAGTCTTGACATTTAGTTCAGGCAGCCAAGTCCTTAGCAGTTCCTGTAAATCCCGGCAAAGGAAAATTCTACAGAAGCCACCTAGTGGGTCGGTGAGGATGGAGCCAGGCGACTCACTTAAGCAAGTGCTTATGTAACCTCAGGGCCACAACTGCTGTCATGCAAGACCAGAAGCACGCAAATTTCCATCTCTTAGTATTCAGATGACCAGAGCTGTGACTGTACAAAGAGCTGGGGGCCTGGTTGAAGCCAGAGTTCAGACTGGCCCTTAACATGTTCCTGCTGAGAGGAATACATACTCACAGCTTCCTTTCTGTACATGTTGTGGATCAGAGTGTGTACAGATTTTGAGATAATCATCATGGGCTTCCTAGAATCCGATCAATCAATACTACTGCTGCTACAAGTCTTTCCAGAACTGACAGGAAAAACAAGTCTTGACTTCAGGGGATGTCACTGGGATGTTCACTGTATAAAGTGTTGTCAACTAGGGCATCTATGCTAGTACAAGACTATCCAAAATGCCTTAAAGAAGGTGAAAGAGAAATCACTCCTAAACGCCAACTGCAATGAAGCATAATTGGCAGCAGAGGGCAGCAGAGGGCAACAGAAGACACTGGAAGTTGATTTTTTTTGCAGCTGGGCACATTCTTTCCGTGCACCCCACCCAGAGCTCACACACGCCACATCTGTTTGCCAAGGCCTTACCCTTCTTACGTGAACACTAGTCACTGTGCTGGTGAGCCACGGCTCAGGTCTGATGGAGAACCTGTTCTGTCAGAGGGTGAACAGCTTTTCACTGGGGCAATCGGGAGGGTCAGGATGGAAGGAGCTCGTTGGCTTTCTCACTTCCCCATCCATGAGACCAGGCAGTGGAGCCCAGATGGTGTTAAGGTGGTAGGCAGCCTTGTCTATTGTCCTGGTGCTAGTGAGAAGTGCCTTGGGATTCAGACAGCTGCTTGTTTGGAGGAAGACATAAAACTGTCAACCTGTGATTTCCTCCAGATCCCTAAGCTCTAGATCCTATAAGCAAAAGCCCTTGGCCTTCTCCCTGAGTGTGGCTCGGTGGTCGGATGCCATCAGTCTGACTCTTCTTAGAGTCCCCAGAAGCTAGGATGAGTGTGTGGCAACGCTAACAATGAGGAGAGAAAAGACAGTCTTAACAAGCCTGGGAGGAAAGCAGGCCCCATCGAGAGCAAACTTCACTGCTTTTAGTTTCTAGTATGTTCCCTTAGCTCACGGTATACTGTTTCCAAATGAGCCACACTAGGGACTGTGGTACTCTCATTTCTTCAGGATCACTGGTGAACCCTCTCTAACTTAACTGTTCCTCTCTTCTTCTACCCCACCCCACCCCACACCCAGGTCCTGATAATTACCCCTTTACTCTGCTTCGCCTTGCATTTAGACAGTACCCAGGACCTTATATTTAGATAGTACTGAGGACCTTGCTTTTAGACAGTACTGAGGACCTTGCTTTTAGACAGTACTGAGTACCTTGCATTTAGACAGTACCCAGGACCTTATATTTAGATAGTACTGAGGACCTTGCTTTTAGACAGTACTGAGTACCTTGCTTTTAGACAGTACTGAGGACCTTGCTTTTAGACAGTACTGAGTACCTTGCATTTAGACAGTACCCAGGACTTTGCATTTAGATAGTACTGAGGGCCTTGCTTTTGGACAGTACTGAGGACCTTGCATTTAAGCTTTGCTAGGAAATGCCAGATCTATTCATTTCATTTCCTGTTGAGCCAGTGACTTCTGACCTCTTTGTGTGTGAAGGAAGGGCAGTACTGAGTCTCCTGTCCCACAAGACAGTTTTCCCCTCTTCTCTTTTATTCCCAGACTGGGTAACTTATAAAGAATAGTAGTTTATTTAGGTGACAGTTCTGGAGGCTCGTGACCAAAGGGTAGCATCTCAGGACCTTCTAGCTGATGGGGACTCTGCTGGGACACATGGTTGAGCCACTACATGGTGGGAAGACCAAGGTAGGTGGAGGGAGATTGCTTTGTTAGCAAAGTCACTGACTTGATACCTCATCTGCCTACCAAGATATTAACATATTCAGGAGAGCAGAACTCTTAGGACTTAGTCACTTCTGGAAGGTTCCCCTGGTCCCATCTCTTAATACCTCCCAGTGGGGTGAGGATCAAATTTTAACACAAGCTTTGGTAAAGACCTTCAGACCAAAGTGGAGATATTTCTTACACTCAAGTCTGTTTAGCTGGAGACCCGAAGGGCTTCCAGCTACATGGCACTATCTGTGAACCTCTCCTGAATACTTTTGGCTGCTCTACCTTCTGCACCAATTTTCAGGATACTTTTCACATAGGAGACAACATCTTCCATGTAAGCTCTTCCTGGGCTTTGGGTTTATGCGTCATAGGTTTATGTGATACTTCTCATCTCTCTGGGACTCCTATCAGAACTGTCTGTTTTCTAAAATCTAAACACCATTGCTTTGTGTTATGTGATATATATGTGTATATCATATACATATGGCAGAGGGAGGAAGGGAACAAGATATATGAATTTATACAGAGAGGGGGTCTTTTAGTTGATAAGGGGATTTATCAATCTGTTACTGACATCTCCATTTTGTTCCTTTTCCCTCTGCTCCTGACCAGGCTCAAATCTCATGGACAATTACCATAAACACAACCTTACTCTTTCCTGCTGGCTAGCTAACTCCAGCTTTCTTTTTACTCCTTGCTGGACTCATGACTCAAAGCAACACACCAGAGAACAGGTGTGGCGTTGACTTCCTGGCCTGGAGTCCTTTGGATCAATCATAATGCCTGGAAATACTATTGCTGGTCCCATATTCACTCTCTCTTACGTCTTCTTACCTTGGCTATGTCATCATAGCTTCTCTGCTTAACCTGCCAGCATCTCTCCCTTCCAACTTCATTGAGAAAATATAATCAACCAGGTCCACCCTGAAGATTACCTGTCACCATTTTTGCTTACCCTCCTGGCATCCTTTCTGCCAGCTTGCCTGTTTCATAGATGGGCAAACTCTATCTAATGAGGGAAAACTTGACTTTCTGCCTGCACTGCCCTATCCTCTCTCCTTGAGTGCCTGCCTTTTAGTGGCTCAGTTCTACTCCCACCTCCAACAAGCTTAAATATCTCTCAGGACTCTTCTTCCTCAGCTACTGCTCATTCTCCCTGCTCCTCATGTGAAGCAAACCTTTTGATAAGCCTCACTCGGGACATTGAATCATGTGGTCCTGTTTCTCTTCATCCCACTTTATCAGGGGTTCAATGCCAGCACCCACCTGAGCCTGCTCTTGTCAAGGTTGCTGCTGTGAACTCCGTGCTGTTGAAGCTGACATCAGTTTTCAGCTTCACCCTCCCTGACTCAGTGGCTGCATCTGACTTTTTGCATGCCTCCTGGTTTCTGAAACATTCTCTACACTTGGTTTCTAGCACTCCACACAGTACTTGACTTTCTTTCTTGGTATGCTTGCTGGCTTTTCATGTTCACAACTTGGAAGGATGGGATGTCTCAGGTTCAGTCCTTTGGCCTTTTCTTTCATCAGAGATAATCCTATCTTCTTTCATGACTTGAAATAACATCAGTATCCTTAGACCCCCATGCTTTTTTTTTAAAATTGCTATTGCTTTTTTGTTCTTGAGACATGACTCCTCTCTGTAGCCCAAAACTGGTAACAATTCTCCTGCTTTACCCTCCCAAGTTGCAGGAGTTACCAGGCCTGACTATCCCCTGTGTTTATATATTTAGCCCAAATTCTTCTCCCAATCTCTCACAACTGCCTTGAAAATAATTCTAGGAAAATAAGACTAGGATGTCTAAGGAGGTTTCAAGGTCATAGCTAATGAAGAATTCTTGGGGTTTTTTTTTTTTTTTTGTTTTTTTTTTTCCGGAGCTGGGGATCGAACCCAGGGCCTTGCGCTTCCTAGGCAAGCGCTCTACCACTGAGCTAAATCCCCAACCCCCAGAATTCTTGTTTTTGAGACTGGACCTAGCCACCTTCTCTACATTGGTTAATGAGAACTCCATCATCTTTTCCCCCAACTTTTTATTGATTCTTTGTGAATTTCATATCATGTACCCCCTTTTCACTTATTTCTCTATCCCCTTATATCTGCCCTCTGCCCCTGCAACCTACCCCTAAAAGAAAATAAATAACCAATAAATAAACCAAAACAAAGCATAGAAAACATTTCATTGTGGAAGCTGTAGTTTGTTTACAATGTGTCCTACAGTATACACCCTGTCCACACATCTTTACTTGCAAATGTGCATTGTTTGAGGTTTCTGGCTTGTGCCACACCATCAGTATTGGATCCTCACTGGGACTCCTCTCAGTTATCTTGTTGTTTTCCTGTGTCATGGAGGTCCTGAAACCTGGGTCAGCAGGACCAGCCCTTTCACAGCTAACAGTTCACAGATAATGTAGATTTTGAGGTGGACCAACTGAAAGCCCTGGATCAGGGCCTGTGTGTCAACCCATCAACTTCCCTTTCCCCACACCACTAGGGAGAGCTCTGCAGCACTGCTCTGGCTAACCCACCCAAAGCAGACATCATCAGGAGGCAGGGCCAGCTCTTGTGCATCCAGAGCCAGCTTCATTGTGTTGCCCAGTGTAGGCACCTGGGGCCCCCTTTCCCAAGTGCTGCATATAGCAAGGAGCTGGAGCAGCTCTTCCTCTCATACCCTCAGGGCTGGCTCACCCATGCCTTCACCATCAGGGCCAGCTCCACTGCATTACCCAGACAGAACTCCATCACTGTAATAGCTCAGGCCTTGGCTTGTCTTCTTAAATGCTATACATACTCTACCTGGACCAGATTGTTATCCCAAGATGCTTAGAGCAGAACTAGTTTCATCCTTTTATTTCCTGCTACCACCCTTCTCCAAACACCACAATTGACTGGATTTCTAGGCTTTCATCCCTGTCTATCTATAGTCTCTTATTAATAGAGCATCAGAATAAGTGATCTCTTTAAAAGTCTTAATCACTTGCTATCAGGCCTGTGCTCATAGCCTCCCCTGCTTCTATCTAATTTTGAATGAAGACAAGTTCCTGCCATGCCGTTCAGACCTCTCTGATCTGTCTCTTCAGTGTCAGCATTTGGGACTCTCCCTTCTACCCGCTTTTAGCCACAATGGCCTCTGTGATGTCAGGCTTGGACATTCTTTCCCTACAAGCCCACTTGCTCATGCGCTTCCCTTAAGCCATGGGTCATCTCTCAGGGAGACCTCCCAGTACTTCATTTAATTCTGCCATACCCTCTCTCTCCTCCTCTGTCTTCTCTCTGTCCCAAGCCCTCATTGTTGGGATGATGGGCTGCCCTTAGATTCTGCTTACTGGCTTCCAATTCCAGGATGTAGGTATCTCATGGCCTACATCATTGCTTTGTTCACTGATGTGACTGAGTCCCTAGAGCAGTTACAGCACCTGCAAATCTGCTAACAGATACCATTTTTTTTCTTTTTCTTTTTTTCGGAGCTGGGGACCGAACCCAGGGCCTTGCGCTTGCTAGGCAAGCGCTCTACCACTGAGCTAAATCCCCAACCCCTAACAGATACCATTTAATCAACAATTGTCTTGTCTGCACATTTGACCCTTCTTTACCTTTCCTGAAATGTCTAGCTATTTTAATCTGGTTTGACCTAGATTAAAAAACATCAGGGTGTGGAGAAAGAGAAGGACATTCCAATGACTTTGAACCATGGGCCATTTCATTAAGACTATTGTTCCAATCAGTACGCCAGCCAACAGTGCATGGGAACTGCTTGCCACTATGTTTTCTCTAGCATTTGTTGTTTTTGTCTTCGTGACTACAGCCATTCATTAGGTGAGATGGTCAGTTGTGGCTCTGAGTGCATTTCCCCAGTGGTAAGCATATTTTCATTGCAATGTCATGGAGTAGCCAGAGAACATTATATTAAGTGAAGTAAGCAGGGCATAGAAAGAGAAATACCTCATGTTCTCATTTATTTGTGAAGATAAATAAAACTGACTCTGTAGAAATAAAGTGGAATAATGGTTATCAGAGGCAAGGAAGGAAGGGGTGAGAAAGTAGTGACTTGAGTATAAAAATTCAGTTAGATAGGAGGAATAAGTTCTAGTGTATTGTAGAGTAAAATGCTATCCACACCTTACTACTTAAGAAGAGCTGGGAGAAAGGATTTTGAATATTTGTAGTACAATGTCAGATAGTTGAGACACTAGGATGCTAATTACCTAGTTCTAATTCCATAGCATAAATTGTATAATTAATATGTACCAATTAAAATAATAAATGAAATAGAGGGAAAAATTGCCACGCCAAAGGGTCAAGGTTAAGACCAGTGAAGACAGTGTACACTTTCTTTGAACAAAGATACCATGGATGTTTACTCCTTATTACAATGGCAGCTCTTTGCCCTCATCTTCTAATAGAAATGATGGCTTACTAATAATGTTCCTTACTTTTATCCCTTGGACCATGGCATGGAGGCAGACTCTTTCCCAGGCAGTGCTCTGAGATAGGGTCATGCCACTAGAGTATTTTCTCTGATTGCCCCTGTGATTTCCATGGACAAGCATAGAAACCATCCACTCTGCTCAGCCTGTCTCTGATGGTTGATAGAAATAGGTGGTGTCTGTAGGTCTGGGACACAGACAGAATTCTTTTTTGTCTTGACTTTATGCAGATGGATAATTAAATGTTCCTATTCTATGTCTCATCTGGAGTTCTCACCTCCAATACCCAGACACACACACACACACACACACGCTCGCACGCACGCACGCACGTACGCACGCACGCACGCACGCACGCGTGCATGAGGATGAGAGCAACCATGACACAAGATTCTTAGGAACAAGTTCACAATCTCATAGCCCAGATGATATGGTACATGCTCTGAATCGGAAAATCCATTAAATGAACCAGTGATAGCCAGTTTGGCAGCTAGAGTGGCACAGGTAATTGAATGTAGTAGACATGCGCAGTTGTCTCAAAATGGTGGTCAATCTCTGCACTTACTCTTCTTATCATCATTCTTTCTCTCTTATGAGTTAGGGGTTCAATCTATTTTCTTCTTGTAGGAAGGAATTAGAAGCTCTTCCAGACTTAAACATCTGGGCAGTGTGTCCAAAGATAGATTTGACGCTGGAGGCTTAGGTCTGATGCAATTTTAACTGTTTTGCTCTGTGGCAAAGACTGGACCCAAAGTGCTAGACATAGATATAGTAAGTAGCTGCAGGAAGGCAAGCTCATCTTCTCCATTCACTGTGCAGTGGGAACATACAAGTTACCACAGTGCAGATGCATAATACGTTAGTGATATGTGTGCAAGCTGTATATGAGAATACATGCATGTATGTCCATATATGTATGTCCATGGGGATTGTCTAAGTGTGTTATGTGCTCTAAGAAACAAGAGTAAAAGAACATTTGCACTAGAAAGGCTGGGCAGGGAAGGAAACGTCTGCTTTTTTTTTTTTTTTTTTTTTTTGAGATACAGCCACTGAAGACCCAATGAGGTGGGTGTGTGAAATGCTAGCCCTGCTGGCTACTTTAATAATACCATTCAGCTCTACTGATTAAATGCTTGTTAGAATAAAAGAGAAGTGAAAGTGATCTGTCACAGGGGAAAGAGGACTGGACTGCCTGAGCCAAGTGGCCTTAGATTAGTTGCTATTCTTCTTGGATCCTCTTCTGTAATGTTCCAGATGTGATGGGTTCATGAAGGAGAGGCCCATTTTGCTCTTGCTCACAGATGGAGCCATAGCCAGTCATGCTTGCTAGAATTCAGCTCCCAAGGGGGCTCAAATGAGCCCCAGATTGTTTCCCAGGGAGCCCAATCCAACATTCCCAGCAGACTGTAGCAGAGCATAGCAGTTCTACTTGAGTTCACCATGAAGAGTACCAGAGAACACAACAAACACTCTCACCAGGAAACACTCCTGTTGTCGTTGTTCGTTCTTCGTCGTCGTTGTTGTCATTTGTTTGCTTTATCTAGAAGGGAATAGAGCTGAATTAGAAAGCGCAAGGTCAAATGTGTTCAAAGCCCAGATTGCGGAGAACATGGGGAACAAGAGGAGAATACCAATGAGGACACAATGATGGGGTTTTGGATCTTGCATTTTCTGGCCTGTGCCTGGCACAAATGATGGGGATCATTTCCTCCTCATACCACAGGACAGCAGATCTAGGAAGCTTCTGTGGCTTCCCAGGTCTCCTTTCTTTTATTCTCTGACCTACTTTGGTAGTATCAAGGCAGTGATGGTGAAATATAAGGCTTTAAACCCAAATCCTTTATTTTTGCTCAGAGGTTGACATCTCCACCTTTCTTATGGCTTGGGTGGTGGCATGTGCCTGTGCCCTGGGAGCCGGTGATGTAGACTGATGTCAAAGCCTATTTCTAGTATGCCCTCTGCATGCTCTACCCTCTCTGCCCAGTTCACACCACTAAAGCTTCCCAAGATTCCCAGAGGAAGTTGGAGGGACCAAGTAGGAGAAACACAGATCTCTAAATGACTTTGCAAAGCACAGCTGTCATGTTCCCACTCTAATCTCTGCACTGACTCCGACTGATCATCGATAAGTAGGAATCTCTTAGTGTGCTAAGCCTCCATGACAGTGTTCCAAAGGAACTATGACTAAATGTCATAAAGTAGGTTGGCATAAAACATTTTTATTTCATGGATCATGCCTTTTATGCTATATGTGAAAGATTTACAATCATAGTCAAGTTCATCTGGGTTATCTTCTATCTTTTCTAGGAATTTTATAACTTTCTTTTATATTTCTATCTATGATGCATCTTCAGGTAATTTCTTGGACTGCATCTAAGGCTTTGTCTAGATTCAATTTTCTGTTTCTTTTTCCCCCTATACGGGGTGTTTAGTTGTCCCAGTATCATTTGTAAAATAGACTTTTTGTACCCTATTGTATCTTTTTGATATTGGCGGAGGAAGATCATTGTCTGTTTTGTGGGGGTTTATCTCTGGGTTCTCTGTTCTGCTCCAGGCAGAACTTTGTGATCTCAAAGTGAATAAGTCTGTTTTTTTATAATCCTTTCAGTATTGAGTTTATTATTCTGGATAATTTGCCTCTTTTGTGCACTTTCTAGTTTGGCAATATTTATAAAATGATCTTCCGATAATTTGATTGGTGCCACACCGAGTCTGTAGATTAAATATGGAAGAATTGATATTTTGATAGTTCCAAGACTTCCCCTCCATCAGAGTGGAATATTTCTCCATTTCACTCTCACCCCCATTCCCAATTCCTACTTATCTTTGTGTTCTGCTTCTGTGACAAAACATTCACTAAGACCATTATTAAGAACAAGGAATTTATTTCATCTTATAGATTACTGCTCATCACTGAGGGAGGCCAAGGCAGGAACTCAGGGCAAGAGCTTGAGGAGAGACCATAGAGAATAAGACCATACTTACCAGTTTATTCTCCCAGGCTCATATTCAGTAAGTTTCCTTATACAACCTATACATTTGCCCAGGAATAGCACTGCTCAAAGTGGGATTGGTCATCCATCTTAGCAATCAGAAGGCAACAGACATCCCCACAGGTCAATCTGATGGCGGTAATTCCTCACTTGATGTTCACTTTTCCTGGGTGTGTCAAACTGATAACTGAGATTAGCCATCACACAACTTAAGTGTTTATCTGGAGTACTAGCCCCCTGTTCATTCATTTATATCTGTATTTACTAGCTCCAGTGTGTGCGCGTGTGTTTGTGTGTGTGTGTGTGTGTGTGTGTGTGTGTCTTGCAATATCAAGTTTTTTCATGTACCTTTCATTTTGATTAAGTCAAACCCCCTGCCCACTTATGTCTGTATGCCTCCCAACTGTGTTCGAACAGTTCTGCCTACAGTATTTCCCATATCTACTTTAATTTAGCTGTATTGGTTTTGGGTTTTTTTTATTGTTTCTTTTCTTTTCCTTTTCCCTTTTTCTTTCTTTTTCTTTTTCTTTCTTTCTTTTTTTTCCTAATTTTCCTCTCTTAATAACTAGAGGACTTTAAAAATATGTGCTTTGAAATCTCTAGATATGTGGGGATTTCCCAGCTACTTTTGCTTGCTGATTTTTACTTACCCCACCATAGTCTGAGGGAAGTTATTGTGTTATTTCGTGGCTGAGAATGGGGTGTCCTTCAGTGCAGTTTCACTGTGATCTGGAGAAGAATGTGTGTTCAAGCATACGCTGCAGATTTCAATTATGTCCAATTGATTGGTTGTACTTTTGAGTTCAATTCTGTCCTTATTCAGTTTCTGCAAGCTGGTTCTGCACTTTCTGACACAGGAACATTGAAGCCTCCAACTATTACAGTGGACTAGCTCATTTACCTCTGCAGGACTATCAATTTACCCCACATACATTGAATGTAATATTAGACTCATGCTTATTAAGGACTGATATCTGTTCTTGGAGAAGTGACAGAGTGATCATCATATAATGACCTTTGTATTCCTGATAATTTTTCTTGATCTGGAGCTGGCATCAGCATAATCTTTCTCCATATATTTGCTTTTAATCTATGTCTTCATATGTTTAAAAAGAGTTCCTTGTACACAATGTATTCCCTATCTTGGTTTTTTCACCCCACACCCATATCTTGTTTTTTAATTTGTGTATTTAGACTAAGATTTTTGTTAACAAGAAAAAGAGAGAGATGAACTAGTCTGGAAAGGCTGAGGGAAGCAGGATATGTTATAAACCAGGGCTGCATTGTGAAGGAGTGGAAGTCTCCCACACAACTAGGTCAGAGGTCAGACAAATCTTTCATCTCTAGAATTCAACCAACTCTGAAGCAAAAATACAGAGCACAGATAATAGGTTGTCTTTTGGATATGGACCTCCGAGTGCGAGGATCTTACTTGGCAGGCTTGGTTTTTAATGAGGTTCTTTTTAAAAAATTCTTTTGAACCTTTTTTCCTGTATAATCCAGATTAGCCTGAAACTCACTGTCTTCCTGATGTGATTACAGGCATGCACCACCACTCCTGGCTGTAATGGAAATTCTAAGAGTCTTGTAGGATTCTTGACATTCTGGAAACCCAAGTAGACATTATTCTGGATTTTACTTTGCTTTTAGAAGAGTATAAAGTCTTCTTTTTCTCTATGGACAATAAAAATTTTTTTTATTATATGTTTGAATTACTTTGTATCATGCTGGTTCCATTTTCTGTTCAATGACTTTTGTAGTTTTAATTGAACGTTGTGTGTTCAGTTTATCTCTGGTCTTAGTATGCCAATCATACTTCATTTAAAGCATTTCTTCCAGTGATCGTCCTAGGTTTACAATACACAGTCAAAAGTGACTCATTTTCAAATCATATCACATTGCTTCACCCAGTGCCTTCCTATGACATCTCTGCTATGCATTTTATTGATACACAAACCATTTTGTCATAAGAATAAAAATTAAAAAAAACCCAAGTTCTACTTGTACTTCTTAAAAATAAATGTATTTCTTTTCCTCTCCTCTTTCTATGGATTATACTTCAAGCCTGTATCATTGTATTAATAACTTTTTTGTCATCGTGACTAAATTCCTGACAAAGAGAAAGTCAAGGAGAAAGGGTTTATTTGGGCTCATAGTTTTGAGAAAGACAGACCATAATGATAGCAGAAGCAGGCTGACAGGAGCAAGAGGTGGCTGGTCATGTTGTTTGAAGTCAGGAGGCAGAGAGAGAATTAACTGCGATGCTCAGTTAGCTTTCTTCTCCCTCCTTGATCTAGTCCAGGACCTCAGTGCTCAGGATAGTACAGTATACATTCAAGGTGGGTTTCTTTTCTCAGTTAATCCCCTCAGGAAACAGATCACGAGTTGTGTCTCCCAGGTGATTCTAAATACAGTCAAATTGACAATGAAGATGAATCATTGTCACAGAAAACATCCTGGGAATTCAGTGAGTTTGTGCTCCTGACAGTGGACTTCATTGTGTTTTCTGCCCCTTTTCCAGCAGCTGGAAGAGGGTGGTCACACAAGGCAGCTACAGCTGGCAGCTCAGCTTTCATGGTTCTAATAGAGCTTGAGAATAGTCGCCACATCCAAACAGAACAACTGATCAAGCTGGTTGCAGGTGGAGCTCAGCAGAAGACGGCCCAGATTGCACAGAGCCCTGGTTTTGATCTCTAGCACTTGGGGGGGGGTGGGCGTGGGTGACTAAACTATTAAAAAAGCCAACAACTCTTTACTAATCCTTCAAAGATGTGAGTCTATGGGGGAGATCACTGTGCCCAAAGTTGGAGAAATGAGTAGTTCTAGGAGTCAGAGCTCACCACTACAGGAGGCCATCAGCAAAGCTTCTGCAGGATCCACAAATGGGAAAAGCTGGGTGTGGCTGAAAAGCGGCTGTTGATTTGACCTGTACCCTGTGCCTAGGTCTGTGCACATGCACACGTGTGCTTTCTCTCCTGCTGCCACGAGGATGTAGAATGAAGGACCACATCTTTGGCAACATGTATTCATCCTACTTTGAACTGGGATTAGTCACTGTTTGGATGTTAGTTGTCTCTGTGTGTGTCTGTTTAGCAGGTTTGGTGTAAAGGAAGGAGGAATATTTGGAACTGTCCATTAGCTGTCATAACTGTGCTAGGACTTGCACAAATGCTCAGGGATTAATGCACCCAGGTTTCATACTGAAGACGAAGAAGCCAATTCTGATCAATAGGCCTCATTCTCTTTGAAGGCTGAGAGACAGGTTTAGTGGTTAAGCAAGGTACCATGGTCACCCAGCTCATAAGTGATATTCTTTACATCTCGGACTCCAAGACTCCATAGTTGGTGTAGGATTGATAGAAATGTGGTAGGTGATGAATAATGCCAACCAATCTAGACCACAATTTCTTTTAATGATAGGAGGAGATACTTTTTCCATAGAATGACTGTATTAGGTATCTGTATTGTATTCCAAACTACAGCAAGACTTAGCTGGTTAAAACAACAAGAGTACTTTTTTTCCCTGAGGGCCAGAAATTCAGCTGTGGCTTAGTGTATGCCCAAGTTCAAGGTCTTGCATGAAGCTTCAGGGGAAATCACAGGTGAGAGCTATGGCCTCTGAAGTGGAAACTTCTAGTTCTTTGGCAAATAACTAACTTCTTGTGCCAAATGATGTTTTGCTGGGGCACAGGTAAAAGGGTGTCTTGCTAAGGCAAACACATGAAAGACTATTTTCCTGAAGCAGACACAGGTGAAAGGATGTTTGGATACAGCAGACACGTGGAAGGACACTTGATGAAGGAATTTAAATATGACCGCACAGACAGTGAGAGACAAGCACTGAACCTTTGTTTGGTTTTCTCCACCTTGCTATTCTTTGCTAAAGACATTCATGTATTGGTTCATCTTACAAAGCATTGTTGAGCTCAACTTGTGATACCTCTGCCATTGAGAAAAACTCACCCAAGAGCTGCTCCCGAGGTTCCTGAGGCAGCTTGCTTCTTCTATGGCCTCACCTCAGGCCAGTTGGTGAGACTGGTGGTTTCTTCAGGATTCAACTACAGCTGTCTGGTGTCTGCTTGCTGAAAGGCTGAACTGTAGTTACCGGTTCGTGCCTGAGGTCTGCCTGCCTAGAGGACTGACTGGTCTGCAGTTGTGACTCATATTAGGTGTTTGCTATTGGACTGAACTGCTGCAGAAGAAGATCGAGCTTCTCCTCAAAGAACTATTGCTGAACAGGTCCACTTCCCCCATATACTACTAACTTTTCTCTTTCACTGCTTCTGTTGGCTGGTAGGCTAGAGGAGAGGTTGAACCCTTATTAAAAGTAGGTTGCAAAAAACAGGGCTCTTGTGAAATTGTAATGTGATAAAATACTAGGACCAAATGCAAGTTTGCAAAGAAAGAGTTTGTTTTACTTTATACTTTATGAGTCCATCATCCAGGGAAGTCAGGGGAGAAACTCACTACAGGAACCTGGAGGCAGGCACTGATGCAGAGGCCATGGAAAGCTGCTGCTTACCAGATTGCTCCTCATGGCTTGCTAAGTCTACTTTCTTATAGCACCCAAGGTTACCTATCCAGGGTTGATATCCCCCACAATGGTTCTCCTGTACCACCAATTAAAACAATATACCACAGGCTTGTCCACGGGGCAATCTTGTGGGGATGTTTTCTCAAGCGAGGTTCCCTCTTCTAAAAGGATTTTAGATTTCTATTGACAGAAAATTGGAAGGTACAAATGCATTACTGGAAGTGGCAGCTCACACATGTGGTTGCTAGCAGGCTCTATGCTCTAGTGCTTGGGCCTGTACATTCAGCTGGCTCCTTTATGGTGAGTAACCCAATGCAGAGGGACAGACAGTGCCAACATGAGAGTCACATTCTTTTCACATGCCACTTCTACCATATGCTGTGTATTAGAAGAGCCCATTTGGCTCAGCTTCCACTCAAGAGGAGGGACTGTCAAAGAGATGAGAGCCCCGGGGGGTAAGGTAGAAATAGCTGCTTTTGATGCTTCCTGCCACAAAGACTGTAGAAAAACATTTGGCTAAGAAGTTTTTGTAACTTATGAAGAAGTCATGTATTATTTTTCATAAGTCTGAAATTGCTTCAGGATATAATTTTCACACACTGCAATCAGGGTGATAAATTCTATGATTAATCCACTGGTGGATATGAGGACTTCTGTAAAAAAAAAAACTCACTCTCCAGATTTGTTACTGTCACGTTTGTTTCTCTGAAGAAGAAAACAATTCTGGAAAATAATAAGTGAGACCACCTCGGGATAGAACTTGGCAACATCTAGGCTAATCAAACTCTCATAAGAAAGAGGATAGGTCAAACAAACAAAACCTCTGGGTTTGAAGTGACTGAATATCAAGAAGATTGCGTTGTTCAAAAAAGTCTTACTACTCCATTTCAATCCCAAAGTGGAATCCATGATCCTCTGTGGGACATTCGCAAGTTAAATTACTCTCACCAAACAGCAATATCAAGCCCATAAAATTGGAAACAGAAATGTGTCTGTAAACACTTCCCAAATGAGTGCCAATTACCATACCCCAAGCAGGTACTACAGAGTGACCAAGGATTCCTGTCTGTGACTCTGAAAATGAGGTTTTCCTAGTGGGATATATATGTATATGTATATGTATATGTATATGTATATGTATATGTATATGTATATGTATATGTATATGTATATGTATATATATATATATATATATATATTAGTGTTGACATTATGCACATGGGTGTGGGGATATCCATGACAAACCTACAGTGAATTCATCCCTCCCCCAACAATTGTTCATTACCATTAGTGATAGAACTAAATGGCAGGTTCTGACAAAATCACACCAGTCAACAGGTTTCATGTGGGAGGTTTATTAAAAGGAAAAGATACAGAGGCTACCCCTGGAAGGGAGGAGGAAGAAGGGGTTGGGGGAGGAGGAACACAAACTTTTATAGGTTTATGGTGCATACACAGGAGGACTGTGACAGGGGCAACAATGGAAATGTGTTGCCTCTGGGCAGCTAGTGATGATGTGTTTGTTGTTGGGCCCAGTCATTCTGCTGTCTGAAGAATCTGTACTATATCTCCTTCCCTTCTTCTAGTCTGTTCCATCTGCCTTCTTCCAGTGTTAATCTAGGGTTAGTATTCTTTCCCCATTTCTTGATCATTTCTATGAAGTTATACTATATCTTTTAAACCAATTTTTAACTCAAACTATTTGTCACTTTATTTTTCTCTCCTAAAATGTGATTTGGTCAGCAGATGTGAGTTTACAGGACTGGGTGAGGTCAGCTCACATGAGGCTGGGAGAACAGTGGAGGTGGGAGGCAGGGCCTGATAAGGGACACATTCAGTGACTCAGAAAGTGGGTGGATGCAGAACTGGAGTGGAAAATAGCAGTGTCTACACACCCTTCCGCAGTCAGCCCAAGGATATTTCCTGAGAATGTATTGTTAAAGGACTACTTCCCTGTCTGTTGAGGAACTGCCAGTTTGTGTTCTATAGATGTATACTAAACCCACAGGAACTTCAGGAGAGTTGAACTATATATAGAGTGTACATTTCCCTTAAATCAGAAAGGAAAGAACAGAGGATTGAAGAGTCCAGACGGGAAAGAGATGCGTTTTCTATGCTCTGTTTATGTAAGCCATAATTACCTCCGGGATGCTGAAATTGTGGCGTTTCCTACCTCTCATGTTCTCACAAGTGTTATCAATTGTTTAATTAAAAATACATATTTTATTACTGTTCATGATACAGTTTGGTCTATGAGAACGTGTTAAACAGCACAGGAAAATACCAAGAATTTCAAGAACAAAAATAAAATTAAAAAATAAGGTAAATCAAATCAAAATGAAGTCATAAAAATTCAAGGGCAAGCGGAAAACAAACAATGGCAGCAAAAAACAAAGACTGATCTCCACTGTAGATGATCCAACCTGGTCCTTGTCCTCAGCCAGAGCCAGACAGGACACAAAGCCTGTGATGTCAGCAGATGTGACATTTGTGACAAATTCACCATTATATGCGTGGCCTATGTGTCATTGCAATGTAGACTATAAGAAGACTTTCTAAAGAGTTGGTAATGAGGAACATTCAACCTTCAGGGGTCCCTGAGTAAGTGAAAGAGCCAAAGGTAAAATTCGCCTAATATTCTGTAAGAACTCTGCATTCCCCAGGCTAGCAGTGTGACTATGGAAGCTGGCTCACCTGGCCTTGTTTTCTAGTCTAGACTTGGCTAGTTGCTGTATCTGGTCACTGGCCACTTTGTGGGTTCTTCTTTCTTCTACTTTTCCCCATCCTTCTTCCACTCTTATAAACCCCTAACACTAGATAGGAGAGAAAAAAGGATAGAAAGGGAGGGAGCGACATTATTATTAGACTATTTCCTGCTGATTAGAGACATTGAGTTCCTTGGGGAAAGTTTGATCTTTACTGTCAGGATATCTAATTTCTTCTTGTTGTTGTTTCTTCTTTGTGTAGCACTACTTACCAACCCTACCAACCCTACTTAACAAACTGCAACCAACCAATAACCAACAACCCATCATGCCTCTCAGGGCCTAGTATTTATATACCCTCTGAAAAGTCCCCAGAGTTCCAAATGTCACACAATTACTGAGACTATCTGCTCCTGACAAAATTACACCCCTGCTAGAGCACAAGGCAAATCATAGTCAGCGGCTGAGGAAAATCTAAAGGAGTCCCATATCCCACATCTGGCGTTAAAATGAAAACATATTCCCATAATATTTCTCTGTGTGTATGTGTGTGTTTCAAAGAAACCAAAATTCTCACTGCAAGTTGCCTTTCAAGAATAATTGTTTCACAGTTTAAATGTGAGAGCCTGGTCTTTCATTATGTAAAACATCTTCACAGAGGTAGACAGTGCTGAACACATTCAGATCTCATGTACATCAAGAACATGTAAAGCCTGGCCTGGGAGAGGGTGCAGGAGATGCAGCTCAGCTAATAGAATGCTTTTCTATCATGCATGAAGCCGTGGGTTGGATTCCCCAGCACCATATGAGAGCAGGCATACCTGTAATGCTAGTACAAGAGTGGGAGCAGGAAGGCCAAGATGTCAAGATCCTTCCTAGATACATAGTAAGTTCAATCCAACCTGGCTATTTGAAATCCTTACTCAAAACAAAACCCGAAGTTGAGCATTCACCGAAGTCTGTTCTTCTCACTTCAGGTCCCTGAACCATGTATCTACTCCAGAACCCTGCTTGAAGTGTATACTGTAGACAGGGAGATTCAGAAAGCCATGCGATAAAATGTTTTGTGATGCTCCCCACAAACTGCTGTGTGCTACCAGTGCTCAGAAGTAAAGCTTTTAGCTGTGATATTTCGCTTTACTTGAGTCTGCTCAGAGTTCTCTATAGGTTAGCATACTTAAGGAGTCGTCACATAGTTGTTTTCAAGCACCATGGTCCACTGACCCCATCAGAGTCCTGACTTACAGTTGCCCCAGGGCCTCAGGTCTGCAGCATCCCAGCTGACAAACGTTTCCATCTAGAAATAGCATAGTGAAAAGATCCAAGCTGTAGAGACCTTCACAGAGAGGGGAAGCCATCGCTGGCATTAATAGTATCCTTGGGCCTCTTTGTTAAAGTGGGAGCCCGGGTGGAGGCTGAGATGAGCTAATAAGGTCCACCCATAACAATTCCAGGGCGTTGGCAGAAGGAAGGCTTCCTTAGTTCCAGCCCCAGGAGGGAGGCTTCCGGTCAGTTCAGGGATGTGCTAGGCTAACAACTATCTTCCTTCAGGGAAGAGGTGTCAGTCTATTTTCTCTTGTCCCTTTGGGATGATCCTATGGGCTGGGCCGGGAGAAGGAAGGGGCGGGGTGGGATACCCTGGTATTGTTTCACGTGCTCATACTGCCGTATTCCTTACAAGATGAAGCAAAGACAGGCTCTGTCTTAAAATAGGACTTCATTCCAAGTCTTGTTTTTTTCCTTCTGGCTTTTCCAAAAGCTGTTTGATTAAATAAAATCATTACAGGGGAATTGGGTAGCTGGGGTGATCTCAACTCAATGCAGAGAGGCATTGTTCTTGACATTGTTTCCTAAATGCTGTGCTCATCTAATGTTTTCATTGCATTAGAGAGTAGGGATAAAAATAACAGACCATCTATTATGGAAGTCTTAGGACAAAAGTGAAAATGTACTCTCATGTAGCTGTCACTGTTGGAGAGTAACCTGTGCCTTTAGCATCTCTCAGCCCTTCGGGCTAACTTTGAAGCAAACTTCACACCATATTTTGTCCTCCAGTCTGCAATCTGATTGGTAAGACCATAAACACACACTCCTGTGATACAGGAGTTTATGGTAATGTGTTAAGCACCTTATATCGTATCCAGTGAGTGCTCCTCTGGTCGCGTGATTTCACAAATGCCTTCAAAAGGTATTTTGTTAAAACAACAAACAAACAAACAAACAAACAAACAAAAAACAGGCTCAAAGTAGGCTGTGCCTAATGTCCTTAGCGGGCAAGTCACAGTCTCCCTTTATTCTAAGGTTACAGTTGCGCCCTGTACTGAGCACTGATTTTGATTGTGCTAACTAACAATGTGTTAGATGTTGACCTCCGAGTCCTTCATCAACCAGGGACATTTATGGCTCCTGCTGCTTCTCCAGTCAGTCCACATCTGCCGCAACTGTGAGTCCTCTTAGTGGGCATTTTACTGTTCCTAAGAGTTCTCATTGGGTGTTTCTTAATGTATGTGTCTTGTCTGTGAGACTCATTTGTGCAGTTGTGCTTGGCATTTTATCCTTAGTAATCCACTGGTGAATTCTGAACTCCCTTACAGTATTCATGTGATATGGATTCCTTTTGTTTGGGCTGTTATTGCTCTATTATTGGTCATCTTGACTTTGAGTTTTACAACATGAACCTTCTTTTCTGAAATATCTTAATAGATTGCCTATGGATTCTACACTTTAGAAATACCCTTTGCAGTTTTCCAAAGTTTGAGTACCAGTTATCCCAGGCCTTTCCAAATACTGGGCACAGGTGGAGCTGCAGATCTCAAATCTTTCTGAGGGCCAAAGGACATACCATTGGGGAACACCATACCACAGAACTTTATTTCGTGTGCTAAGTGTTGAGTGAAGTATTGTAGAGCTTATTGTGTGAAAATGGGCTGCATGGGCAGATGCGTAGGAAGTGTGAGTGAGTTCTGTCTTTGACTTGAGTCCCACCCCTAGGATGTCACATACTGTATGTATGAATATTCCAATAGCTGACCAATACAAAATCCGCAACACCATGGTTTTGAGCATATTAGGTGAGAAATACTTAACTTGTGTATGCTATCTTTCTTTTTTTAAAGGTTAATTTTAAAGGGTTATCTTATTTTTAAAAAAATGCGTGTACATGTATGTGTCTTATGTATGGGTATATGCACCAGAGTGTAGGGTAGACTTTGAGTCTAGAAGAGCACATCAGATCCCCTAGAGCTGCTAGATGTGGGTGCTGAGGACAGAACTCAGGATCTCTGTTCTCTTGATGCTGAACTATCTCACCAGAAAAGGTTGATTTTATACAGTGACAGATTATTTCTTTGCTGCAGCCCTCATTAGATTTCCACTGTGGCCTGTAAGGACTTGAACAAACACTAACCATTTCTAAAAGCTCAGCCACGTTCCCTAATCCCACCCTCCTTCCTTGAAGTGCTTGCCTGGGATTGCCAAGATCATGTCCTGCTTGATGCAGCCTTACCTGAGTATAGAGCTCCATCTCCAGTCTCAGTTACCAGGGAAGCCCTGGTGACAGTCTGCTGGTAGTTACTGCAGGCTTAGTCACAGCTGCTGACTGACTCTTAGCGACTTCTCACTTCTCGGCCTCCCCTGCAGCATGGTCTCCCCTCTCTTCTCCTACATCTCTCCTTATTTCTCTCTTGTTAGCAGCTTTCTTCTTTGCACAAATTGAATATGAGCTCATTTCCGCTGATTCTTTCTGGTTACAGTGGACCTAACGAACCTCACTCTGACATCCAGCGAGGGGGGAGGTCTTTTTGTACATGCTCACTAGCCATATTTCTTCTTTGTTTAGTTTATGATGCCTATCTATTTTTTGTTTATTAGGTTGGGCTATCTTCTTGAGTGTTTTTGTGTGTATAAATGTTTTTCCCTGTATTGAGAACATATTGTTCACAGAGAACCAGATACATTAGTTAAGACCACACAGTAGAAGAATTAAAGAACAGAAATTAAACATAAGGCAGTTGCAAAAAAATATCCTTGGAGAATTTAGAAAGGGTGGGATTATGCATTCAATCTCTTCAGAGGAAGCATAATCTTTGGGAAGAACAAGAATTGGGACAAATAATGATAAAAACAGAAATTCCATAGAGGGGTGTGTGTGTGTGTGTGGCTGAGGAATAGACAGATCATTTGCCAATGTGTGCTAGGCTCTGGGTTCTATGCCAAGCACTACCAAGGGGAAGAAAAGACTTAGCAATTTAGAAGAAAGGATGGCGCCTTTAAGATTACTGGAAGGTTTGTGCAAAGGTGTGTATCTATAGATGTCAATGAAAAGAGTGCAAACCAGAATATGTGGAATTATGGCTGGAGTAGCTGTTGTGCACAGCATAGGAAAGCTAACTTCAAGGCAGGATATGAAACAACCGTAGTTTATTTGGCATGTTTTAAATGTTTAGGGAACTCCCCATGAGTCTCTAAAATAGTCTTTTGCTGTAAAGATTGAGAATGGTTGCTTCTGTGACTTTATTAAATTATCACTCTGATGAGGTCCATTTCTGTGCATCCCTTGTCATAGTCCTGTGAGTGTGAAGCTGCCAGCACTGTTGAGGTTTCTCGAGGACTTGCTTTGCTGGGTGGGGAGCATCCTGCTTGGAGGAACTTGCCTTTCCTGAAGGAAAAGTGAGGTGTCCCAAGCGGAAGGAAAAGACATTCAGACCTAGGGAAGTTGTCCACTCCCAGGGATGATGGGGGAGGGATGACTAGGGAGTAGCCTAGGTTCAGCAGGGGACAATCCCAAGTTACCAGGTCATTGTGGTCACTGCCATTCAGGGCAATGCAAGCTTCAACTTGGCCTACCCTCAGTCTCATGCAGATCTGTAGTCCTATCCATGAGCCATCACAGAATAGTCAGTCCATCTTGGGAGGAGGTGAGAGTTGGTATGCTGGAGCCCAGGCTAGGGTGCCAAGAAGAAGTCTCAGCCACATAGGTTCCTTCTTGGCTTAGTGAAAGAGCCCTGTAAAGATGTGACCCTGTGACCAAAATGCAAATGCTTCACTCCTTCTTTAAAAGGGGAACAAGAATACCCTTGGTAGGGAATAGGGAGGCAAAGTTTAAAACAGAGGCAGAAGGAACACCCATTCAGAGCCTGCCCCACATGTGGCCCATACATGTACAGCCACCCAATTAGATAAGATGGATGAAGCAAAGAAGTGCAGGCCGACAGGAACCAGATGTAGATCTCTCCTGAGAGACACAGCCAGAATACAGCAAATACATAGGCGAATGCCAGCAGCAAACCACTGAACTGAGAATAGAACCCCCGTTGAAGGAATCAGAGAAAGAACTGGAAGAGCTTGAAGGGGCTTGAGACCCCATATGAACAACAATGCCAAGCCACCAGAGCTTCCAGGGACTAAGCCACTACCCAAAGACTATACATGGACTGAACCTGGGCTCCAACTGCATAGGTAGCAATGAGTAGCCTAGTAAGAACATCAGTGGAAGGGGAAGCCTTTGGTCCTGCTAAGACTGAACCCCCAGTGAACAAGATTGTTGGGGGCAGGGCGGTAATGGGGGGAGGATGGGGAGGGGAACACCCATATAGAAAGGAAGGGGGAGGGGTTAGGGGGGATATTGGCCCGGAAACCGGGAAAGGGAATAACAATCGAAATGTAAATAAGAAATACTCAAGTTAATAAAGATAAAAAAAATGTGACCCTGTTCGTCTCTCCATGTTGGATAGCAGTTGGAAATGACCCAGGTGCCTTCTGCATGCAGGAGTTTCTTTGCTAGGGATGCTTTACTCCTGGGATACATAGCGCTCAGTTCCAAGAGCTCATTGTGGCCGTACTTCCTAGTTCCTCAGCCCAGTGGTCATCTCTCAACTCAAGAGGCAAGGTCTGTCTAGGGATGTCTAGAATGAGTTGCTGGCTGTTGAAAGAACTGAATGCTGTGAGCTTTATGTTGACAGAGGTTAAGCAATTATGCCTAAAGACCACAAGACACTTGAACTTTCATGAAGTAGATTTTAGAAATCACTCACATAATTCACTAAGGCATCTTATGGCCTACTGGGCTATGTAAATTTTACTTTATGCGGTTTGGGCTGTATTTCCAGACTTCATTCTACCTTATATTTTTCTACTCAAAGGAGTATGTAAGGAAACGGTGTTCAAATTTTTGCTTTGCCTGGATTAGTCTAATCATCGTTCACTTAGCTATTCCTACAAACCCTTAATCCTCCTTATTTTCCTACAAACGTTTCCAGGATACTCACATGGGAGAGTAGCAATGCTTCTTTCTGGAGGCTCAGGACAAAGGTATCTGAAGGCAGGGCCATCTTGTGAGAGGGATGCTACCTAGTAGGGCATCACATTAGGAGACAATCAATCTATCAATTCCAATTCTGTGATGGAATGTTGAATGCCTTGTCTCCCCAGGGACAGATTTTTCATCTTCCCAGAAGGCACAAGGCAAAGAGGCAAAGACGGTACCAATTTTACTCCTGGGAATATAGATTTGATGTCTGAGTCACCTCTTAAAGGGTCCCGCTCCTTAATACTCAGACAAAGATAACTCAAGTTCAACATGGGTTTGGAAAGCAACAAGCACTAAAACCATAGCAGACACCTCAGCTATGTTTAATTTGAAGTTGCAAACTTTGGGTGGAAAATTAATTTTCCCATATAAATACAAGCAAAGGAACAAGTAAGTCCAGATGAGTTTGTGGGTTTAGCATTTAGCAAATGTTTGGAATGAGAATGTAGCAAAAGTTTGGAAAGAAATATTTTTCTGGATTGAGGAGACAGCAGGAATTGGGGTTGTTCTCGGTGGAGAATTTAGCTCCATCAAGCGTTCAGATTTTGACAGGAACGATGTATGCATGTATTAGTTTTATAACCAAAAACAAACTTAGCTTAGACGCTTCCATTTTGGGAAAACTAAAAGCAGGATTAAAATTAGTGTTTTAAGAAATTTGTGTTAGAAGCCAAATAAGAGAAGTGCATATCAGGTCTGTAATCTTGGTAGAGACAGTTATGTGCATCCACTGCAAGTGATGTGCAGACCAACAAACACTTTTCCTACCGTGAACCACCTCGCTGCCATTGAGGAAATTCTTCAGTTGCCACAGAGAAGCTGTAAATTGGAATGGAGTTATAAACAGGTCATATTACCAGGGTCACTGGTCTCAAAGGGCATGACTGTGTCACGGCCACTGACAGATGAAGTGCATATATTTGGTGATCTGATGGCTGCAAGAAAAAAAAATGATTGCACACATTTTGGATTAAGGATTTCAGTTAACATATAAAACAATAGGACTGGTACTGTTGGACCCAAATCACACAACCAAACTGTAGCCTTTGGGCAAAGCTTGTCACATCTCAAGGCGAAAGCTCTTGTCCGTTTAAGCGACTCTCTGCTCTCTGCATATGTGGCTAGCAGGCCCTTGCTTCCTGTGCCCTGCCCGTCTTATGTTCTTGAAGGAAAACTCCTTCCCCAAATCACTCTCAAAGGATGCAAGCCATTTCACTCTATGGCCATTTCTGCCCTAGAAGCTCTGTGGGTCTGGCTGGTCTAAGCCGCCTACACCCAGTTATGAGGTATTTTCTCCTCTGAATTGAATGGACTCTGAGAGGCAGAACCTAGGCAATTTGCATTTCTAATGGGAACGGTTTGTTTAGTTTCACTGTGACCCTCACAGACCTTGTCCTCAGAGAAAGTTCCTGCAGTTCTTGTTTGAAGATGCTGAGACTTAACAGGGCTGATGATGCCTCCATCTCCCAGAGTGTCATGAGCTGAGGTCCCAGAGGGACTCACTCCCTGCAGAGTGACCTGAGGAAATGAGACCTGGCTTAACTGAGGCCACCGGGCTTTGTGGGTGGCAACCTTCCAGCTTGTTCTGGGACTTTGCTCAGCAGATGACATGTGCATACTCCCCCCATTTATATAAGTGCACACACTGTTAAACACAGACACCCAATTTCCTCCTTATTGTTGGTCTTTTTCATTATTTTTATTTCTAGTGCTGGGGACTCTGTCTAGTATTCCATGAGTGCTCAATAAATATTTCTGAAAGAATAAATAATGACACAAGGGAATGGCTTCCCCAACTTTCCCAGAAAGTAACAAAGCAACAGCAGTATCTTCATCATGTGACTGTGGTACCCTACATTTTCCATAAAGCAAGAGTGTTAGTGCTATAACTTTCTGTGTGTGCACGCCTTTATGTGAAATGCTTTTTTAGCTTTATGAATGATTACATAATAGATACTAATGAACACACAAATTGGACAGAGAAAAACCCATAAAGTCTCAACTTTATGTAAAGAACTATTGGCAACTGAGAAAATCTGGGAGCAGAATTGATTTTCTCCAAGGAAGGCCAAGCAATCAGCCCTGAAAACATATGTACGTGTAATATTATATAGACTGTGCAGATTATATTTAGGAATATATGTGCATATACAAATACATATACACATGTGATAGTAATTGATGAAAAAGAGGCCATGAATTTGAAGAAGAGTAGGGAGGAGTGTATGAGGATTTGGAGGGACGAAAGGGAAGGGAGAAATAATGTAAATGAATTAGAATCTCAGACATAAACAAAATGACACCATTTATTCATGACAACATGGCTGAATTTAAAGAACATGATGATAAGTGAAATAAGTTAGATATGGAAAAACAGACTGTGCATCTCACTTGTGTGGAATCTAAAACTGTCAAACTCGGAGACTGGGTGGTAGCCAGGGATGACAAGAAGGATGGGAAGATGGGCATCAAGGACTTTGACATCTCAGTTAAACAAGGATTTCCGAGATCTGTCACACAGCAGAGTTATTATACTTAATTATAGTGTATTTGTATTCATTACTTTTGCATGATTGTTACAAAAATACTCAATAAAAGCAATTTAATGGAAGGATTGTCCTTTTGTGATGGTGGTATCAAAATTCATTCTATGGTCACTTGGTTCCATGATGTTGGACAGAACATCTTGGGGTTGGGAGCATGAAGTTAGAGAGTTTTCTCACCTCAGGTGGATAGAAACCTGAGAAAGGCACACAGAAGGGAAGCAAGGTGGGAGCATGATTTAGGCTCCAAGGATCTTCCTTCATTAAGTTGCCGCCTCTTAACAGTATCTAAAACCTCCTAAGACAGTCTCACGAGCTGGGGGATAAGACCTAACATGTGGGCCTATAGGGGACATCTCCTATTTAGACAGTAATAGGATTATGCATTTCAAAATAGCTGAGGAAAATTTCAAATACCTGAGAAGCCTGACTTTCAGTGAAGATCAGTTAGGGTGCTAAAAGGGGGTGCAGGACCCTTGGTACTCAAATGGTCCTACCATTTGCAGGGACCAAGCTTTAATGCCACCCCCTCACCTGAGCTTGCTGGTCCAGAGAGGGAAAAGCTAGTTTTAAATGATAGTGCTGCTTTTGTACATACCTAACCAAACTAATTGGCAGTTTCTGTTTTCTCCTGAAACTGATTAGAGCGGTTTAGAAACATAGATTGATAATGAGTAGTCTCAGTGCCCAGAGGTCAAGACAGCTTCTCGGCATGGGTTGCGTCATCCACTGCTCTGAACCTCAGGAGCTTCTCCTTGGCATCCCATCAGCCTTATTTCCCTGGAAAAGCATTTATGACCCTGGACAGGCACAGGGGTGTGATAAGCAGGGTTTACTCTTTGTTTCTCTTCTAAAGAAGGAATGTATTTTCTGGCCAGATGCCTTGGCTTACTTGCTCTGTGTATTACACCGAACTTCATAGGGAACAAATAAAACTTTTATAAAAGTGTCTATAGAGCAGGAATGCTGAAAGCCTTGCTTATGTTTCACAGGTGCCAAACATTAGCCGGAATTCTTGCCAGCCATGAAGTGCCGATTGAAATGGTGTGGTAGTCAGCTTTCTGTGGCGGTGACAAAATGCCTTAAATAATCAGCTTGAAAAAAGAAAGGTTTATTTTGGCTTCCAGGAAGTCTCAGCACTGGATGGCTCCATTGCTCTGGGGTTGTATAAAGGGAGTACAGCATGCCTAGGCTTCATCCAGCTCAGTGGTTCTCAATCTGTGGGTCATGACCCCTTTGTGTAAGTTACGTATCAGCTATCCAGCATATCAGATACTATGATTTATAACCTTATCAGAATTACAGTTATGAAATAGCAGCAAAAATACGTTCATGGTTGGGGGTCACCACAACATGTAGAACTATGTTAAGGGGTCACAGGATTAGGAAGGTTGAGAACCATTGGGTTAGCGGAACCAGTGCACTGCAGCTTCAGTAAGGGACCCCATCTCAAAAAGTAAGGTGGTTAGTGAATAAAGAGCAGACTGGGGATCAAGTCTTTATCACAAGGGTCTTTGGGGAAGTGGTGACAGCCATTCAAACCATAGCCAACAAACAGAGCTCTTATATGTTACTCAGTTACTATGTACAAATCGCCTCAAGAAATGTACAGGTGCCTGGAATCAACTTCAGTTCCTCAATTTCTTTTCTATTGTTCCCCACATCTAAAGCTGTTTTTGGTGCCTGATAAGGTGATGTTCAGTGACTGCACATAGTTAAACACTGTTTTTACAGAACACAAAACTTTAACAGAGTTAAAACTGTTAGGAAACTTATCTCAAAAGTTTTCCCTACCTCAACTGCTTCAAGAGCACCAGGGTCAGTGAAAATGATATGGATACTGAACCATCTGGGCTTCCCACTCTGATTTCCATATATTATTTTTAGTTCAGCAACAAGGAAGAAAAGGCCAAGGGCATGTGCTGGTCACTTCTGTGGGAAATGATGGTGGGAACTGCACTAAAGTTCTCTGATGTCTACATGTATTTGTCACTGATGTGACAGCTCTACCCTCATCTCCAAAGCCACAATTGCTTCCACATGAAAAGTGCCATTGGTATTGTAGTACAAGGGAATTCCGTGGGAGCATGAGGACCTGAGTTCAGACTCACAGCACCCATGGAAAAATTTAGGTGTGATGACACATTCCCGTTAATCCTGCACTGGGGAGATGGGGATAGGAGAATTCCTGGAGATCATCAGCCAGCCAGGCTGGCTGAATCAGTGAGCTTTAAGGTTAGTGAGAGACTCTATCTCAAAACATAAAGTTGAAAGTAAAGATAGAGTTTAGCAAGCATGCTATGGGCTCGATCATTGCCCCAGCCCTTTGCTGAGACTTCTTAGCCATTCTGGATAAACAGGCACTGGCTCTTGGAATAAGTCATGGGCTAAAACTTTGAGTGACAAGGTCATTCAAGGATTCTTTGTGGAGCTAAAACATGTGGACTATAGTGTTTCTGATAGAAGCAGGGACAGATCATGGTAGAATTTTCTGGAAACTTCTATGGAATTTTCTTACCTTCCATTTAGCTGACACAGTATGGAGAAAGCTATTCCTGAGAGGGGTCTTAAAACTTCTAGTTTTCAGAAAGACCCCTCTTCTGATATACTTTAAAATCCTTACTGACAAATCATTTTAAATTCCAAAACTACCTACACAGGTGACAAAGGCCTTGGAGGTGTCATATGACTTCCAAGCATATCTACAGATTCCTTGAAAGAGATCGACTATTGCTTCGTCTTTTCTGTGGGTGAGCTGGACTGAATGCCTGACTGGACAGAAAATGAGACCTATATGAAAGTGACGTTTCCAAAGCTAGGTCAGATTTCTGATTTGATCTGTCCAATGTTCCCAGAAAGAAATAAAAATGTTTCACCTATGCTAAATATTTCACAAAGCTGATTGACTGATTAGAACTTCTTGGTTGTGATAAGTAGGAATGTTTTAGGTCTATAGACAAATTAGCTTGAACTATCTTTAGTTTCAGTGTGTTTGGGGAAAATGTCTTGATTTATGACTTGATCTTGTCCTATAACTACAACAACTTCATGAATCCATTTCCACATTAGAATGTGGCCTTTAAGGACAACCTGAATCTGTTCTACGAGTGCTGCCATTTGGCTCCAGAACAAACTTATTCCCTTTGAGCTGAGAGCTGTGTTTTGTATTGACACAGTCTTGGACCATTCCCAGGAGGGAAAGCTTACTGCCTTGTTGGAAGACTGTCTGACATTTCTCTAGAGAAGTCCACAGAGCCCACAGGTGAGCATTCTTTGGACAGTCATAGGAATGAGTCAACTTCAGATCGGTTCCAGAAGCCCAGTAACCAGCATTCTTCCTAGATCTGCATGAGAGTCCTCAAGCCAATGACCAGCAAAGTCACGCTCAACATTTTACCCTCAGAAACTGGTAAATGTTTGTCTGTTTGGTGTGCTAAATTTCAGGGCAGTGTTTTCTCCCAAATTAGACAGGTAATACATAGTGCACAATACAGATATGCCAGCTCGAGCCCGTGATAGATCAAAGTTGTTAGATGGGTGACTGTGGTCTGGGTCTAGAAAGACAACTTCTACTTTCTCTTCTAATGTTTTCAGAATGTTCTATACAAAATGAGCACGCTGCACCTGAAAATCTGAACTGCGAAATGCTCTAATGTTTAAAACATTTTGAGCATGGACATGGTAGCACAATTTGAAAAGTTCATACCTTTAAGTGTCAAAGGCTCCATTAAAATATAGTTGTATTGTGTTGCATAAAATTACCTTCAGACTATGTGCATAAATACATAGGAAAATGAAATGAATTTTATGTTTAGACAAGAGTTCCATCCTTAGTATAGTTCATTACAGATGTATATTTCATGATATGAAAAAAAATCTCAATTTAGAGAAACTTCTGGATAGAGGGTACTCAAGCTCTGTTATACTCCTCTAACTCACTTCAGGCTGATGCTTATATCACAACATGTCTTCGTTTGGTAGAACCAGTACACTTGAATCCAGGGCGTTCCAGTGGCATTACCTATGCTGTGGACACTCCCATTCCCATTTCAGCTAATGACATCATCCTGTGCTGCTGAGGCCTTTGCAAAGTGAGACCAGGCCACCCTATGTTAAAGAGATTTGCCTGCCTGGATCATAGCTCATTTCTTACTGCAGGCTGTGTGTCCTCAAGCCTTGCTCTCTCTGTCTTTTTGCTCTGCTGATAAAGCCAAGTGGAGAAGAGCAGAGATTGGCAACTCTGATAACTGCAGGCATTTGCTCTCCCAGGGTGTTCTATGAAGCTTCTAGAGGTCTCCTGTGAATTACCCTAGTGGGGTTCCAGTGCACTTAAAATGCTTAACATCTCAAAATCGGAGTGGACAGTTTGAATCTACTTGAACCACTAGTATATTAAAGAAAAGCAATCCGCTGGACTGTGAAAGACTTGGCTTAAACTCTACTCTGAAGTATGAGTCATTGTTCTGTATGAAACAGTCATTTGCTGCTGAGCCTGAAATAGGAGGAGCAGTGCCATTGTCCGTCTCCCAGCAGGATGCACATTTAAGAGATGATATCAACTTTCCTCTAGTGGGTAGGCCTCACAATCAATTAGAAAGTGTTAAGTTACCTCTGTAATGGTTATGCCACTGTTGTGCTTATGGGTACATCTTGTTGACAGGCCAGTATAGCACACAAGATCTATAACTGTTTCACAAGGCCCATGATGGCAATGTCTTGGGCCCTAGGGGAGAACCTAATGAAGATGTTTTAATAAAGCCAGTATGCTTTCCAAATGCCTCCTGATTATTTATGCTTTTATTTATGGCTTAGAGATGCTCTCAGACTTGATCAAAGATACTTTAGTTTTGCAGTGATCTGTGATAAGTGTAGGGGCTGGTGACCTGCTAAGCTGAAAAGAATAAATGACTTGAGTGCTCATAAGCCAGTCGTTATCTGTGTTGTTCCTTCTAAGGCTCAGGGCATTTGGGAGAAGAGGACTTGAGAGAATGTAAGAGTTGGAGGATGGGGAGGTGTGCAATGAAATGCTATTTGACAGGATATTGTTGTTAAACACATGAACTTGCTGCTGCAGCAGCCATGGTTACTTATGCAACCCCTGCAAAAGACAGGGCCAATCAATAATCCATCATACATAGAATTTCATGAAGGATCCTCTCTCTCTGAGGAGTGGTTAGGCAGTTAGTGGTTGCTATGGAGTCATTCCTCAGTGGTATAGCTTCTAGTAACTTGCTCTGCTTAAGTGCATAATCATGACCCATGCAAGTAACTAATTAAACACAGAGATCACATGCACGCACACACACACACACACACACACACACACACACACACACAACATTTGAAGGAGGTATTTGTTGGGGAGAAGAGGTTTAATGGGAGTGAAAGGGGTTGAGAAGTGATAGTGTCAAGATATGGTAAAAGTTCTTTGTTCATGTGTATATATGAAAATACAAAAGAATTAAAACAAAGAAGACATGACTACATCAAGTCTAACAGTGCTGTAGGCAGGTAATCCTATTACTCAGGAGGCTGAGTCAGGGGGAAATCATAAGTTCAAGGCCAGCATAGACTCTACAGTGGAACCTTGTCTCAAACAAGCAAGTAAACAAATGAACGAAAGAGATATAATATGGAGACATGATGTTCACCATTCATAATTCCCAGACCCCAAGTCCCAGGGGCTACTAAGCCGCATGGATTTTCCAAGCAACCCTTTCTGAGGGAGAATGCCACATTCCCCTAAGCGCCTCAGCAACTACATTTCTTTCTCTTCTTTCAGGCCCCTCCACCTCCTGACACCATGGCAGACCTCTCTGCTGGTTTAAAAACCTTTGCACATAGGTGAAAAATTTTGTCTGGACCCTGGCAAGCCTTCATGTTTTTGATGCCTCAGATCATGATGAAAGTCAGGCTTCAGAAACAGACGGCCTTGTTTATGGAGAAAATTCTAAAGAGAGGTGGAGTTTAGATAGTATTTCATGGGGGCTATTTCAGGAGCCCAGGAATTTTCCCTCCTCTGTTGTTCTTGGTTGCATGTCTGAGAGATGAGGGCTTAAAAATAAAGCCCCGACATCATCCCAGACACTAAATCTGGAGCTCCCAGCTGTGCTCTCTGCTGTACTGAAAGAATGAGGGATTTTTCTGTCTCAAGGTCACTTGTGGCTTCATTATTAAACTAGCAAGAAGGGTGGGATGGAGCCAAGGGAGCAAGGCCTTGAGCTTCAACAGCTGTGCCTTCCACTGTACAAGTTTTCTTTTAAGATTTATTTATTTACTCATTATATCTGAATACCCTGTCACTCTCTTCAGACACACCAGAAGAGGGCATCAGATCTCATTACAGATGGTTGTGAGCCACCATTTGGTTGCTGGGAATCGAACTCGGGACCTCTGGAAGAGCAGTCAGTGCTCTTAACCACTAAGCTATTTCTCCAGCCCTCATTGTACTAGTTTTAAAGGTTTTTGTGACTGCCAGAATACTTTAGTTTGATCGGACCACATTACCCTCTGGATGTGGTGTGCTGATGTGTGCCCCTGAACATACACAAGGCAAACCGCTGTGTGAGTCTCCTTACTCATCTGACTCCTTGATCCCTCTGGCCACACAGACCCAAGGCCAACCACCCTGTTACTTCTTTCCTGGGATGGTAGCATCTTGCTGAGTACTCTTTCTTGGTTCCAATCATGTATTCTCACTTACTCAGAATGCTTCAGTGTTGCACAGGTCAGTCATTGCTTGCCACACACCATGGGTCCTCATCTCTCTACCCTATATGGATGACTCAAAAAAGCACCTTTCCCATTCAGTAGAAGCTTCTGGAGCTTTTCCCGTGCTGCAGTGCTAATAATCTTAGTTCTCAAATTGGTACCATTTCTTGAGGTTTGGGGTTCAAGAACCTACCTACCTGTTTTTCCCAGACTCTGACCACCTTCATTTAGCTCTTCCTACAGCCACCTCGGCTATTGTGTTACTTCCCAAAGCCATTGGCATTTCCTAGGCTCTTTACCATGGAAGATCATGGTGTCTACCATCACCCATAGGTCCCCTGAAGTTCTTTTACTGTGAAGCTTCATCTACTGCCTCTGGGTACAGACAGACACAGGGACACAGACTACACTATCATTTGCCTTCCCCGTGTCTGCCTGGAAGGATCAGGTAATCCAACCCATAGAGGGCAAAGAGTTCATGGTTCATGGGGCAGAATTTGACCAGCAAGAGAAAAGAACAAGACACACAAAAATGAACTTCACTTCCCACATGTCTTTCCTATCCTCAAAGACCATCCAGACTTTCTCTACTCACCCACAGGGCAGCTGCTGCTTTTGTCTCTGCCTCCTTCAACTTCTCGTACCCTCTTGCTGCTCTGGAGCTCTGGAGACAGGCAGATTCCAGGCTACTGTGCAAGCAATGCTTAAGATACAGTTACTGACCTTGCTGCATGCACTTTGGGTATAAGCCATGCCTTAAATCTGGGGAAGAGGTCAGTCTTTTTTTCTGCTCCTTACAACCACCAGTGCCTAACAACCTTCTGTCCTAACTCCTAAACATCCCCCACAAGTCCCTTGTCTCCTTTGCACGTATGCATCGTTACTTTTCATATTTCTACTGGCATTATCGACTTGGACTATTGTCAGATACAGGATACAAAATGTCGCTCAGCTTCCCGTTCATCCACAGGCACATACATAACAGATTCTTTCTGAGATACAAGGTGAGCCTCATGTCCATATTTAGAACAGTCCATTGTCTCCAACCTTGTCCTGAGGGTTAGAATCTATGTACTCAGAGGATGAAGGAAGGCCTTTAAGATGTAGTCTTTCACTCACGTCTCTGGTGACCTGTTTTCCACCCCTCTTTCATACACTTGCAGCAGCTTCTGCTTTCAGCTCCTAGGCAGCATCTCAGCATGAGGGTACCATCCGTGAGCAAGGGCCGATGCTCTGAAAGTCTAGCTATGTGGTAGAGGGTCTTGCTTGCTCAGCACTGGGACAGCTGTCTTGGTGTGAGTCTCATAACTATAGTCTCTGAGACAAGGATCTAGGTGTAATGTACATTTGGAGGGGTATCCAGGAGACTCTAGGAAGTTAATGCAGAAGTGAGGCAGAAATGGTCAGGTAGCCATGGGGAAAGCAAGAATGACACGTCTCTCTCTGGTGTGTGTGTGTGTGTGTGTGTGTGTGTGTGTGTGTAAGTCTCTAGAATGTCAGCCACAAGGCTGCTGTGAAGTTAATCTAGAAGGCATGTTGTGGGTGGGTTTCAAAGCATGAATGCTGCAATGGGAAAGAGTAGAAGAGAGCAGCCGAAACCTCAGACATCCTCTACTCCAGGTTTCTGGAAGGGACAGAAATACAATCTTCCTTCCATATTTGTGGAGGACTGACTTCAGGACCTCATCAGATACCCAAATCCATGGGCAAGCAACATTTAAATGCCCTGCATATGGGAGTTAGCTCATTCAAATAGCACACTGAGGATCTGTGAAGTAATGGGGGTCACTACAGGATGTTGTTAAATGTCACTCTATCCATTTAGCATATGAGGAGCTGTAAAATCAAGGTTTGCTTTTTGGAATTTTTTAAATGAATATTTTGATCCATAACTGATTCAGGGATTCTTGGATGTGACAGGCAGGCTAAAGCAAGAGAAAGCAATGGGTGCCAGAATAGAAGTCACATGTGTAGAAGTCACAGCAAGGATGTGCTGGGGTTTCTGAGTTAAGAGCAGGAATCCAACTGTCCTGGCTGTTGAATCAATTTGACACAAGCTACAGTTATCACGGGGAAAGGAGCCTCCCTTGAGGAAATGCCTCCATGAGATCCAGCTGTAAGGCATTTTCTCAATCAGTGATCAAGGGAGGAGGGCCAAGCCCATTGTGGGTCGTGCCATCCCTGGGCTGGTGGTGGTCTTGGGTTCTATAAGAAAGCAAGCTGAGCAAGCTAGGGGAAACAAGCCAGTAAGTGACATCCCTCCATGGCCTCTGCATCAGCTCCTGCTTCCTGACCTGCTTGAGTTCCAGTCCTGACTTCCTTCAGTGATGAAGAACAATGTGGCAGTGTAACGGAATAAACCCTGTCCTTCTCAACCTGCTTCTTTGTCATGATGTTTGTGCAGGAATAGAAACCCTGACTACGACACCAACTAAATGCATGGTTGACTACAGGGAAATAGTGAGTGCATCATTGTCAGTGGGAAACAGTCACTGACAGGTGTTGAGAGCCATTCCTCTTATCTCTGAGGTCAGAGGCTTCAGGAGACTTGGAGCCCTTGGGTGACTTAGATAAATAGAAGTAAAGTCTGCACAATAACAGGTTTAAGCTGCTTTGGATGATGTCACAGGGCCTTAAACTTTTACTAGTTTTCAGTTGAGGACTCTAAATGCCACTGGCATTGTCAAAAAGAACGTATTATCGCAGCCCTGAGAACCTCAAGTCTAATTAGAAAGTAGTTAACTTCAGCACAAGAGCACTATTGCATCAGTGGCCATAACTTGCCTGGCAAGTCAGTGTTGAAGCATGCAGGCTCCAGCCTTGGGTAAGAACAGTGATTTCTTTTCTTCCTCAGAAGCCTGCCTGCATAGCACCTTCTGGTGCTACAAAAGCTAGCCAGCAGGGAAGAACTTTCTGAGTTGTTAGAAGCCGATTTCTCTATGTGCTGGTAGTCTAATTTCCAGTTTGAGAAATTATGCAGAACATCTTCCAAGTCTTCTTGGAGCCACCAAACAAATTTAGTTCAGTCTTAGAGTGAGTGCCAAGACAGGAAACCTAAGAAGAGACTAATTCCACCCACTGACAAATCTTAGGGATTACGGGCTAAAATGTTGGAGTTTGGGAGCTGGGGCAACCCAGGTCACCAAAGCTAGCAGGTTCTAGCTGTGACTGAAGCGCCAGTGGAAGACACTGGCTGTTTCAGAATTTCTCCTTCCTTTGCTTCTGGTCCCTCTGTCAGAATGGAGAGAGAAGGGCAAGTGAAAAACAGAGAACAATCCTGTCTACACGGTTGAGAGATGCTAAGCTCACTGACCACAACTAAACCAACACCTCATGTAGAAAGTACCATGGGATGACTCTAGCATTGTCTTCCAATCTAGCTTTCTGCCAAAGGATATAATGCCTTTGCTTTTGCAAAGACCTTTGGGTAGCACTGTTTCTTTGGTTAGTTAAGTCCCATTGGTCGCTGTATGATTTGAACTGATATAATGCAATTCGTAATTTGCATGAGTCCAAGTGCCTGTACCATGTGAGTTGATTATAATACACAAACATAAAAAAGTAAATGCATCAAATGTAGAAGCAGTTGTCACCACAGGCTGAGGGTGAGTCAGATCCTACTGTTCAGAGGAATGAGAGAACTTCTTGATTTCTGGGCTCAATTGGATGTGCTGATTTAAATACTCAATTGACTGTGAGTATTGAAATAGTGAAGACTGGGAGGAGGATGAGGGTGGTGTTCATAAAATACAGATTGTCCAAACTCTCCTTATTGGGTGAGAATGGGGAAAAGGTTTCAGTCATTTTTTTTTCTTTAGTAGTTAATAAAAACTCAATTGTGCATAAGAATCACACCAACACAAAATGTTTGATTTCTAAAGTGATACTGGATTTATTATTTCAATCATAATGGCTGTTTTGTGACACTCAGGGTATAGCCAGGACAAATTTCATTCTTGATCTCACATAATTGGGAGGAATCAGGTCTCACACTAAGATCCAGATCCTCTGGGAATCCCCTCATGATGTCCTGGAGTTAGGTCTTTTCTCTGCTTGTCTTTGTACTCAGAATAGGTCCTGGAGTGGAGAGTCAGGACACTCCAAAGGGGATAGCCAGGCAGACTTGGCATGCCTCAAGAGAAGGTGGTACATCATAATGCAGGACAAAGTTAGCAGTGACCTCGAATTTCCTTCAACTGATAGCCACCTTCACCCTCCATATACACGCAAGATCTGGGATTGCTAAATTTGAATTGCATATGATAAAACTACTCCTAGTAGGAAAGGTTGCTGCTGTAAAATGATAAAAAATGATGTTTTTTTATCCCAAACTAGATCTGGTACTGGAGTGCCCCAAGATATCTGGTGGATATCTTCATCTCAGTCAGCAAAGCATCTCACCTGCATTGCTCCATCCCATATCATACTGCTGATGGCTTCTCTCTGAGCCTGGCAACAATCTCTCTACTCATCTAGTTCCCAAGGCAGGTTGTCACCATGTCAGAAACACACATCCCAATTCTGTGACGACCCAGTGTCTCCAGCCACCACATACTCTCTTAAACTTAAATCACCACATGAAAGAGCACATGACACAATAACCTCTGATACAACTGATAACATATAATTGCCCACCTAAACATACAAAGCCCTGTACACATCCATCCCTTAGGAACATTCATAGTAACCTGTAAACGTGCAGAGAGGAATTTTCACATCAGCCTCATGTTCTCTCCGCTGCTTCTCTTGCCTCGCTCCAGTCTCCTTCTCTCTATAAAGCTTTTCCCTCGCCCATCCTTCCTTCCCATTCAATAACAGGCCTCGCTCTATCTTGTACCTGCCTTCACCTGTATGACATCCTACAAAAGGTATACTGAAAGGCACCTGAAAGACAGGGCTCAGGTCTGTAACGCATCTTCTAAGATGATAAGAGAGGTCAGTATGGCTAGGGAAATCATGGGAAGACAGAGGCTTCCTAGGGTCCTCCATAGTCTGCCATCTCTAAGCTGATGATTTATGACATAGTAAGTCCAGGGCATAGTATCCCTGGGGCTGAGAGTAGGCCCATCTTCAGGTTAGCCTTCTTATTTTTGTCTATTCTCAGCATACACCTGTGCCCATGAGCCTCTGACCTACTTCTCTAATTTTCCCTGCATCGTCTGCAGGAGGAGTGTGGTGGGGACCCGGTACAAGACGCCCTGACTTGTTCCTGTGTGGACTCCTATACCTCCAGGAATCAGCACTCAGGTCGGAACCACTATCTATTTTGAATCTGACTATGGTATTTTTTGATTTGTTGTTTGTTTTCTCAAAGGCAAACACAAATGAACTCCCAGGGTCGTGGCAGGGGGCTGCCTTAGCCTGGCCATCAGAGTCCCGCATCTCATCCTAAGCGAGGCCTCGCATCCATCCCTGGGAAATGCTAGGAGTCACCTCTGTGCCTTTACTTAGTTGCCAGTGATCTCACAGGCAAAGCGTCAGCCAGGGAGAATGCTTGAATCACATTTTCCAAGTAAGAAAGTGCAGGTTAAGGAAAGAATACTGTGTAGTTCATGCTAGGAAAATGATGTAATTCTACCTTAATTTAAAAAATGTATATTTTTTAAAAAGAGAGAAGAATGTCGTATATAGAATGTAGTTGAATCCTTGAGTTCTAACACCAGACTCAATTCTCAGTTCTGGCTACCTCCAACCAGACTGCCAGAGCTCCAAGAGACCTTTTAGTTCCTCACCATCCCAGGTTCAGGGAGGGATGTCACCAGTTCATCCCTGGATACCCTTGGTTCCTAACACTCCTGCTGGACTCAAGGGTGGGGAGGAATCGACTCAGGGAAAGAGCCCTTAACAGCCTGAGCCCAGTGTCCTGCAGTGGGTGGTTCCAGGAAATTCCAGGCCAGAGGGTCTAGTTGGCTGCTATTTTTAAGGTCTGTGAAACAAACCCAGGGAAAAACTCAGTTCAGTCAAAGCAAAGCAATTGTCTCAGAGAAGGAAGGTATGCTTAATATGCACCAGTCTCTGTGCCTCTGGGTGAAGCCATGAGTGTGGGCAGCTTATAGCTAGCTATACTATCCCTAGACAACTACACAACAGTTTATGGCCATACAAGTCTGGGCTGACCCTTAAAACAGCATCTTAACAGAGGAGTGCTACGTTTCCTGGGATTGTATGAGAATAATGGTCCCTTTTAACTGGGTCATGCTCCAAAATCCACATTCCAATATGTTGTACAAAAGCCGTTCAAGTCTGAATTACAAAATGAGGCAGCCCTTCAGGGCTCGCTTGCTCGATAAATCCAGAAGGATTACTTCAATATCAAAGTCATGGTTTCCTGAACCAGCCCAAATACCATCTGGCCTCTCTACATATCACCCTTGGTTCCTGCTAGCTCCTCCCTCAAAGGACAAAGGAAGTTCAAGGGAAAAACAATATCTGCATCCCCTCAATTCCTAACATTGCTTCAGAGTCCAGTGCATAGTCTCTGGTCACGTGGATGCTAGTCTAAAGGACAATGCTGTTCCTATAGGACACACACTCTAATAGTGTTGTTTATACAATGGGTTCCTTCAGGACATCAAAGCCCAGGCTGTGGATGTAGCTCAGTTAGTAGAGTACTTGCCTAGCACTTGGGAAACACTGGTTTGATCAGAACAAGCCATGAACTGGATATAGTGGTGTAGGTCTATTCTAATTCCAGCATTTGGGACATAAAGGCGGGAGGATCACAAGTTCAAGGCCATCCTAAGCCAGATGGGACTCCGTCTTAAATAAGTGGATTAATTAGGTTTTTAAAAAGAAAGAGAAGAAACATTAAAGCATGCATTATAGAAACTGAACAGAGATGCTCGGGGCTCTTCTACTGTGTGACAGGTCTATGAAACTTTGTCACAACACTGTGACAAACTCTGTCCCTTCCTGCCCTACTGTGTCTAAGTCTGGCTCTTTGGATTTACGTGGGATCTGTGTGCAGATTTGACTGTGGGTTCTAGGCTGCTGGAGGTCCAGTGTTCTTCTTTTGAAACAACATGGTACACACACAGCTCTGGAAACTGGAGAGCTTGGAAGCTTCTCCCCTACTTAGTGGGGCTTTGCTTAGAAACCATTTATGTTTATTTCCCCCCCTTTTTTGTGTGTGCGTTTGTGTTTGTTTGTGTGTGTGTGTGTGTGTGTGTGTGTGTGTGTGTGTGTATGTACCACATGTGTGCAGGTGTCCTTTGGCATCAGAAAAGATTGCCAGATCCCCTGGAGCTAGAATTACAGGCAACTGTATATTGACATAGATGCTAGAAACTTTGGTCCTCTGGTATTTTTAATGGCATTTTATTATTTCACCAGCCCCAAGTAAGAACTCTCTTTGTACCAAAGAAGGAGTATCTCAATGGGCTACCATAGGCATTTGCACAGTGTGGGAAAGAAGGAACTCTGTTCAAGCTAGCTCTTGGCCTAAGTTCCTGCTAAGTGTCAGCAATGAGGATTGTACCAGAAAAGGTTAGTGCTGTGAGGAATACTGAGATGCTCAGTGCAGTGTAAAGGGTAGTAATGGACTAAGAAGTTTGTTTTTAAAGCAAGGAAGAAGGCTAATATCCTGAGGATTTAACATGATTGAGTAAAGGATTTAGTCTGTATAACACTTATTGACAGGTGTTCTGCACTCGAGACAGTACAAGGCAAAGTAACCACAGCTGAAGTGCCTTCATAATGTAAGTTTCAGGTCATTTTCAAAAGTAAAATGCATCTTGCATGCCTGAAGGATACAAATTCAAAATTCAAACAGGTATTATGTACTGGTAGATGACAAGAGGGTTTTTTTTCCTGACTGTCATGGGACTCTGACTCTGCTTAAGCCACCAGCCCTGAGGGTGGACTTAATAGAGTCTGGAAAGCAGGCCTGATGACAGGCCACCTGAACAACAGGTGTTTGTTTGGACCCTGGGCCACTTGACTCTTGATAGTAGCTCTTTGTAGGGCATGGTAGATGCAGCTGTGGAGTGCTGTGGAGGGAACAGGCTACTTAGGATTGGGTGTGTAGGGAGAGCCAGCTTGAAATCCTGGTGAAGCAGAGTAACTTAAGTCCTACATCTTCAACTACAGACAGAGACTGAGATGATGAAATATGTCACAGGTACTGGGCCACACCTGTGTTGGATGTTAAGATACAGACACAGGGAATCCAGTAGCCTAAAATCCTAGCACAATAATGTCACAGTACTTTTCCAAAGAAGCAGGGGGAATGAATACATGTAGAGGTGCCAGACATATTCATATGTCCTTAGGGTGAAAGTTGAAAGCCATCTCTGTCTAGTGGGAATCCGCACCGAGATGCAATCACCCAGCCTTTCAACCTCAAGAGAACCAGAATACTCAGAATGCCCTCTTAGCACTGAGAAAAACTTGGTGCTTGGTATAGACACCACGGGGTGATACAGCAGCAGACATGACCTATGACTTCCCAGAGGATTCCCCAAATTAGAATTGGCATGGGCACAATCAAGAGAGTGGGAGAGAAGTAAAGGGGGAAGATAGAAATGGAGATACAGAGAAGAAGAATGGAGCAGGAGGGATATCCTTCCCCTGGTAAGGCCAAGATGCTAGTAAGGAAGTCTGGTCAGGCAGAGATCTTAGTAATCTTCTTAGCAGATTTAATGCCCCCTTTTGAGATTACATCTGTTTAGTCAGTGTAATATTAATTGATTTAGAAATATATTGTAGGAATTGCTCTGTAGTATTATTCCATACATTTCTTCATGGTCCCATTTCTTTTTTTAAATATTTTATTAGCTATATTTCTTTACTTACATTTCAAATGTTATTCCTCTTCTCTGTTTCCTGTCCATTAGCCCCCATTTCATCTCCACAATCAACTGGTTTATGGCATCACTCCAAATTTTTTGGATGAAGAAACTAGAGATTAAAGAAGCCATGTCACTTGCTCTGGTCACACAGACAGTGGAAGAAGCAGACCCTGAGCTTATACCTTTTGTGGGACCATCTTCCCCAGCTTACCACCACAAGCCATGTCTTCAAGAGGGTCCTGATACCTTCCATCCATTCTCCAGGAGAAGCCACCATAGACCTGACAGGTTCCAGTTCATCTGGTTCCTGCAAGTTGCTCAATGGTTTAGAATATAGTTCTGGCCTTGCAGTGGAATAAACAAAGAACAAGTCTTAGACATACTTCCCTCCATCGAGGGGTGTGGTCTGTGTGTTCTTTGAATCCGACAAGCTCACTGGATCCCTTGTAGTGTATATGTATATATGATGTGGAGGGAGTTCATCTTGCAGCTTCTTTGGCCTTTGGCCTTCGGATCACATCTTTTGCAGACTTGTCCCTGGAGATGGTTTATAGGAACTAGCCTCTAGGAATGGGAAGGCAGACCATACAACAGGTCCTAGATGTTAGGTATCTAATAACTAGCTCATTGAGAAATTAGAAGATTGAATCCCTGGCAGATGTCTGATGTCAATTACTTGAGTAAATCTAAATAAAGAATTCCCAGTCATTTTCTTCCTAAATTCCCAATCCCCAAATCATGAGTAAAATAAAGGGCTTATTTGAAATTGCTGGGTTAGAGGTAACATTAATTAGCCAAGTAAGTGTTGCTTTCAGGGGTCATTTTGAATCCAGGGTCAGATGAGGTACCTATAGGCTACAGGTTGGTTATGGGATGGGGGATCTGTAGGGCGAGTAGATCTGTCTGCTTTACTCAGAGAAGCTGAAGAATTTCCCTTGACAGTAGTAACCAGTGCACAGTCCCAGCTGTAAACAGGAAACTGCCAAGGAGAGAGTCTAGGAACAAACTTGGAATTGATGAGTGAAGAATCCCTCTCCAACAGAGCCAAGAAGGGCAGCAGGAGCCAGAGAGCTGATGAGCTGTCTAGATGGATCTCTGAGAAAGATGAAGGCTCAGGGATGGCAGAAAGAGAAAATAGAGGGCAGAAAAGCAAATACCGCTGTGTAGGCATGAGCGGTGCAGTGACATTTTGCTGTTATTGTCGATTCTGCTTCTCATTTCAGCAGCCATCTTGTTTCAGGATTCTAGATCCCCTGGGGCAGGATTTGAGTTTGTCATCATCCGGGACATGTCCTCTGAAGGTAATCTCCCAAATTCCCCCGAGCATCTTAAAGATGGAGTTTCTCCTCCCAGCAGACAGAAGTATATATATGGAGACAGGGGTAAGCACATCGTATGCTCTACCTTGTCCCCCAAAGAAGTGTTAGCATAAATCTGATTTATAACTAGCATGAACTCATTTTGAAAACAACAGATGTGAGTGCCTCAAATCTGGCAGTTTCTGGCTTTATATTAATGGTTTGAAATGCAACCTTCCTAGGCAGCCCTCCAGCAACCAGCAAAAAGTACTGGTCTCTGCCTTGTTTACAGACAGAGCTTGAATACAAACTTGCCTTTGGGCTTCATGTTATTTAAAAACTCAGACTCTGAAGACAAATCAGGCCTCGGGGCTTGGTGAGAACAGTGATGCAAAATCTGATGTCAGGTAATCAGCCAGTCTGACAAAGTGTGCAGGGAGAAAGAGGGAATTGGGGAAGGTGGAGAAAAGGTGAGTGTGTGGTTAGGTACTTAGAATATGTTGGGCAGCTGCTGATCTGGCGCATAGCTGAGTAGCTCTGAATAAACAGCCCTGGGGACTCAGCACTAGGCTGTTAGCCAGTGGATGGTTTATTTTCACTTGTACAAAGGAGAGCATGGCTGGACAAAAGAAAGGAGATTAGGATAAAGAATTGTTACATAGCAGATTAAGAAAGAGAGAGAGAGGACATTTGTTGGTTAAAGAGAGAGATTTGTTGTATCTGAAATAATAGTTTTAGATTCTACGAACATCTGCAGTATAATGAAAGATATAGGAAATGCAAGCAGGCACTCTCATTTATCTTAGGATGCTGACGGCACCCAGGTGGAGCTTTTCACATGTGTGTTAGAGCTGACGTGTCTAAATCCTGAACTTGGCATCCTTTCAGGGCATGGATGAAGGGCTATGATGGAAGAAAATTAATAACAGGGGAGTTTATGGCTTACCATCTAGACCACAAATGGCAATCTCTGTGCCAAAGTAACCTCGCCGAGAGGACTGCACCTTGGTGTGGTTGCTTTCTGGCTACAAAGCCAGCCGTGGATGGTTACAATAGGAAATCAATGGCCTAGAAAACCTAAAACACTTGCTATCTCATCCTTCACCGGAAACATGTGCCAGCCTTGTATCCGGCACTCTCACCTTGGTGTTACTTTGTCACTGCTGTCTACAAATAATGCTGGAAAATTCATAATTACCAAAGTGGTGGCAAATGTAAATATGTACAGATATACACATAAGCATGCATATACACAGATAAACACCGGCAAACACCCACACACAAATAAAAACATGCTTGTAACCACTTCCATACAATAAAAGAAGATGTTACAGGGTAGAAGTGGCAAAGGTTTCATCAAGGAAAGACAGAGGAGGGATGGACGAGAGTGCCTCTAGCTTAAACTGACTGCTCCTTCCCATGTGCCAGACACTCATTGCTTCTGCACACATCATAGGCATGTCTGCTTATATAGGAGAGTTCCTGTTTGGTGGTGGTGGTGGGGTGCTTTTCTGGGCATAGGGGTGTGCTTGATCTGAGTGTGGCCATCAAAGGTGAATTGGATTAATCATCCATCAGTGGAAGATAAGCAGGAGTTGTGCCTGCACAGTGCATTTTCAGGACCCTTAGGTGGCCAGAGTTCTAGTGCCTTATCACCTTCCAGAAATGTAGGTGGGACTGAGGTCAGTTGCCTACACCCTATATTGACTCTTTTGCCCTAACAGGCTCCCTGAGTCATTCCCAGATAAACTGCAGGAGCTCACATTCTGGATTCAGAGTCTGAGCCTAGAAGGACTGATGTGCTCAGAGGGACAAAGAAGAAGAGACAGGGCTTAGCTTCTACATTGTTGTCCAGCCAGGGTTTAGCCCAACCGTGTTGGGCAACCAGCCCCATTTTGTCCTGGTGCCCTTTACTTTTGGCAGTGAGATTCTTTGCTGTGCTCCGTGTTTTCCTGTGCTGGATGAACTATCCTGAACTTTGAAGTATCAGAAGAGCAGGACTAATTTAACCTAGAGTCCATGATAACATTGGGTTTTCTTTTTCATTATCTGAAACTGAGGAAAATCTCACACATAAGCAAAGAGAGATGGATTAACCGTTTGTGCTATGCAAAATGGTTTTAATCCAAGTAAATCTTTGTATGGGCACCAACTGCTATAAACAAACAAAGGAAGAGAAAAAAAGAGCCACTTCTTTGTGTTTTCATCTTATAAACTCATAGTCATATGAATACAACCACATTGCTTTACACATACTTACACATGCACATAAAACATGCATGTACATATATGTAATGGTACAAACAGTGTTGGATAGAATGTGGAAACAGTGAGAACCTTCTGAATGACATGCTCACAGCAAAGGTCTGCACTGAGCAGAACGTGGGAGGAACATGGAACACGGATGTCTCCTCATCTCCAACAGAAGGGAAATTATGGTAGAAGGAAATGGGGGTGGTTATAGCAGAGAAAAGGAAGATGCCTTGAGGGGGTAGTGTCATGCTTTCTCCTTGGACTTTTCTTCCACCTTGTAGGGAACAAGCCTGTCTTCAATAGGCCCCTTCTGAGTTAATATTACAGTGTGTCTGATTGCATAATTCATTTTAAAAGAAATTTCAGTGTCTTTAAAAATGTGTGAAGCAAACCATCTCCTTACTGTAGGTGCATTACTGTTGGAAGGCTCTCTGGTAGCCCGTGAGCCTAATGAAAGAGTAGTGTGTTGTGTAATGAGGGTTCAGAGGAACAGTTCATAGCACTCATGGAATGCTTACTGAGAGCCAGGATTCTGTATCTCCTCTAAGTCTCATAGCAACTTTTCATAGTAGGACCCCAGATGTCTTAGTTTCCTTCCCAGTCGCTGTGATAAAATATCCCAACAAGAACAACTTAGGGGAAAAAGGCTCATAATTCTAAGTTACACATAGTCCATCATTGCCTGGAAGTCAAAGTGTCAGGAACTTGAAGCAGCTGGTCACATATCCACAGCCAAGAGCAGAGAACAGTGAGCTAATGTATGTATTCTAGTGCTCAGTTCACTTTCTCTAGTCTTACATATATCAGGATCTCTTGTCCAGGGAATGGTGCCATCCACATTGAATGGATTTCCCCCATTAATTAAGTCGATACCCTACAGACGTAGCTTACATAATCAAGACAATCCCTCTCTGGGATTTCTTTCTCAGGTACTTTTAGATTATGGGAGCCTGAAAATGTCAACCAACTATCACATCATGTTATTGTGTCTCAAGAAATTATTCAATTTATTCAAGAAAATTAACAAACATATATACCAGGGACTTATCCATGCTGTCCAGGAACTGCCATTCTGCCACAGAGTTATTATACTCCCCAGCCATGGCAGGGGGTGACTCTTGGTGGAGCCATATTACTACACTGACTACATGAGTGGTTTTTTTTGTACAGTTCTATTCTCTGAACCAGAGCCTGAGATGGCTAGGGCCCAAGTGCAAATGCCTTGATGCTTGGAAGTATTGCTAAAGCATGGAGCAAATGGGGCAATGAGATAACACAGTGAGCAGTATTAACTGGAGCTTGTTTCTGCTGGGAAATTATGGAAGGTGGTGGAGGACTCAGCTTGGGAAGATGAAAAGTTTGGGAGTTTTCCTCACCCCATCCATCATTGGCTGAGTATCAGCTGTCCATATCTGGAACATTAACTCCTTGTTGCTGCCAGCTTCCCCTGGATATGGGAGTAGCATGTCCCAGAGAGGAGAATGTCCTCAAGACTAGGGCTTCAGGTGCTTGATAGAGGACATCCTTTAGCAGAAGTCAAGTCAAGGCAACAGGTCAACATATCAAGTTTTAACCATAAGAGAAAGGTCAGGATGAGAAACTAGGAATTTGAATGTTTCTTTTTCTCAACAAATGTTACTGAGAAACTGGATATCCACATTAAAAAAAGAAACCGTACTTGGAGTCTTCTACTGTACAAAAATGTTGGCTCAAAATGTTAGCTCAAATACATAGGCACAAGATGCAAAACTATAGACTCTTAGAAACATAAAGAGATGGTTGTAGGACACTGGATTTGGCAGTGGTGTCATAGATATGATCCCCAAAGCATAAGTACTGAGGAAAACAAACAGACAAACAAATGAACGAACAAACACATAAAAACTAGACTGAATCAAATTAGACTGAATCCAGGCTGCTGATAGTTTCCATAGGTTGAGGGAAGAGGAGTGTTGCTCAAGGGGTCAAGTTCCAAAATGAGCAGAGGCTTGATGAGCAGAGGTTTGGGTACACAGCAGAAGCCTGATCTATTAATGCCCTGGTCTGTACACTAAAATAATGCTTGAGACTGCAAATTTTCTGTGATGTGGATTTCACCACAATCATGGAAGGAAACACTCTCTAAGCATCTCTGATGTGGAGCCAGATCAGGGTGGACCAGATCCCACGTGTTGCAGGTCATCAAAGAGGTTCATGTCTTTTGAAATCCACATGCAAGAAAGGCTCCTCAGGGTGTTTCCCAATCCCGCATGCCAAAAGTACTAAAGAATGAAAGTAGAAGAGCCAAGGGAGGCAACCAAAGGAAGTTGAGCCTCTCCTCTGAACTTTCACAGAATCAGCGACATTCCTCTATGAAGTGTAGAGTAAGCATTGTCATTTTCTATTCTGGTGACATGAAAGTGTTTAACTTTCTAAAATGTCACAGGGCATGTGACATGTGCATGCAGGCCTAAGTTCTGACTGCCTCACATTCTGGTCACTTTTCCCCACAAGTCAACCCACAATCTCAGTGGCTTCTACGTAGATAATTTTATTTGTGTGTTCATAGATTTGAAGTATGTCAGGTCAAGGCTGGAATGAACTGGGTTGGAACTGATTTTAGTGCCTGTTGAAGTCAAACCTGTAGATCCCCTCCTTCTAGGGTTCAGGCTAGAAGGACAGCAGCTGCTTGATAAGGTTTTTGTCATAACAGCCAGTAGGAGTTTGAGCATAGCTGGCAGAGACAGTGTACCTCTCAGAGCCCCAGCTTACAGCTGGCATGTGACCTGAACCCCTGTTCTATCCACCAAGCAAGTCACAGTGCCAAGACTGACATTGACAAAAACCATTACAAGATAAAAGGCTAAAATGTGTTAATCTACAAAGTGCTGTGGTCAACAATCTGATTGGGCACACACTTCACTGCGGGCACCGCAAATCAGGGCCATTTAAGGGAAAACAAAACTTAGGAAAAATGCTCCAGGACATTAGTTCAGAGCCAAGTCCTACAGACTCAACATTTCTGCATGGCCTGGAGTATTGGACTAAAGGAGGCAGGTTCAGCTGGGAAGGCTAATCTGGCATCAATGTGATTGGCATGTCTGGTATAGAGGAAGTCCAGATTAGCCAAGGGTAAGATAGAGTGACATTTCCAAGAAGCAGGCCCAAGGGGAAAACCTTAATTCAAGTGTCGGATTCCAAAGGTCCCAATTTTTGAAAGAGAAGAGGTATTCACTGCCAAGCAGGTTTCTAGAGAACCTCATCCTGAACCCAACGTACTCAGAAAGTGGTCAGCACTACATTTGAGATGAAAGAAAAAGAAGGAAGAAGCACTGAATAAAAATGAGTGTGAAAAAATGATACCTGGTCTCACCCCATAGACTTCCTCTGTCTGGGAAATGGCCAGGTCCTCAAAAAAAAACATATTTGATGTCTCCTAATGCAGAATGAGGTACTTAACCATGACCAATGAAGCATCCAGCAACAAAGAGAAGGAGCGAGAACCCTTTGAGTTCTTGCTTTCCTGTTGGGCATACTCTGCTAACGAGTTCTAGAGTGCTGCAGTTTTCAGACATGATGTAGTATTCAGACATTGTCAGAAAGATATACAACTGTGAGCAAATAAACACAGAGACAAAGCAACTGCCTCTTTGTACCCAGACAACTGCATAAGCGACATTCAAAGTAGCTGCCCTTGGCTGGGCACTGCTGTGTTTCAAATAAGATTTGTCCTTCTAAAGCACCTGTTAGAGGTGTGGTCTTTGGTGTGGGAATATCAGGAGATACAATAGACTCTAAGAAGCCTAGAGGGAGCCATCCTTACCTCCATCTCCAGAGGTGCAACTCTAGGAAGACTAAGACGATTTTTGTAGGATCCTACCTTACTTCTCCTAAGAGTGGCTTGTTATAAGATTGATCTTGACTCCTGTGTTATTTTCTGGTTCCTTGTTTGGGAATGCTCTCTTCCTTTCATATATTCTCATGCCATTACCATAACAGCTAGAGCCAAGCCAATGCCAGTGCCATGTCTCAACCATATGAGCTACGAGCTAACCAAACTCTTCCCTTACAGCTCTTCACCTTCAGGTATTTTGCTGTGGTGATAGAAATGGGATGGTACAGGGGCCCATTGTATAGTGCACATTGTTTCATTTAATGAGTTGGTAGACTCTTGCTGTACATGTGCTGTTACGAGGAGACTGTTGTAGATGGCGTCATCCTGTGTGTGTGTGTGTGTGTGTGTGTGTGTGTGTGTGTGTGTGTGTCACTGTGGATGGTACCATGTTGTAGGTATGTCATATAGTAGGTGTTTTATGCTGTAGGTGGTATCATAATGTAGTGTGTCACACTATGTGTCATGCTATCAGTGTGCTTTTTAAAAAATATGGCAGTGTTTTATGCTGAAAATGGCGTCATTCTGTAGATTGTATTATGATGTATGTTATACTGTAGGTGTGTCATGCTGTAGGTGGTATTATGATGTATGTCATGCTGTAGGTGTGTCATTCTGTAGATGGTATTATGATGTATGTCATGCTGTAGGTGGTATTAGGCTGCATTGTGCCATCAGCAAACAGCAGCCTGGTGGTTGTGTATGCATGTTATGTCTGAGGGCCCAGACTTTCCTAAGTTCATGTTGTGACTCTTCCTTTCTCGGTCATGACCTTCCACGACCCAGAAAAATTATGACTGATTGCAGGCAAGAGGGGAATCTATACATCATTGTAGCATTACATTCTCTGGCATCAAATAGAAGATCCAGCCTTAGTACATTTCTGATTGAACAAAACTCAGGGGTAAAATTCTTTCTTCCCAATGTTTTGTGAGGCTAGAACCTTTCTCTAAGAACTGAGATGGAAGTGATCTCCGAAAAAGAACACTTCAAGAGGTGGCAAAGTAGGTCAGATGTGGTGGCACACATGTTCAACTCATTAGAGTTAATATTAAATATTAATTTGAGAGGCAAAGGCAGAGGGATTACTATGAGTTTCATGCCAGCCAGAGTTACACAGTGAGACCCTGTTTCAAAAAAGAAATAGTAGTAGTAGCAGCAGCAGCAGCATCAGAAGCATCATCATCATCATCATCATCAACAACAACTAGGATGCAGCAAGGTCACAGTCCAGTGGTGATCTGCAGAATGGTTCCATACCGGCTGTGTGGGGCACAGGGAAAGTGGCTTTCTTTCATTTCTTAAAGCTTGCAGAAGGCTTTACAAAAGTATGGCAGACCACATGTGGCCCATATATATACAGCCACCCAATTAGATAAGATGGTGAATATAATTAGATAGATGAAGCAAAGAAGTGCAGGCCAACAGGAACCGGATGTAGATCTCTCCTGAGAGGCACAGCCAGAATACAGCAAATACAGAGGCGAATGCCAGCAGCAAACCACTGAACTGAGAACGGGACCCCCGTTGAAGGAATCTTAGAAAGGACTGGAAGAGCTTGAAGGGGCTCGAGACCCCATATGTACAACAATGCCAAGCAACCAGAGCTTCCAGGGACTAAGCCACTACCTAAAGACTATACATGGACTGACCCTGGACTCTGACCCCATAGGTAGCAATGAATATCCTAGTAAGAGCACCAGTGGAAGGGGAAGCCCTGGGTCCTGCCAAGACTGAGCCCCCAGTGAATGTGATTGTTGGGGGAGGGCGGCAATGGGGGGAGGCTGAGGAGGGGAACACCCATGTAGAAGGGAAGGGGAGGTTAGGGGGATGTTGGCCCAGAAACTGGGAAGGGGATAGCAATCGAAATGTAAATAAGAAATACTCAAGTTAAGAAAGATAAAAAAAATTTAAAAAAAAGTATGGCAGAGGATAAGGCCTATTTCTATGGGCTTGGAGAATTTCAGAGAACTTCCAATGATGCTTCACTGAAAATGGGAACTTGAAAGAGAAGAGGATGAAAGGAAATGATGAGCTACAGTGTGTCTCAGCAGCAGCCACCAAGGACTCTTAGCGCACACTCAGGGCATGCGCTGTTTGGAGAGGGAGAGACAATGTGCTATTATTCGCTAGAAGTCATTAGGGGATGGTTCATAAATTCAACTGCAGACTTCAGAGGCCTCACAGAGACAGAGTAGTCCCCTAAGGACACATGTCCCAGCCTTTGGGAAGTGTAATATGATAAAGCAGGAATCTGAAGAGGAAGCAGTAAAAGGACCCCCCCAGTGGAGTCCCTCAGTGAAAGGTTAAGTTTAAAAGGGGTGCCCTATTCAAGAAGTGAAGGAAATACCTGGCTCTTGTTAAACTCTTAGTCAACACTACATGCTGCTTTAATGACTTCCCAGAATATTTGTACAGGGAAAAATACAGTCCATCTACTGTGTACCTCAGGGTCATTGCCAGGTTAGCACCCAGCTCTCCCTCCCACCCAAAGCTAGAGCTGACTTTCAGGCAGAAACAACCCCTTGATGAGGAGGTGGATCTTAAACCTGGAGACCACCCTGACACCTGTGATCACACATACTTCCTTCCCTCCCGCAGGGAATGTGGGTCTTGGCTCTTCTAGTCCTGCTGGACAGAAGTCTTGTATCTCAAACTACTACCTCCGTTAATGATGGCTCCCAGCATGCCTATCTGGGTGTTTGATTTTGGGGTTTTAGAAATTTTTTTATAGGTTCCTTCTTAGCCTTTCAGGTAGTGGAGTTACAGATGTGTTCCACCACACCTGGCAGTCTGAGTCATTAGGAAGTTACGATGGCATAGCCTAAACTGCTGGGCCTTTGGTTTGAACTCATTCTTTATAGGCATGGTCCACAGTGGAGGCTGGGACAGACTGGATCTTGTACTGAAGTATAAGAAGTGATCTGCGAATTAGTATAAGATACCAGAGAGGCACAAAACCTTCCTGCAGTACAAGGGTTTAAGACGTGTCTGGGGAATGGGGAATTTAACTGAGATTAGAACCATATGTATGAGTGGTCACTAGGAAAGGGAAAAGTGAGACTGAGGATCAGAACACGAGACTCCGGTGTGACCAGAAGGCTGACAAATCATCACCATCATTGTCATTGTCATTGTCATTGTTGTCGTCGTCATCGTCATCTTCATCATCACCACCACCACCACCACCACCACCACCACCACCACCATCATCATCATCATCATCATCATCATCATCATCTATGAGCAGAGGGGAGCTGGTTAGTACTTACTTTAGTAGTGGCCTGATTTGAAGAGATCATTTTTGTGCTATGTGTGAAATAGTGGATCAGAGTGTATGTATGGGAGGGTAGAAAGAAGGCAGTTACAGTAGCCAGATGTGATCTTGGGTTGTTCTGAGGTAGAGTCTCCCGCATGGACAGATGTGGAGAGGTGTTGGGTAGGTATGCAATACCCATTGAAGTTGTCTCTTTGGGGCTTGCTATTTGTATTAATGTGTGGTGAAGTAGCATCTTAATTTTGTTTCTTGTTGCTGTGACAAAATATCCTGAAGGGGAAGAAAACAATTTAAAGAAACTAGCATCTATTTGGTCACAATTCTAATATTACAAGGAGGGAACAGGGACTTGAATCAACTGGTCACATCGCATCCACAGTCAAGAGCAGAGAACGATGAATGCCCATGTTTAGCCTGCTTTCTCCTCATCATTCATTCTAGGGCCCAGTCCAAGAAATGATGCCACCCACATTCAGGTGAGTCTTCGGGCCTCAGCTAAGCCATCTTTGAAAATCTTCCCCAGATCCACCGATTCTAGACAAATCCTCACTGAGACTCCCTTCCCAGGTGATTCTAGGTTGTGTCAAGAAGACAATTAAAACCAACCATGAGAGAGAAGTTTTCAGCAGTTTGGGTTGGAGTGTCTGGATATATCTGAATGGGAATATCTGAAAGCAGGTAAGAGAACTATAGGAAACCTAGCCCCAGATGGCTGGTTGTGAAGGGTCCAGAAACCAAGGTTAGTAATGGAATGGTGGCTGCTGCACTGTGCTTCAGCTTCTGAAAAATTGTCCAAGCTTCTCCCCTAGGGCTGCTCTGGATTCTAGGAACTAATCTACATTAGCTTCCTAGAGGCAGGAAAGAATTGAACATACAGGGTAGAACACTGACTTGGGGGACTGATGAGTTAGCAGAGACATGAAAGTCAGAAAAAAACAAAACAAAACAAAACAAACTGGGACAGTAGTAGGAAACTGCAGCCTTCCTCTCCTAGATCTCTGAGTAGACACACAACCCACATCCAGTTTTCCATGTGTGCATCTGCTATGAGAATGTGTGAGCAGGCCCGGGTTCTCCTATATTGCCATGTGTGCAAAGCACAGGGATTAGGAGGAGAGCAGAAATAAATAGGAGCTGACAGCAGGGAGATGGTCCCGTGCTCTGGCAAGCATGTCTGTGACTCTTGTTCCTAGGACACAGCTCAGCAGGGTGAGTGTACAGGATGAAGTGAAAGCCTTATTCAGAGAGGGTGGGTTTCCTGTGGCTTTCCACAAACCGTGACGTGAAGACTGTGGAAGTAAAGGGAAATGGTGAGTGGGTGGGAAGTTCTGAAGGGCAGGAGGTGATGTGTGCCTTTTCAAATGTAGAGACATTGATTACACACGCTTCTGATAAGAAAGTTCACAAGAACACGTCCGTCCTGTTCCAGCACAGGGGCATCTCAGGAATGTGAGGGGAGCCATTCTTGCATGAGTCATAGGGCATAGAGACTTGGTGAGAAAAGCTTGCTTTTAACACTGACCTTCTATTCCATCCGCTTTTTAAAAGAGGGTTACACTTTTGACTCCAGAGGTAAGTGTAGACACTAGAGGTGCCAAGGGTAGCATCCAGAAAAGACCTGAAGGTGCTTTCAGTCTGAGCAAGAGTGGCTAGAGGTCTTTTTCAGCGTGTTCTTGCTGCTTTCAGGGACCAGTATCCAAGGCATAGGGCTACAAGAATAGCACATAGACAAGCCAGCAGCCAGGGGTCCTGACCCCCACTCATCCCACATGCAAACAAAAACAGCTGCTGGTTTCCAAACCACTGCTTCTAACAAGTCAGCCCAATCTTCTTTTTCATTCTGTTCTGTTGTGGCTGGCTGGCTGGTCTTCCTCTGAGTCCCTGATTCAGCTGAACGACATCATCCCCTGCGCACAGGTTTCTGAGGGCTCTCTATACATGATGTTTGCTCATTGACTGAATTAAGTGACATAGTCAAGGCCAGTAGTGAAGTGCATTTTTCTTCATTGTAATAATCTCACAGGGAAGGTTAAGGGTTTCTAGTGATAGCTAGTCCACCACTCTAATACCTCTGGCTTATGTCTCATTATACTTGTGATCAGTAGCGCAGGGAAAGTTATTTACCCCACAATAGAAAAAGCAATAGAATATTGTGTTCATTCAGCCTGTTTGGTTATGAGAGACAACCAAAATAGCATCTGCTCTGAAAAAGAAGGATCACACATTATTCTAGGATAAAGAAGGACAATATACAAGACTCACATTGCTCAAAACTTCTTTGGGGGAACAAGTCATTCACACAGAGAAATTTAAAACAATCCATAACATGAAACAACATAGGTCAAAAACACAACCTATCACTTATTGAAGACGTATTTCTCATCACAGCAGGTCTTACTACCTAACAAATCTGAGTGGAAATGGTCTGGCTGGGGCACAACTCAGTTAATAATATACTTAGAGTGCATGCATGAAGCTCTGTGTTGACTCCCCAGCACCACATACAACATACCCATAATCCTCGAACTTGGGAGGTAAATGCAGGAGAATCAGAAGTTTACGTTCTTGGCTATTTTGTGAGTTTGACCCTAGCCTGGGAAACACTGTTTCCCCAAAGAAACAAGGGAAAGAGGAAGAGAGAGAGAGAGAGAGAGAGAGAGAGAGAGAGAGAGAGAGAGAGAGAGAGAGAGAAGGAGAGAGGGAGAGAGAGTAAAAATGAGAATGAGAGGAAGGGCATGTAGGACAACAGTAAGGACCAATCAGATTTAACGAATTGCTTTGTGTTTTACAAAGCTTTGGATGATGCAAGTGATAAGGAATTAAGAGCATTCTAGACTCTTCTCCTACCCCGGAGGCAAAAATTTCTCCTAATGTATCCTGCAAAATCAAACATGCCACAGGATGAACAGAGTATCATGGAAATATTAGTGGTTGAAAGCATTGGCTGTTAAATTTTTCACAGTCCTGCCAAACTCCCTATGAAGTTACCATGTCCAAATCCCTAATCAGCTATTCAGCTGTTACACCGCCAGGCTGGGTAACAGGAAATAGACTGTCAGAGTGGGCATTGCTTGCATTCCTTTGACCATGAGTGAGAGCCCAAGTCACTTTCAGTATTTAAATAAGACATCAGTATTTCTTTTACTATAAATCATTATATTTATCCTCCCCGTGACCTTACAGGCTGTTTGTGTCTTATTTTTCAAATCTACATGTACTTTCAAGTTAAAAAAGGATTCTTGTGACAATTAACTTTCTTAGTTTGTCATTTGTCATCTGAATTTATGAATGCATATTATAATTTATTTAGATATGGTGTCTCACTGTATAGCATAGTTGGGTTGGAACTTAGAATCTTCCTGCCTAGGCTTCTCAAATGCTGGCATAGAAGATTGGACCACCACCCTACATTTCACTTTTAATCAGTTATGTTCACCAACATTTAATAAAATATCCACACTCAATAATCATCCAGGCACCTTTGAGATTTTGCCAACTTTCCAATGCCAAGGCCATGTAGATGTGTTTGACTTTAGCTTTGGGAGTGTCTGCTGATGGAGGAAGATGGTGGATCATCTCTGACTTGATAGTGGCTTCTGAGTATGCAATCTGTGCTGGGTCACCAGGAAAATGTGGCAGACATGAGAAGTATGTCTGGCCTTGGGAGTGCAACATACAGCTGGTCTGGAGTTCTGAAGTCTGTTTTGTTTCCGTCCATTTTCTTAGGAGCTGTAAAACAGGGTTTTCCTAATGAGTCTGTGGTCATTTTCTGTTCTTCCTGGGTGGAGCATAAGAATTCATTTCAGTATATCTTTGAGGGGAATAGCTGTTTGATAGGAGGGGCTTATTTCAGGAGCTGGTACTCTGTGATGATGTGAGTGCATTTGGTAATGAAGGTGACATGATAACAGCATGTCACTGAAGGAGGAGGATCTAGAAATCTGGTCTAGCCTTCCATCTTTCTCATAAGCTCTGATAAATTAGTGATCAACTAGACTTACCTCTCTGGGTGGAGTTAAAAAATAGCCTTCTGAATGCCAGCAGCAAACCACTGAACTGAGAATAGGTCCCCTGTTGAAGGAATCAGAGAAAGAACTGGAAGAGCTTGAAGGGGCTTGAGACCCCAAAAGTACAACAATGTCAAGCAACCAGAGCTTCCAGGGACTAAGCCACTACCTAAAGACTATACATGGACTGACCCTGGACTCTGACCCCATAGGTAGCAATGAATATCCTAGTAAGAGCACCAGTGGAAGGGGAAGCCCTGGGTCCTGCTAAGACTGAACCCCCAGTGAACTAGACTGTTGAGGGGAGGGCGGCAATGGGGGGAGGGTTGGGAGGGGAACACCCATAAGGAAGGGGAGGGGAGAGGGGGATGTTTGCCCGGAAACCGGGAAAGGGAATAACACTCAAAATGTATATAAGAAATACTCAAGTTAATAAAAAAAAAAAAGAAAAAAAATAGCCTTCTATTTCAAAATGTCAAGTCTAGCTTTTCCTACTAATGTATCCTGCGTCCATTTCTAGTAACAGGTGATTAAGAAAGTAACAGGTAGAGTGGAGCACGTTGCTTCTGTTAAAAGTCATCTGATGGAACCTTTCCTGATAAGCTGGCAGGGAAGAAAACTAAAAAGCAGTGTTAACATGTGGCAGCATTTTATATGTTCTTCTTTTGTGGATGAAGACTTTGTCCCACTAGGACTTGATATTTTCCTTTTGTGATGATATGGAAGCAAAAAAAGCATTTATCAGACTTGGTTCTTAGAATTTTAAGTGTGTGACTTCTCCTTAGCTAGGGACATGCCCTATCATACTTCTCCTGAGATGCCAGGCAGTGGTAGCTGATGACAGTGGTATAAAGGTCAGTGGTCTAATTACTTATACATTATACATTGACCACATTTTTGGATACAAACATTCAATAAATTGAATGAGATTGTTCATACATTATTATAAAATAGGCTTTGTATTAATGGTTCCATGCAGCTTGAGGAAAAGATCGGTGTTCTGTCTTATTCAAGACAAGCTAGGCTAAGCTGTGCTGTCTGATAGGCTATGTGAGTTAAATGCATCTTTGAACTGGATAGCTTGATTGATAGAAGTGTTTGCTGTGTACACACAAAGACCTTAGTTCAGGTGCATAGCATTCATGTAAAAATTCCAGACATGGTGGTACCTGCTTCAATTATAATTCAATGGCTACGGAGATGGGCAAACGAGTCCCTGGGTCTCACTGGTCAGTCAGTCTAGCCAATCAATTACCTATGAGCTTACAGAAAGACTCTTTCAAAAATAAAGTGGAAAGCGATTGATGGAGATAGCCTATATAAACCTCCAGCCCCTCACAGGCAAACAAACTTGCAGCCAAGTGAATGAGACTTAACATTAGGGGGGAAACCTGTAACACACACACACACACACACACACACACACACACACACACACACACACACACACACACACACACACACACACCCCACAGCTGGAGAGGAGGATTGAGAAGCTACAGAGCAATGACCTATAGGCAGAGCTTGATGGAACTGGCTGTGATGATACAGGTATGCAGTTCATGCGTCATTGCCAGGTGGCTCTTCCGTTCCCAGAGGGCAGAACACAGACACGCTATGGACTTTCCATGCTCCCGGAATTACCCCAATTGGTATTTGTTTGTTTAGCATTTCTATCTTTGGCCTCCATGTCCCCTTCTTGGGGGCGGGGATTACCGAGATAATTGCACAGCTGTGCAGACTTCCCCGCAAAGATTGTAAGCTTTCATCCCTCTGTCAGTTGGAAAATACATTTCTCTACTTTGAAAGGGTTGTTCTTGGCTGTGGTTTCCAGCACTTAGCTCTTGTAAAATTGAGATAAAGCACATTGGCGGCCTCAGGACATCTTCGAGCCAACAGTCAAGGACACATCTTGGTGCAGCTTCCCTGAACATCCATGCTAGGATTAGAAGTAGTGTTTCTTCTCTTAAGAATTTAGTGGGAGCCTCTGAAGCATTCAGTTCTGTTCTTTAGCTCCAAGGTGATGTTTATTCTCACCTGGACTTTTTTTGTTACAGTAATTCTCTCTCCCTCTTGTTTTCCCTTTCCCTCTCCCTAACCCTCTTCCTCTCCCTCTCCCTCTCTCTCTGTCTCTCTTTCTACACTCCAGATTTTATTTCCCTCCTGGTCCACCCTCTGACTGTTCCACATCCGCCACCCCCTGGGTCTCCACGCGGATGTCCCTGCACCATCCACTCCACCAGATCTTGAAACTCCCTGGGGCTTCCAGTCTCTTGAGGGTTAGGTGCATCTTCTCTCACTGAACCCAGGCCCAGTAGTCCTCTGCTATATATGTGTTGGGTCCTCATCTCAGCTGGTGTGTGCTGCCTGGTTAGTGATCCAGTATCTGAGAGGTCTTGGAGGTCCAGGTTAATTGAGACTGCTAGTCCTCTTACAAGGTCACCCTTCTCAGCTTCCTGCAGCTTTTTCCTAATTCAACCACAGCTGCTTCTGTTCATTGGTTGGGTGCATATATCTGCATCTGACTCTTTTCAGCTGCTTGTTGGGTCTTTCGGAGGGCAGTCATGATAGGTCTCTTTTGTGAGCTCTCCATAGCCTCAGTAATGGTGTCAGGCCTTTGGGCCTCCTCTTAAGCTGGATCCCCCTTTGGGCCTGTCTCTGGATCTTCTTTTCCTCAGGCTGTTCTTCATTTTCATCCCTGCAGTTCTTTTAGACAGGAGCAATTATGGGTCCGAGTTTTGACTGTGGGAGAGCAACCCCATCCCTCACTTGATGCCTTGTCTTTCTGGTGGAGGTGGGCTCTATGAGTTCCCTCTCCCCACTGTAGGACCTTTCATCTAGGATCTGCCCCTCCAAGTCCTGAGAGTCTCTCACCTCCCTCCCTGAGAGTCTCTGGTATATTCTGAAGGGTCCTCCCAACCTCCTTCTTCCTGAGGTTGCCTGTTTCCATTCTTTCTGCTGGCCCTCAGGGCTTCAGTCCTTTTCCCCCACCCAATACCAGATCATGTCCCTTCCCCCATCCCCTTTCTCTCCCAGGTCCCTCCCTCCTCTCCCACTGTTGACACTCACCTAGACATTTTCAAGCAGGGTGGTAGGCTTGCTTGCTCAAAAGAAGCAGGGAGGCCTGTGTCTAGCACAGACTCAGCACTTCAAACTTAAGTTCTTGTTACCTGGCTGCAAGGTTCTGCTACCCTCCCTAGTGCAACAGCAACTTGGATGTATGCTTTAAAATGCAGGCAGCATTCTCTGAATTCTCCAACATATTCCATAGCTCCCACTGATACTCAGTTCTTAAAGCAGAAACAGGAACATTACATACAAAACCCGTGTTTGAGACAGTGAGTTTTGTCAGTGATACACCTCATAATAATCAGCACTTAGAGCAAGATGAGGAATGTTTACATCATTCCAGACAGTTCTCCAAGTCTTTTCCAAATCGATCTCCTGCCCTACCCAGGGCAAGCACATTCTGATTTCTAGCACCAATAGATCAATCTTGTCAGTTCTACAGCTTCATACATGAGAGTGCTTCTGGGCTTCTTTGCACATGTGATAGTTGTCAGTATCAGACTAAATTGCTTCTGTCAAGTCTTACAAAAACAAAAATAAATAAAATGAGGGGGCTGTGAAGAATGTTACCATTTAGTGCTGCCCTGATGATGGTAATTACCACAAAGAACTCCCAGAACCCCAGCTTACTCAAAGAGCACTTCAGCCTTAACCTAAAACAAGCAAGCAAACAAACCCTTCTTCAGGGACATCTGCCCGGTACTTGTCGGTCAGCTGCAGATTGGCCTCTTCTGCTATTAGACCTTGTATTATAGATATTGTGTTGTTTGACCATGAATGATTGCTTCAAAATAGCATATGCTTTGGGTTTTAAAATCTTGCCTAAACCTCCAGAATGTTCTCACAGTTGAGTAAAGCATGTGTTTTCTCATTACAATGCTATTCTGTTCCCCAATGTATGTAAGTCCTCTTTGGAGACCAATTATCTAGTCTGACGTTCAGGACATTTGCATGTGTGCCTATTTATGTATATGACTGTGTCCACCAGTACCTCAGTGGTTACGTAGCATTCCATGAATACACCATTGATAGGCTTTTGGTTGACTTGTTCTTTGGGGCCATTATCAATAAAGCTGGTTGGAAGATTCTTTGCCCAAAACTTCTTAAGGATATATGCTTTCCTTTTTCTTGAGGAAGCACATAACAGAATTGCTGGCTTGGTGCATGCTCAGCTTTATAAGAAGCACAATGGGAAGTTTTGGAAAACTGAAATCTCCATAGACTTGTTGCTTCTCAGGGCTGGAAGGGAACTTTGGTTCTCTAGTTACAAATTCTAACCTAGTCCTTTAAAATGAAGTTCACTGAGATGCGGACATGCCTTTCACCTTTTCCCTATAGTCTAGTAAGAAACAGGACCCAAGTCCTATGCGTTCTGACTATGCATCCTTACAGCAATATCAGAAAACCTTTCTCATTCCTACCTGTGATGCAGGAATGATTTCTGGGTGGATGAGTCCATGTTTTTATCTTGAGCCACATTGAAGAAAACAGAATCCATGCAGATCTTTTAAAATCCACACAGGACCCTACGGTACAATTAAAAAAATTTTTTTTATGATATCATAGTTACAGAAAGCAACAGCAAGTGGAAGTAAGTCTATTTCACAGTTCAATTTTCACGCTAATACAGAATATTGATTGAACATTTTCATCTACTAAGTTTCTACTAAGGGCATATGTATAGATATGTGGGAGACAGCTATAGTAGAAGGTTTGTATTATTTATAATGGCAAAAGAAATGTGAAATTTAATTTTGAAAAATCAATATAGTAGAGTATCATGAAACCATAAAATGTTACATAGCAATATGTATTATTATAATATAATAAAAATATGTGAGAAGTACTGTTGTCTTAACCTAGGTGTGTAAACTCTTTTGACATTGTGGCATATTGTCACCCACCAAATTGGTGCTGATGAATTGTACACATCGTACATTCTTTTTTATTGGATATTTTATTTATTTACATTTCAAATGTTATCCTCTTTCCTGAATTTCCTCCAGAACTTCTCTATATTATCCCCCTTCTCCCTGCTTCTATGAGGGTGCTCCTCCTCTCACTCACCCATTCCTACCACACCACCCTGACATTCCCCTACACTGGGGAATCGAACCTTCACAAGACCAAGAGCTTCTCCTCCTATTGATGCCAGACAATGCCATTCTCTGCTACATATGCAGCTGGAGCCATGGGTCCCTCCATGTGTACCCTTTGGTTGACTGTTTAGTCCCTGGAACCTCTGGGTTATCTGGTCGTTTGATATTGTTGTTCTTCCTATGGGGTTACAAATCCCCTCAGCTACCTCAGTCCCTTTCTTCCCATTGGGGACCTTGTTCTCAGTCCAATGGTTGGCTGTGAGCATCAGCCTCTGTATTTGTCAGGCTCAGCAGAACTTCTCAGAAGGCAGATATATCAGGCTCCTGTCAGCATGCACCTCTTGGCATCCCCAGTAGTATCTGGGTTTGATGACTGCATGGGGGATGGGATCCCCACGTATGACAGTCTTGGATGGCCATCTCTTCAGTGTCTGCTCCACATGTTGTCTCTATATTTCCTCCTGTGAGTACTTTGTTTCCCCTTCTAAGAAGTATTGAAGCATCCACCCTTTGGTCCTTCTTGAGGCTTTTAATGACTGCTTCTATTTCTTATATATTTGGTTGTGAGCCTAGTCTTTAATGGCTGAGCCATCTCTCTAGCCCTGCTTCTATTTCTTTATGCATAATATGACTGTTTAGATGGTTTATCTGATCCTCATTTAATTTTGGTACCTGGTATCTCTCAGAAAATTGTCCATTTCATCCAGATTTTCCAGTTTTGTTGAGTATTAGCTTTTGTAGTAGGATCTGATGATTTTTCCAATTTCCTTGGTTTCTGTTGTTATGTCTCCCTTTTCATTTTTGACTTTGTTAATTTAGATAATGGCTCTGTGCCCTCTGGTTAGTCTGGCTAAGGGTTTATCTATCTTGTTGATTTTGTCAAAGAATCAGATCCTGCTTTTGTTGATTCTTTGTACAATTCTTTTTGTTTCTACTTGGTTGATTTCAGCCCTGAGTTTATTTCCTGCTGTCTACTCCTCTTGGGTGTATTTTCTTCTTTTCATTCTAGAGCTTTTAGTTGTGCTGTCAAACTAAGAGAGCTGTGTATGCCCTCTCCAGTTTCTTTTTGGAGGCACTCAGAGTTATGAGTTTTCCTCTTAGCACAGCTTTCATTCTGTCCCATAAGTTTGGGAATGTTGTGCCTCCATTGTCATTAAATTCTAAAAAGTCTTCAATTTCTTTCTTTATTTCTTCCTTGACCAAGTTATCATTGAGCAGAGTGTTGTTTAGCTCCCATGTTTCTGTGGGCTTTCTGTCATCTTTGTTGTTACTAAAGACCAGCCTTATGATCTGATAGGATTCATGGGATTGTTTCACTCTTCTTGTATCTGTTGAGGCCTATTTTGTGACCAATTATATGGTCAATTTTAGAGAAGGTATCATAAGGTGCTGAGAAGAAGGTATATTCTTTGTTTTTTGGATGAAATGTTCTATAGATACCTGTTAAATTCATTTGGTTCATAACTTCTGTTAGTTTCTCTGTCTCTGTTCAGTTTCTGTTTCCATGATCTGTCCATTGGTGAGAGTGGGGTGTTGAAATCTATTGCCATCATTGTGTGAGGTGCAATGAGTGCTTTGAGCTTTAATAAAGTTGCTTTTATGAATGTGGATGCCCTTGCACTTGGAGCATAGATATTCAGAATTGAGAGTTCATCTTGATAGATTTTTCCTTTGATTAGTATGGAATGTCCTTCCTTGTCTTTTTTGATAACTTTTGGTTGAAAGTCGATTTTATTTGATTTTAGAATGGCTACTCCAGCTCGTTTCTTGGGACCATTTGCTTGGAAAGTTGTTTTCCAGCCTTTATTCTGAGGTAGTGTCTGTCTTTGTCACTGAGGTATGTTTCCTGTGTGCATGTTTATGTATCCAGTCTGTTAGTGTATGTCTTTTTATTAGGGAATTGAGTCCATTGATGTTAAGAGATATTTAGGAAAAGTGATTTTTGCTTCCTGTTATTTTTGTTCTTAGGGATGGAATTATGTTTGTGTGACTATCTTCTTTTGGGCTTGTTGAAAGATGATTACTTTCTTGCTTTTCCTAGGGTGTAGTTTCCCTCCTTTTTTTTTTTTTTGAATTTTCCTTCTATTATCCTTTGTAGGATTGGATTTGTGGAAAGATATGTGGAATATCTTGGTTTCTCCATCTATGGTAATTGAAAGTTTTGCTGGGTATAGTAGCTTGGGCTGGCATTTGTGTTCGCTTAGCATCTGTATGACATCTGATCTGCCCACAATCTTCTGGCTTTCAAAGTCTCTGGTGAGAAGTCTGGTGTAATTTGGATAGGTTTTCCTTTATATGTTACTTGACCTTTTCCCCTTACTGCTTTTAATATTGTTTCTTTGTTTTGTACATTTCGTGTTTTGTTATGTGATGGGAGGAATTTCTTTCTGGTCCAATCTATTTGGAGTTCTGTATGCTTCTTGTATATTCATGGGCATCTCTTTCTTTATGTTAGGTAAGTTTTCTTCTTCAATTTTGTTGAAGATATTTACTGGCCTTTTAAGTTGGGAATCATTCCTCTCTTCTATACCTATTATCCTTAGGTTTGGTCTTCTCATTGTGTCCTGGATTTCCTGGATGTTTTGGGTTAGGAGCTTTTTGCATTTTGCATTTACTTTGACTATTGTATCAATGTTTTCTATGGCATTTTCTGTCCCTGAGATTCTCTTTTTATCTTTTGTATTCTGTTCGTGATGTTTGCATCTATGACTTCTGATCTCTTTCCTAGGTTTTCTATCTCCAGGGTTGTCTCCCTTTGTGATTTCTTTATTGTTTCTATTTCCACTTTTAGATCCTGGATGGTTTTGTTCAATTCCTTCACCTGTCTTTTCTTGTAATTCTTTAAGGGAGTTTTGTGTTTCCTCTTTAACAATTAGTTTCCTCTAACTGTTTACCTGTGTTCTCCTGTATTTCTTTAAAGGAGTTATTTATGTTCTTCTTAAAGTCCTTTATCATCATCATGAAATGTGATTTTTCAATTCAAATCTTGGTTTCCCAGTGTGTTGGGGTATCCATGATTGCTGTGGTGGAAGAACTGCATTCTGATGATGCCAAGTAGCCTTGGTTTCTGTTGCTTAGGTTCCTGTGCTTGTCTCTCACCATCTGGTTGTCTCTGGTGTTAGTCTTCCTGTGTCTGACTGGAGCTCGTCTCTCCTGTGGGCCTGTGGGCCTGTGATCTTAGCTGTGTCAGCACTCCTGGGGTACCAGCTCTCTCCAGGTGGTAATGGGGTGCAAAGAGCTATGATCTTAGGTTTGTCATCACTCTGGGAGACCAATTCTCTCTGGGTGGGATTTGGGTACAGAGGGCTGTGGGAGAGCCTTACCTCTGGGGTGCACATGGAGACTGAAAGGCCCACATCTCATATTCTATTTAACTTTATACTTTTTTACCTGGCTACTTTCATAGCTTTCCTCAGCTCCATGTTGCCACACATAGCTCAGAGGTTATAGACTGGGTAGGCCTTGTAGAGCATGTGTGGGAATATTCTGGAAGAGTAAAAGCAAAATCGGAATAATGTATAGAAAGAATGGGTTAACGGTACATGGCTTGAGAGATGAGGACTAACCTCTCTTCCTCCCTTCTGTCTTACACCAAAGTAGTTTGTCACAATCGGATGCCCTATCAGTGGCCAGAAGTACAGCAGAGATTGACACACAGAGTTCATAATGTGGCTGAAGCTGGGTCATCAGGGATACAGTCAATAAGCCAATAAGTAATAAATAGGTAGTGTGTCCTGTCTAATTAGAGAGGGACAAAGGCTAGAATGTTTGGGGACTGAGAGGGTGGTCTTGGAAGTTACCATTTTATGTAAAGCAGCCAGATGTAGCCTTGCTGAGGTGATATTTCTGGCCGAAGTTGAAGAAAGCTTGATTTCTATGAAAACTTGAGGGAAGAGGGCCTTTCACAAAGGGTTGGTGTACATTATCTGCAGTGTACTTGGGAAACTGTGAGCACTCTGCAGCCAGAGCACCTGGGGTGCATGTTAAGAGAGAATGCTGAGCTCACAGGGTGAGACATAAACATCAGAGGACAGTGAACTCAGGATGCTCACGTCAGCAATCTCATCTTTCTGGGATACAGATGATTTCTGTGTGGACATGTATGCAAGTGTACAAGGTATGGTTTACCAGACAATCGTGCTAGGATTCCATTGGCACAAACTACAGATGATATGGTAGTGGACACCATGATGGCAAACATATGACCAGATGGGGACATGTACACATGTTCTTCTGTCGGTTGAGTGCAAGGCACAAGAGTCCCAGAGAGAGTTACTAGAGGAGGAGAAGGCAATAGCAATAACAAGAGAAAAGAGGGTATCGGAGGAACAAGCAAGAGGCTCCCCAGGCCTACATCACATCAGTGGGGATTCTGGACAGTTAGTAGCCATACAGGTTTGAACTCAAGAGAAGGACCCAGATGAAGACAGAGGTGCAGGAGCTGTTGATGCTCAGACAATTGTCAAGGTCAGGAGGTGTTACCAGATAAGTTAGTGTCCCTGAAATGAGAAACCAGCTATGGTGGGAAAAGGGAAAACTAGCAAAGCAAACTGACAAGGAGACATGAGAAGCTAGAAGCACAGCATCAGAGATCCTGAAGGAGCAGGGCATGGCTAAGAGCACCCAGCACTTCTCAGAAGTGAAGAAACAGAGACAGAACCCAGCAATGAACTTCACAGTACGGACATCATGTATGTGTGCGCACTGTCTTATCTTGTGTCAGAAAAAGTGCACACAAGTCCAGAGGTGGCAGAAGCATATAAGCTTAGCTCTGTAAGGCAGCTCAAGAGAAAAAACGAGGATTTTTGTTTTGTTTTGAGTTTTTCTTTGTTTGTTCATTCATTTGTTTTTTAAATAGCAAGAAAATGAGATAGCACCTGACAAAGAGTAGAAGGCTAGGGTGGGAATTTCTCCAGACAGAAAAGAAAAGAATGTTTGTGGGATGCTGGGAATGGTCCAGGAGAGAAAGAAAGAAAAAAAAGACATTTTACTAGCGGCCATTATAAATGTTTCTCTTAATATTGCCAAAGCAATGATGTCTTGATTGGTGCAAGGAAAAATACGACCTGAGCAGCGTCAGCTGTGTGAGTTAGAATCTGTCACCAGAGCTGAGTATAAGTTAGAAGTGGAGTTTCTGGAAATCTAACCTTGGTTCTGTCCTTCCATTGCTATGGAGGTTGAATGAGTCATTGGGCCCTTCCATGTCTCTCTTTAACTATCTAATTAAGCGTAGAGATCAGACTTCCCTCATTCATGTCCCAAACCTCATACTATTTCATAAGGAGCCTCCAATCAACTGTGAACTCCTCATCCCCTGTGTGGACCCAGAACCAAGTCCTGCAGGTCTCTATACTTGTTTTTAACTCTGGAAGCCACATGCAGACCCCAGCTGGGACCGAGTTCAAGGCCTTCTGTTCTCATGTGGGAGATAGAGTGACAGAAGCTGAGAAGTCTAGCCCAGCATCTTGAGGAAGTTTTCACAGGGTTCCAGGATCAGCATCATATCAAACAAGCTGCCAACTCTTTTGAGCTTGAAGAGAATTCAGAATAGTGTGAGGTCAGTGACTGTCCCCTGGAGACAGAAACTGGAGACATTTCAAAGAGCTCTTGTTGGGGAGTTGTCAGCACTTTTCCCATAAAATGTTCACAATTTGTGTGGCTTCTGATGGGACCAGGGGAATATGTAAACCTAGGGAGAACAGGGGATGAGTGACACATCATCTCCCATGGATTGCTGGGAAGATGGATTTTCTTGTAATATCTTATGTTTGTGATGTAGCCATTCTTTGCAACTTTGCTCATAGATTTATCACATTGAAGAACACACTTAGCTCTGTAATGAGCCCAATATGAATATTTCACAGAACTGTAGAGAAGAATACATTTTTATGATTTCTATAAAACAGTACTATTTGTAATATGCCTAGTAGCACAGCTTTGTAACACTAGCTACTAGGAAGGCAGAGGGCAGAGAATTGCAAATTCAAGGCCATCTAGAGCTATAAAGTAACTTTAAGACCAGCCTGGGGAATGAAGTAAACCCTTTTCTCGAGGCAAAAAGTAAAAAGGCTAGAGTTAGTGTTCACAGAATATAGCACAATGGTACAGTGTTGGCCCTGCATGCATAAGATTCAATTCCCCATAGTATGAGACTGAGAATCAGTTACACAAGTAGCTAACTGAAAGTTCCATGTTCTTCTGGTTAAAAATTTAATCCAGTGTTGGCTACTAAAGGAGGACCTATCATTTGAACTAGAACCCTTCGGTATCTCGGCAGAGGACTGTCTGCTCTCTTCCTTGCGTAGTGAGTGATAAGCCAGGCTTTCTCTGTGCATGAGCACAGAATTTCCCAGGAAAGTCTCTGTTCCCCAGCAGCTGACGAGCCTACAAATTCACTTTTGCCTCTTGCTGGTTCCCTTTCTTTCCTCATAATCTCTCTCTGCTTTTATAGCCTGGGTAAATGTGTTTAGATAGTTAAGTCTAAATTCTAATAGGAGAAAAACATGATGCTTGTCTCTCTTTCTTCCCCATTATACACTTTCCTTCCAAAAATGGGGTCTTCTTATTCATATGTAGTATTTTATCATATATATATATATGTATATGAGAGTATATATATACACAAGAGTTAAAATATATGTGAGAGTACATATCTCATATATCATATATCTGATACATAATTTGATGAATTGATAATGATATATTTCATATAAATATTAGAGGTATATTATCACTACTTTGCAAATATGCAACTAAAATGTATGAATCCATATCAACTTCTCATTATTATATATTAAGATTGTTCCAGGTTTTAGTCCAGTTCCAATCCAGCCAATTACAAATCAATCCACTCTGACATCATAGTTCTAGAAAATCTTGGAATTCCTAGAAATCTCCTTATTTAATATGGTTTTTGAGGAATATTAAGCAATTCAGATATTCACATTTTATGAGTGTGGATCAATAGGCCACCACATTACTGCTACCTCATAACTCTCTTTTCATATTACTTTATCTAATAATCTACACTTTCCAAGGATGTTTTTGTCCTAAGCATCTAATTTTTCCCTTTACAGAATCTGGGATTTTTTTTTATTCCTTTCAATTTCCTTTCTGTTTTAGAGAACATATACCATTTTTTATGGTTTATTTTTACTTATTAACATTTCAAATGTTCCTTTTCCTGGTCTCTCCTCCACAATCCCCCCATCTCATCCCCCTTCCCCTTTGCTTCTATGAGGGTGCTCTCCCACACAGCCACCTCATTCCTCTAGCATCCCCCTATATTGGGTCATTGAGCCTCCACAGGATCAAGGGCCTTGCCCCCCACTGATGGAAGATAAGGCAGTCCTCTGCTACATATGTGACTGGAGCCATGGAACCATCCGTATATATTCTTCGGTTGGTGGTTTAATCTCTGGGAGCTCTGGGTGGGTTCAGTTAGTTGATATTGTTGATCTTCCAATGGGGTTTCAATCCTTCTCCTAATACTCCCATTGGGGTCCCCAGGCTCAGTCTGATAGTTGGCTATATCTGCATCTGTATTAGTCAGGTGCTGGAAGAGCCTCTCAGAAAACAGCTGTACCAGGCTCCTGTCAGCTAGCACTTCTTGGCATCAGCAACAATGTTGGGATTTACTTTCTGCAGATGAGATGAATCCCAAGGGGGTTCTCAGAAAATTGAAAATGGTTCTACTTGAAGACCCAGCTATACCACTACTTGGCATCTACTCAAAAGATACTCCAACATATAACAAGGACACATGCTCCACTATGTTCATATAGATTCTTTGCGTCCTATCAAGTGACCCAATTAAAACTCATCAAATACTTACTGACTATATTCTATGTGCTGGGCAGCAGGCTAGAGTGTTGAGCACAATGTTAGAGGTAATTTTGGAGAGTAAGGGAAATGGGAGAATGTACCAAACTCTATCATGGAGGATTAAAAGAGGCATCCTAGATCAGAAGAGCTTGAGGAAAATACCAGACCTAAGGCTTAAGAGAAGTTAGAAATGAGATAAGGATGTAGACATTCAGAGAAAGGGAGGGGTTAGCAGGAGCAGGGAATACTGTGTGCAAAATGTTGTGTTAAAGGGGAGCAGGGCATTTGCTGTCACAGGAGACATTTGTGAGCATGGCCTCCAGAGACTGACAAACCTCAAGAGGGTAAGTGACAGCAGAGACAGAACCTGAGCTACTCCAGTGCCAGATCAAAGAAGCCAGACTATAATTATCAGATGGAATACAGTATAATATGGTTATCATAATACAATGAGATTTGATACATGCTTGATCTAGAGGTGGTGACAGTAAGGGATGGAGAGCAAAACAGGTGATTTTAGAGAAAGAATAGAAGTGCTAGGACTTAGATTGGTCAAGTTTATGAGGGGCATTCCTAGGGAAAGGAGCTGTTTTAAAGCTTAGAGCATTGGGTTTTTATAATGGGAGTTTTCAGAAGATGTACATGTGCACACAGATATTGTTTCTTTCAGTAGTGAGAAAAGAGATCATTGTGCCTCATTGACTTAACATCCATTTCGTACCTTATTTTCCTAGCAAGTAAGCACCCATCTTAGTTTGACTTATATCATAACAAAACCTCCAAGGCTGAGTATGTTATAAAGAGGCTGATTTGGCTCACAACTTTGGAGGCTAAAATAACAAGTTTGGGCAGTATGGGTTTCTACTGATGTGGTGGAACCCCATGACCAAAGCCATTTGGGAAGGAAAAGATTTAATTGGCTTTCACTTTCACAGCATTATTCCTCATCAAAGGAAGTCAGGTCAGGAGCTCAAATAGGGCAGGAATTTGGAGGCAGACTGATGCAGAAGCCATGGAGGCGTGCTATTTACTGGCTTGCTTCTCATGGTTTTCCCAGCCTGCTTTCTAATAGAACCCAGGACCACCAGCACAGGGGTGACACCACCCACATGGGCTGGCCTGTCCCAAGTCAACCACTAATTAAGAAAATGCCTTACAGACCTGACGTTATGGAGTCATATACTTAATGAGACTCCTACCCCTCAGATGACATTAGTTTGTGTCAAGTTGACATAAAACTCTCCAGCATGGGTAGTACCCCTTGTTCAGCCTCTGTTGGGGACCACATGGCCATGTCAAGCAAGAAAGATGGTATCACACAGAAGGAACATATGCCAGGATGGCCAGTAGTCTGTGTGGAGAGCAGGTGTTTTACTTGAAGAAACAAAAAAGCTAGCTCAGAAAGCCCAACATGCTTTGCAACAATATTTTTGGAAAGTAACCAATCTAAATAAACCAGTAAACGTAAGAGGGCGGTATCAGCTCAAGATACTCCAAGACCAAGTTCTCAGAACAAAGGAAATTTATTTCCCTCAGAGGAACAAAGGACAGGGAATGAGACAAAGACAAGAGATAGTAGGTGGGGAGAGAGAAGAGGAAGGGAACAGGAAGAGGGGGAAGGGGTATTTGTCCCCAGAGTAGGGGACAAAGGACAGCCTCAGCATAGAGAGAGGATAGATATGGTCCATAAGAAAATGGCAGTTAGTAAAGGTAAAGGAGGAAACCCGGGTTAGGATGAGATGTTTAACTTTACTTGAGCATGTTACTTAATATAGCCAAAATGGAGCTTCTGATTGCTGGACTCAATGCTTTCATAGCTGGACCTTGGTAGTCAGCCTCAGGAGAAGGACGTATCCAAATAATAAACCTTGGTGACTATGCAATCTAAGAGTTGTATCAAGGACTAGAGAATGGGGAAGAGGGTCAAGGTCTGCCAGCGCCATACTTGCATATTCGTGATGCTGGAGCTAACTAAAGTACCTTCAGTAAATAAATAATTTTAAAAGGTAAGCATGGTTTATTAACACAATTTTTGTAATATATGTGAAGAGAGCTCAGAGCTGGCAGGCCACCTGGGGACACAGCAAGGTGTTGGAGAGAAGCTACACAACAGCACCCAGAGGACAATGAGTGAGAAGAAAGGCTGATGTGGGCAGGATCAGAGGCAACCCGATGGTGAGGAGGTCGGTGGAAGGAAATATGCTGGGGAGGTGAAGTAGCAGAAGGTATTAAAATCAGATGCCAGAGATGTCCGAGTCCGTCAGAAGGCAGTGGATGAAGCAGGACTGTGCTTTTTCAGACTGCTGGTGGTTGACGCCTGGCCACTGGCCACCCATCTCTCTCTCTCTCTCCATCCTGTCATGTGACAATCTGTCATAGAAGTGAAAGAGGCAGCCCAACTCAGCCTTTCTTTTCCTAACGGAGCCTTTAGGAAAGACTAAGCAGATGGAAAGAAATGTGTTTGTCTCTTCTCTTTCTTGGACTGGAGGTAGCACAATTGCCTCTGACTTCCCAGGGCATGAAACAGCTCTCACATTCCTCCCTAAAGGCCAAGCCATGAGCAAGGGCAGAGGCCACCCCTGGGAATGTTTGTGTTGTTAATTTTTTGTAGTTGAATCATATTGACAAGATTGTTTCCAATTGCTTAAACATCGTTGAGAACCTCAGAGTCTTGGGGGAGGTTAGCATTCCTCTGCGGTGACATCACACGCCTGTGTCACCAGTTAAAGGACAAAGACAATCAATAAAGCAAACAGTGATTATGTGCAATTAAAAACGCGCATTTGCTCTAAAGAAATATGGAGAAACAAGGTTGTTGTTACAGGAGACTCGTGATGAACTTCACCATCTAGGTAGGGATGGTCAGGAGCACCTCTAACAACACAACCTCAAAACAAAAACAGTGCTCTTCTTAACTAGCATTTGTCATTTAGTCTAAGTGGGTTTTGGGAAAATGTGGAAAGCTATAGAGAATTGAGACACACACGGAGGTTGGGACACAATGCCAGAGGTTGGGAACGATACCACATGTCTAAACCACAGTTATGTCCAAGCACCTTCTCCTGGGACATATTATATTTGTTGGTTTTGAGCTGCTGAGGAGGATGTTTTCCCAAGCACAAACATGTACATTGAAGCACGAATGAGCATTAGCCCACTTGGGAAATTTTCTCCCAACAAGCATACAGACACTGAGAGTTAAGATTTCTCGAACTGAACCCCACTCTTGCACCATGGATTCTGAAGTTGATCAAAGGTTTGCCGAGTGATGACTATGCCAAGCCTCGTTTCTTTAGAGATACGAGGGTGGAACAAAGATGGAAAATAAGGAAACTCTGAGAGAGAACCACATGTTCCTCGCTGCAAAATGGAAAACAGAGTAGCCTGGGGAAGGCGGAGTTGGAGGGTAGGATAGGCTTGACGGAGACGGTGCCACAATGTTCAATGGTCAAGGAGCTACTCCTGGTAGGTGACACCACTGTGATTAATACCACCTACCGTCACCCCCAATGACCCATGGCCACTAGTAACTATAAAAGTTTTCCCTTGAGAGTTACTTTTCCAGATAAATATTTCTAGAGTTGTTTTGTTTTTCAGCTTTTGCAATAAATAAGGCGATGTACAAATTTGTCCCAAGCCCACTGGCCATCCCCTCCCACCCTCTCTTCTGTCTTCTTTACTGGTGTCTAAGGTCTAGTATAGATATAATCTCACTCTCTCCTACCTTCTATATGATTGAGCTGTCTGTCCCCAACCAGTCCTGAGCTTTTAATATCACATAAAAATTAATGAATTCTGAACCTGCATTTCTGGCACAGCCTTTTCTAAACCTCAGATATATCCCACGATAAACTGTGGCTATTATTCTTAAGTTTTCTAGCATTATTTCCAAACAGATGTGGCACTGGCCAGACTGCCTCCAACCACAGATCCAAAATATTGTTAGTATTTTTTTGGCTTCTGCTTCTCGCTGCTCAACAACCCAATCCTCCTCATGGCACCTCACGAGCAAATGTTTGAAAAGAAAGACCAGCCTGAAATTCTGCTTGCCATAGTTGATCATGTGGTAACTCTTGTCCCTTGTGGGATCCAGGACTATATACCCTGCCCTCCCTATCTCTAACCACTCGTTCCTTCGCTGGCTTTTATCTTTGTCTACTCACTTGTTGTGGCCGTAAGGCCTTTTCACAGATGATTGCCCTTCTACTCTGTCTTTCCTTCAGTGGACAGTATTCTAGCTTAGTTAATGCCATTCAGAATCAGCTTACAGACAGCCTTCTCCGAGGACTGGTCTCTAGCTGTCTCAGAAAGTTGTTTGCCAGTTGTGTCCACTGCTATGCTCCCTTGTAAAAAATCTCAGATTTCGCCTTGTGCATTGATTGTTTTTTAACATGTGTCTTCTCAAAGAAAGGCCATTTTTGTCCTTCACAGGACAGGACACCCCTCAATACCTAGAACAACTTTCCAAGTACTAACTGAACAAGTCCTTATAGGCCCTGTGTCCTGGTACTTAACATACACACACACACACACACACACACACACACACACACACACACACACACACACACACACACGAGTTAAAGATTTCAGTGTAATTGAATGTGACTGTTAAAAGCCTAAAAAGTTAGAATAAAGATCAAGTTATATTAAAAGTGTTTTTGCAAGTTTAATGAATGGTCTCGGGTTTGTTTTTCTAGAACTTTGACAGCAGAAGTCATTCTAAGGTTCAAATCACTCCCACCCTTTACTTGCTTTTTCCTTTTTATCCTTCATCTTGTTTTAGCAGAGTCAAGAGGAAGCTCCTAAGTTCTGAAACTGGCTTTCTTTGCCTCTTTCTGACTCACAAAAGTGATATCTACAAATGATTCTGAGAAGGGATGGAGCATGCCCTAGCAATGTATTTTCTAAAATATTGCTATTGCCTTTTTGTGACTATATTGATGTGTGAACCTCAGCAACAGGAAATGAACCTGTGCTTGCCTGGGGTGATTATGGATGAGGACCGACTGCAAAGGTTATAAAGATGTGAGCTCCTCCAGGGCAGAGTTTTACAGGTAGACAGTACACATCTAACAAACTTCATCAAGCTGTAGAATATATATATATATATATATATATATATTGAATGCAAATTCTATTTCATTGAAATGATGTAAATAGATTATTTTCAAGCAAAGTGCTTAATATCTATTTTATTCTATATTTTGAAGATAAGATCTGGCTGTAGAATCATGACTGGCCTAGAATTCACTCTGTAGACCAGGCTAGGATCAAACCTGCTATAATCCTCCTCCATCTGCCTCCCAAATTATGGGATTACAAGTGTGTACCTGAAAGTGAGCTGTACTCAATGTCTTTTTTTTTTTTTTTTTTTTTTGCCAGAGCTTTATTTTTTTTTATTAACTTGAGTATTTCTTATATACATTTCGAGTGTTATTCCCTTTCCCGGTTTCCGGGCAAACATCCCCCTCCCCCCTCCCCTTCCTTATGGGTGTTCCCCTCCCAACCCTCCCCCCATTGCCGCCCTCCCCCCATAGACTAGTTCACTGTGGGTTCAGTCTTAGCAGGACCCAGGGCTTCCCCTTCCACTGGTGCTCTTACTAGGATATTCATTGCTACCTAAGGGGTCAGAGTCCAGGGTCAGTCCATGTATAGTCTTTAGGTAGTGGCTTAGTCCCTGGAAGCTCTGGTTGCTTGGCATTGTTGTACTTTTGGGGTCTCGAGCCCCTTCAAGCTCTTCCAGTTCTTTCTCTGATTCCTTCAATAGGGGACCTATTCTCAGTTCAGTGGTTTGCTGCTGGCATTCGCCTCTATATTTGCTGTATTCTGGCTGTGTCTCTCAGGAGCGATCTACATCCGGCTCCTGTCAGTCTGCACTTCTTTGCTTCATCCATCTTGTCTAATTGGGTGGCTGTATATGTATGGGCCACATGTGGGGCAGGCTCTGAATGGGTGTTCCTTCAGTCTCTGTTTTAATCTTTGCCTCTCCCTTCCCTGCCAAGGGTATTCTTTTTCCTCATTTAAAGAAGGAGTGAAGCATTCACATTTTGATCATCCGTCTTGAGTTTCGTTTGTTCTAGGGATCTAGGGTAATTCAAGCATTTGGGCTAATAGCCACTTATCAATGAGTGCATACCATGTATGTCTTTCTGTGATTGGGTTAGCTCACTCAGGATGATATTTTCCAGTTCCAACCATTTGCCTACGAATTTCATAAACTCGTTGTTTTTGATAGCTGAGTAATATTCCATTGTGTAGATGTACCACATTTTCTGTATCCATTCCTCTGTTGAAGGGCATCTGGGTTCTTTCCAGCTTCTGGCTATTATAAATAAGGCTGCGATGAACATAGTGGAGCACGTGTCTCTTTTATATGTTGAGGCATCTTTTGGGTATATGCCCAAGAGAGGTATAGCTGGATCATCAGGCAGTTCAATGTCCAATTTTCTGAGGAACCTCCAGACTGATTTCCAGAATGGTTTTACCAGTCTGCAATCCCACCAACAATGGAGGAGTGTTCCTCTTTCTCCACATCCTCGCCAGCATCTGCTGTCACCTGAGTTTTTGATCTTAGCCAATCTCACTGGTGTGAGGTGAAATCTCAGGGTTGTTTTGATTTGCATTTCCCTTATGACTAAAGATGTTGAACATTTCTTTAGGTGTTTCTCAGCCATTCGGCATTCCTCAGCTGTGAATTCTTTGTTTAGCTCTGAACCCCATTTTTTAATAGGGTTATTTGTTTCCCTGCGGTCTAACTTCTTGAGTTCTTTGTATATTTTGGAAATAAGGCCTCTATCTGTTGTAGGATTGGTAAAGATCTTTTCCCAATCTGTTGGTTGCCGTTTTGTCCTAACCACAGTGTCCTTTGCCTTACAGAAGCTTTGCAGTTTTATGAGATCCCATTTGTCGATTCTTGATCTTAGAGCATAAGCCATTGGTGTTTTGTTCAGGAAATTTTTTCCAGTGCCCATGTGTTCCAGATGCTTCCCTAGTTTTTCTTCTATTAGTTTGAGTGTGTCTGGTTTGATGTGGAGGTCCTTGATCCACTTGGACTTAAGCTTTGTACAGGGTGATAAGGATGGATCGATCTGCATTCTTCTACATGTTGCCCTCCAGTTGAACCAGCACCATTTGCTGAAAATACTATCTTTTTTCCATTGGATGGTTTTGGCTCCTTTGTCAAAAATCAAGTGACCATAGGTGTGTGGGTTCATTTCTGGGTCTTCAATTCTATTCCATTGGTCTATCTGTCTGTCTCTGTACCAATACCATGCAGTTTTCATCACTATTGCTCTGTAATACTGCTTGAGTTCAGGGATAGTGATTCCCCCTGAAGTCCTTTTATTGTTGAGGATAGCTTTAGCTATCCTGGGTTTTTTGTTATTCCAGATGAATTTGCAAATTGTTCTGTCTAACTCTTTGAAGAATTGGATTGGTATTTTGATGGGGATTGCATTGAATCTGTAGATTGCTTTTGGTAAAATGGCCATTTTTACCATATTAATCCTGCCAATCCATGAGCATGGGAGATCTTTCCATCTTCTGAGGTCTTCTTCAATTTCTTTCCTCAGTGTCTTGAAGTTCTTATTGTACAGATCTTTTACTTGCTTGGTTAAAGTCACACCGAGGTACTTTATATTATTTGGGTCTATTATGAAGGGTGTCGTTTCCCTAATTTCTTTCTCGGCTTGTTTCTCTTTTGTATAGAGGAAGGCAACTGATTTATTTGAGTTAATTTTATACCCAGCCACTTTGCTGAAGTTGTTTATCAGCTTTAGTAGTTCTCTGGTGGAACTTTTGGGATCACTTAAATATACTATCATGTCATCTGCAAATAGTGATATTTTGACCTCTTCTTTTCCGATCTGTATCCCTTTGATCTCCTTTTGTTGTCTGATTGCTCTGGCTAGAACTTCAAGAACTATATTGAATAAGTAGGGAGAGAGTGGGCAGCCTTGTCTAGTCCCTGATTTTAGTGGGATTGCTTCAAGTTTCTCTCCATTTAGTTTAATGTTAGCAACTGGTTTGCTGTATATGGCTTTTACTATGTTTAGGTATGGGCCTTGAATTCCTATTCTTTCCAGGACTTTTATCATGAAGGGGTGTTGAATTTTGTCAAATGCTTTCTCAGCATCTAATGAAATGATCATGTGGTTCTGTTCTTTCAGTTTGTTTATATAATGGATCACGTTGATGGTTTTCCGTATATTAAACCATCCCTGCATGCCTGGGATGAAGCCTACTTGATCATGGTGGATGATTGTTTTGATGTGCTCTTGAATTCGGTTTGCCAGAATTTTATTGAGTATTTTTGCGTCGATATTCATAAGGGAAATTGGTCTGAAGTTCTCTTTCTTTGTTGTGTCTTTGTGTGGTTTAGGTATAAGAGTAATTGTGGCTTCATAGAAGGAATTCGGTAGGGCTCCATCTGTTTCAATTTTGTGGAATAGTTTGGATAATATTGGTATGAGGTCTTCTATGAAGGTTTGATAGAATTCTGCACTAAACCCGTCTGGACCTGGGCTCTTTTTGGTTGGGAGACCTTTAATGACTGCTTCTATTTCCTTAGGAGTTATGGGGTTGTTTAACTGGTTTATCTGTTCCTGATTTAACTTCGATACCTGGTATCTGTCTAGGAAATTGTCCATTTCCTGAAGATTTTCAAATTTTGTTGAATATAGGTTTTTATAGTAAGATCTGATGATTTTTTGAATTTCCTCCGAATCTGTAGTTATGTCTCCCTTTTCATTTCTGATTTTGTTAATTTGGACACACTCTCTGTGTCCTCTCGTTAGTCTGGCTAAGGGTTTATCTATCTTGTTGATTTTCTCAAAGAACCAACTTTTGGTTCTGTTGATTCTTTCTATGGTCCTTTTTGTTTCTACTTGGTTGATTTCAGCTCTGAGTTTGATTATTTCCTGCCTTCTACTCCTCCTGGGTGTATTTGCTTCTTTTTGTTCTAGAGCTTTTAGGTGTGCTGTCAAGCTGCTGACATATGCTCTTTCCTGTTTCTTTCTGCAGGCACTCAGCGCTATGAGTTTTCCTCTTAGCACAGCTTTCATTGTGTCCCATAAGTTTGAGTATGTTGTATCTTCATTTTCATTAAATTCTAAAAAGTTTTTAATTTCTTTCTTTATTTCTTCCTTGACCAGGTTATCATTGAGTAGAGCATTGTTCAATTTCCACGTATATGTGGGCATTCTTCCCTTATTGTTATTGAAGACCAGTTTTAGGCCGTGGTGGTCCGATAGCACGCATGGGATTATTTCTATCTTTCTGTACCTGTTGAGGCCCGTTTTTTGACCAATTATATGGTCAATTTTGGAGAAAGTACCATGAGGAGCTGAGAAGAAGGTATATCCTTTTGCTGTAGGATAGAATGTTCTATAAATATCCGTTAAGTCCATTTGGCTCATGACTTCTCTTAGTCTGTCTACATCACTGTTTAATTTCTGTTTCCATGATCTGTCCATTGATGAGAGTGGGGTGTTGAAATCTCCCACTATTATTGTGTGAGGTGCAATGTGTGTTTTGAGCTTTAGTAAGGTTTCTTTTACATATGTAGGTGCCCTTGTATTTGGGGCATAGATATTTAGGATTGAGAGTTCATCTTGGTGGATTTTTCCTTTGATGAATATGAAGTGTCCTTCCTTATCTTTTTTGATGACTTTTAGTTGGAAATTGATTTTATTTGATATTAGAATGGCTACTCCAGCTTGCTTCTTCTGACCATTTGCTTGGAAAGTTGTTTTCCAGCCTTTCACTCTGAGGTAGTGTCTGTCTTTGTCTCTGAGGTGTGTTTCCTGTAGGCAGCAGAATGCAGGGTCCTCGTTGCGTATCCAGTTTGTTAATCTATGTCTTTTTATTGGGGAGTTGAGGCCATTGATATTGAGAGATATTAAGGAATAGTGCTTATTGCTTCCCGTTATATTCATATTTGATGTGAGGTTATGTTTGTGTGCTTTCATTCTCTTTGTTTTGTTGCCAAGATGATTAGTTTCTTGCTTCTTCTAGGGTATAGCTTGCCTCCTTATGTTGGGCTTTACCATTTATTATCCTTTGTAGTGCTGGATTTGTAGAAAGATATTGTGTAAATTTGGTTTTGTCATGGAATATCTTGGTTTCTCCATCAATGTTAATTGAGAGTTTTGCTGGATACAGTAATCTGGGCTGGCATTTGTGTTCTCTTAGGGTCTGTATAACATCAGTCCAGGATCTTCTGGCCTTCATAGTTTCTGGCGAGAAGTCTGGTGTGATTCTGATAGGTCTCCCTTTATATGTTACTTGACCTTTTTCCCTTACTGCTTTTAATATTCTTTCTTTATTTTGTGCGTTTGGTGTTTTGACAATTATGTGACGGGAGGTGTTTCTTTTCTGGTCCAATCTATTTGGAGTTCTGTAGGCTTCCTGTATGTCTATGCGTATCTCTTTTTTTAGGTTAGGGAAGTTTTCTTCTATGATTTTGTTGAAGATATTTACTGGTCCTTTGAGCTGGGAGTCTTCACTCTCTTCTATACCTATTATCCTTAGGTTTGATCTTCTCATTGAGTCCTGGATTTCCTGTATGTTTTGGACCAGTAGCTTTTTCCGCTTTACATTATCTTTGACAGTTGAGTCAATGATTTCTATGGAATCTTCTGCTCCTGAGATTCTCTCTTCCATCTCTTGTATTCTGTTGGTGAAGCTTGTATCTACAGCTCCTTGTCTCTTCTTTTGGTTTTCTATATCCAGGGTTGTTTCCATGTGTTCTTTCTTGATTGCTTCTATTTCCATTTTTAATTCCTTCAACTGTTTGATTGTGTTTTCCTGGAATTCTTTCAGGGATTTTTTCGATTCCTCTCTGTAGGCTTCTACTTGTTTATTAATGTTTTCCTGTGTTTCCCTAAAGTGTGTTCATGTCTTTCTTGAAGTCCTCCAGCATCATGATCAAATATGATTTTGAAACTAGATCTTGCTTTTCTGGTGTGTTTGGATATTCCATGTTTGTTTTGGTGGGAGAATTGGGCTCCGATGATGGCATGTAGTCTTGCTTTCTGTTGCTTGGGTTCCTGCGCTTTCCTCTCGCCATCAGATTATCTCTAGTGTTACTTTGTTCTGCTATTTCTGACAGTGGCTAGACTGTCCTATAAGCCTGTGTGTCAGGAGTGCTGTAGACCTGTTTTCCTCTCTTTCAGTCAGTTATGGGGACAGAGTGTTCTGCTTTCGGGCGTGTAGTTTTTCCTCTCTACAGGTCTTCAGCTGTTCCTGTGGGCCTGTGTCTTGAGTTCACCAGGCAGCTTTCTTGCAGCAGAAAATTTGGTCTTACCTGTGGTCCCGAGGCTCAGGTTTGCTCGTGGGGTGCTGTCCAGGGGCTCTCTGCAGCGGCAGCAACCAGGAAGACCTGTGCCGCCCCTTCCGGGAGCTTCAGTGCACCAGGGTTCCAGATGGTCTTTGGCTTTTTCCTCTGGCGTCCGAGATGTGTGTGCAGGGAGCAGTCTCTTCTGGTTTCCCAGGCCTGTCTGCCTCTCTGAAGGTTTAGCTCTCCCTCCCACGGGATTTGGGTGCAGAGAACTGTTTATCCGGTCTGTTTCCTTCAGGGTCCGGCGGTGTCTCCGGCAGGGGTCCTGCCGCTCCTGGGCCCTCCCCCACGGGAGCCCAGAGGCCTTATACAGTTTCCTCTTGGGCCAGGGATGTGGGCAGGGGTGAGCAGTGTTGGTGGTCTCTTCCGCTCTGCAGCCTCAGGAGTGCCCACCTGACCAGGCGGTTGGGTCTCTCTCTCACCGGGTCTGGGAGCAGAGAGCTGCTGCTGTACTCAATGTCTTAATAATTATTCTATTATTCTAAAGTCATGAGCTGTATGGATATAAAAACAGTCACTTCTTTCAACAAATTTTATTGTATTCTCATTTCTGTTTGTGATTAAAAGTTTCTTCATCTGTATTAGTCTTTGTAGTTGAGACAAAATAGCATTTCATCAACAAGGGAATGGGTTTCTTTTAGTTCATGATTTCAGAGATTTGAGGTCATAGTCCTTGACTTTGAGGGTCCTTGGCCTATCAGGTGAGGTCGGGCATCATGGT